>NC_080038.1:110793315-111109103 GCF_030020395.1 Manis pentadactyla | reverse complement strand
CTTACTTGGACTCTGTGACATGAGCAGAGTGAGTAGCATTCATATCCTCATGGAAAAGATGGAGGCCCAGAAACTTGGGGAGGATAAGGGACTTACCTGAGGCAACACAGAGTAAGTGGCAGAGACATGACAAGGTGTGGATAAAATAAGAGTTCCTGTGGTCAGGATTCTCACCTGGCCCTGGTTGACTAGCTCACTGCACACCTGTGGGCAGTACATGGCTGTTGACTCTATATAAAGAGCTCCACCCTGGGCTCTGGGCATGACACAGTAGCAGGGCTGCAAGGCTGCAGGAAAGCAGAGCAGAGGCTGGAGTGGTGGCAGCGCCGAGGACAGAGGCCCAGAGGATGGCTGTGCAGGATGACTGTGCAGAGAGGCCCAGAGGACAGCTATGTGGGATGACTGTGCAGAGAGACCCAGAGGATGGCTGTGTGGACAGAGGGGCCCAAAGGCAGAGGCCGGCTTGCTGTGTGCAGACTCGCTCTGAGTGAATGCGATTCTAGTGACTGACCTGCCACCTGGAAATAAAGTTGGGTATAACCCCTTCACCACAAGAACATTTTACTGTCACTTCTTTGCTCACATTGAATCCATAGTGAACTTGCCTGGGGCTGAAACCCATTGGCAAGACAATTGGCAAAAGTTGGCAGGGTTCATTGTTGACCAAGGAAAAAGGCTGCCCTTGTGGGAGGGGTGCTTCAGCGGGCTGCCCCTGTGAATGGGGAGATAGTGGATCGTCCCCCAATGGGTATGTGGTCTGAGGTGGCTTGCCTCCTAGAGGACTGGGCCCCACCCCAGGACTGGAGGCAAGTGGAGGTGACACCTGAAGCAGTAGGGGTGGCTCTTGGTATAATAAGTAGATCCTTTGAGAAGCAAAGTGCCCGGGAGGCAGCAGGGACTGTGGGTTGGCTGCTTCTCACAGTCTTAAAAAGGTCTACAGAAGAGACCCAAGAAATGGCAGCGTGAGAATGTGAGCTGCAAACCTCTGTGGATTCCCTGAGGAAGGAGATGGCCTTGATGTGGGAGGAGGCAGCACGAGAGCGCCGGCAGCAAGGTGCCATTGGAGACGAGACGGCAGGGCTGCCAGGTGTTCTGAAGGAGGAAGAGGCCATCAAGGAAAAAGACGAACTCCTGAGGGAAGCACAGGCGGAGGTGGCACGAGAACAACAGCTGTGAAGCATTGAGGTGAAGGTAAGAGACCTTCTGAAGACTGAGGTACCATTGCTGCGAGGCACAGTAGAAAAGGTAAAGGTTGTAGCAGAGGAGGCATTTGGGGGAGTGGACAGAAAGGTGCCATCAGCCCCAGAAATGGAGGAGCTGGGGAAGGATGAAGGGGTGGTGCCGGAGGCACTGGCGCCTCCTGTATTGAAAGCACGCCCAGTGGTTGTAAAAAAAATAAAGACCCAGCAGCTGCAAGTTCCCCAAGGAGAGGAGCAGCCCTCTCCCCAGGTTGTGGAGCACTCTATGCTCTGCCCCTATACTCAGGCTGAGCTGGTGGCTGTGGGACTTAGGGGTGGATGGAATTGTTCTGTCGGGATCAGCGATGGGAAAGCTGTCTTCCCTGACAGTGCAGCCCACCTTGAGGCAGCGACTACAAAATGTGAGGTGATACGTACAGTAGCTGAAGCAACAAGAACACGGAAAGAAATAAGACCTGTTATTCACTAGAAGAATTTGAAGGGCCCCATGAGGGTTATGAGGACCCAGATGTGGGTTGATTTAATACGGGCAGGAGCAGATGAAAGGAAATTAGACGAGAAGCCAAATAGGATCTTACTGGAGCTATGGCAACAACTGAAACCAGAGCAGCAGTTCCAGCCATTAAGACCAAAGAGGCAGAGGTCAGAGACAGAGCCACGAGTCTGGCCTGTGTGTCTGCAAGACTTTTTGCTGGAGGGGCTGGAGAACAATATTCAAGCTTCCTTGCACAGGGACCATTACAGAGGACTTGAGGGCACATAGATTGAGAGAAGAGAATCCTGGAGGGGTGGAGTGTGGATAAAATGAGAGTTCCTGTGGCCAGGATTCTCACTTGGCCCTGGTTGACTATCTCACTGCACATCTGTGGGCAATACATGACTGTTGACTCTATAAAAAGAGCTCTGCCCAGTGCTCTGGGCGCGACATGGTGGCAGGGCTGCAAGGCTGCAGGAGAGCAGAGCAGAGGCTGGAATGGTGGCAGTGCCGAGGATAGAGGCCCAGAGGACAGCTGTGTGGGATGACTGCGCAGAGAGGCCCAGAAGACAGCTGTGTGGGACGGCTGTGCAGGCAGAGAGGCCCAGAGGACGGCTATGCAGACAGACAGAGGGGCCCAGAGGCAGAGACAGGCTTGCTGCATGCAGACTTTCTCTGAGTGAATGGGATTCTAGTGACTGACCTGCCACCTGGAAATAAATTTGGGTATAACCCTTTCACCCCAAGAACATTTTACTGTCATTTCTTTGGTCACATGGAATCCATAGTGAAATTGTCCAGGGCTGAAACCCATTGGCAAGACACAAGGACCCAGGTCTGGCTGACCCTTTGTCCCTCCCACTGCTTCTCTAACTACCAGCAACATCTTTTGAGAACCCAAAAGCACTTTAGAAACTGTGGAGCACCAACTAAACAAATATGAGGAACAACAGTTACTTGACATTCTGTTTAGAATCTCTCCTTAGACCTAAAAAAGCCCAGATTTGCAAACATGACATAGCATATAATTTTCACTGCACAGTATAGTAAAACATACCTGCATATTTTCAGTGACCTACTTCCAAACTTTAATAATTATATAAATACCATAATAAAGCCAATTTCCATGCTGGTTGGAACACTCAAAACACTTTTGCTAATGGTTCTTTCTTATTTCTGTATGCAGCATATGGGGAACTTACTCATGTCGAAGATCTGAACCACTACTGAATTGGATATTTTACTCTTTAATGTAGTCTAAAGTTCTGTTTTATAACTAAGGTCATCAACTTTCTTGATGACCAGATATTTTTCGGATCATTTTCTGTAGGAGAATGACTTCATACTCAAAAGACAAGTAGAGAACAACAAAGCCATTTCTAAATATGGATTCCAGGCAGTTAGCTAGGCTCACTCACTAGCTAAATGACTCACTGCTGCACCCCAGCTTTGGAGTCTATGAGATGGAAATACATGCTTCATAGAATTACATATCATGGGACTTTGAGTCCAGATCTAGGCTGTTAATTCTTCAAATGCCAGAAGTCTACTTATGGTTTTGATGAGGTGCTATCAGGAGAGGGACACAAAATAAATGTGCTGATTGACATTAATATCAAATACTATCACATCCAATTTTATTAGCACTGCCAAATCTCTCCAATCTTTGGCTGACGACCAACTTAAATTTCACATAATATTTGATGACTGAAAATTTTCTGTACAGATATATCGGATTCCCTTGGCATTCCTCCTAGAGCTCTGTATTTCCCATACTGAAGTTAAGGAGATAAGAAATGAAATAAGAGACCCCTTGCCCCAATCAACTTTTCAACCAAGTGCAATTGGGTGGGCTAGTAAAGCTTTAGGAAGGAGGCCATGTAAAGCAGACTGGCTCTCTGAGGGCAGGAAGTGTCAGGTAGTTGAACATGTAGACCACAGGCTGCCCTAGGGCACTGAGGAAAAGGCAGCCGAGCTTAAAGTGGAGTGAGTGGGAGAAATAGTAAACTCCATCCCTGAGTTCCCAGCCAGGCATTGTACAGCTACAATGCTTCAGCATGCACCTGCTGGGCTGGAATTGCTCAACTGCCTGGGACAGAACCCTCTAAAAGGGAAGAGGTTGGAGGAGACTCTCACCCCCATGAAGTCACCCCCTCGCTTTCTTTTCCCATTTGTCAAGTTTCAGGAAATGGCTGCCCTGTTAATTCCTCTCTTAGCCCCACAGGTGCACCCATTGGATGCACCTACCTGGCCTGGGTTAATTTTATTCCCCTTCCCTGATCCGAAAGAGGCTACAACTTATGCATCCTGCTGTCTGGTCATGCTCACAACCCTGTCATTGCTTGGAGAACCCACAGTTTGGGCCAAGGTCATGAGTGGCTTCCAGTGGCTTTAAGGCTGTAATCTCAGGCCAGCTGTGGGCTGGGTGCTGTCACTGACTTGGCGAAGGGTCTTTAGCTTGACTGCTGAAGGTGATCTCTTCTCTGACAAGACTTTCGGTGACCATAGCTACCGCTTGTGCATAAGTGTCAGGTTTACCTCCTTAATGACCGTTATAAAACTATTCTGTTCAGGCACAGAATATGTTCCCCCAAAGCATTTTCTTTTCTTTTCTAATAGGGCATTTTAAGTATAAATGTATGGTAGCAAGAGCTTCGACTATTAACAGAGACCTAAGATATTTTTATCACAGTATTGTTCATCTAGATGCTGGGCTGCTAATCAGAGAGGCCCAGCAGAGTGAGTACCCTACACACATATGTGTGTGTTTGTGTGCACATGTGCATGTTGGGATTGAGAGAAATTTTATGAATCTGGAGCCTACTGTATATGTAAGGGTACCAATAAATGGCACCTATAATTACTGTTTCTAGAGAGTTAGGCACATGAGTGTGAGCATATTATGACTCCTTGCCAACAGATTCTCTATGGTTGACAGTAATTACTGAGTGGACTGAGGTCCATCTCACCTCCAATAAAAAACATATACTAGTTAGTCCCTTAGCTTTGAAATTTCAAAGATCCCATGATCCTAGATACAATCCAGGAGGCCTCAGAGGAACCAACAGAGCCAGCAATGCAAATGTTCTGGGGCCAGTTGCTTTGCACTGCTGGGAAAGAGCTCTGAAGAGACTCAGCCCTCTGCGTGTGCCAGCAACAGTAACTCCTGTGAGGAGCACAAAGGGTATAATGAAAATATTTATTTTGAAGCTGCTCAGGATTCCAGGCTCAACTGAGCTCTGTTGAACTTGGAAAAAGACACACAAGAGAAGGAGGATTGAGGCTCACTCCACTCCTGGAGGAGGGGCAGGGCAGCTAGCATTCTATCAAGGTCAAGGGTAGATTTGTTGCCTCCCTCCATCTTTGTGGAAGGCAGCTGCTCACTTGTCTGAGTGGTGTGCTGGTCAGTATCTAAGAACTTGCTCTCAGAAGAAAAATTGCTGTGATCTGCAGCATTTGCCAATTTCTGTGGTGTCATTACCACCACCATAGCTTGTTTTAAGCTGCTAACATGACGTCAGTACATGTGGGATGAGGAAGAGCTGCAGGAAACTGGGTGAGCTGGCTCCGGCATACCACTGTTTGCCAGGCCTCTGCAAGAGCAGGAAGGAGAAAGCGGCAGGGTCACAGAGCCAGGCTTGACCGTGGCCCTGTCTATAGGCTCCTTTGGCCAACTGGAGTTCCTAGAGAGTTTGCTTTTGGACACCTCCCTATTGAACTCAGAGATTTTTTTCTTGGTTTATGCCAACATTCAGAGCTAGAAGAGTCTAGCCACACATGACCATGAGCTCCATGTGAACAGGGATTGTGGCTGTCCTGTTCATTGCTGTATCCCCTGCCCCTAAAATTGTGCTTGGCTCCTATGAGAGGCTCTGTAAATATTTGTTGAATGACTGAATGAACCACCATATCATGCCTAGGGGACACACTGGAGCATATTGATTATAAACATGAGCTCCAGTGTCAGACTGCCTGAATTCAAATGCTGACTCTGCCACTTACTACTTTGTGACCCTAGACCAGTTACTTCCTCCACATTTAATAGATGAGGAAGGTAAAATGCAAAGACTGAAGAGCCGGGAAAAATTCACATAGCTAGTAAGTAGTTTGGTTAATCCACCTGTAAATTAGGGGACAAATAGTGGTATCTGCCTCATAGGTTTATTGTGGGGAATAAATAAGGAGATATATGTATTTATAGCAGTGCCTGGCCCATAGTAAGTGCACTAGAATTGATAGCTATTGTGGATAAAATGAGAGCTCCTGTGGCCAGGATTCTCACCTGGCCCTGGTTGACTGGCTCACTGCACACCTGTGGGCAGTACTCGGCTTTTAACTCTGTATAAAGAGCTCGGCCCAGTGCTCTGGGCGCGATACGGTGGCAGGGCTATAAGGCTCCAGGAGAGCAGAGGCTGGAGTGGTGGTAGTGCCGAGGACAGAGGCCCACAGGACGGCTGTGCGGGACGACGGTGCAGAGAGGCCCAGAGGACGCTGTGCAGGCAGAGAGGCTCAGAAGATGGCTGTGTGGACAGAGGGACCCGGAGGCAAAGGGAGAGACCAGCTTGCTGCATACAGACTCGCTCTGAGTGAACGGGATTTTAGTGACTGACCTGCCGCCTGGAAATAAAGTTGGGTATAACCCTTTCACCCCAAGAACGTTTTACTGTTAATTTCTTTGATCACATTGAATCCATAGTGAACTTGCCCGGGGCTGAAACCCGTTGGTAAGACACTATTATTACTACTCCAGCCGCCTCATTTTATGGGGTGCCCAAAGAGGAGAAAGGGTTCGGCTAAGGTCACACAGTCATTTAGCGATAACCTGGCTGGGACTGCATTTCATGACTTGCAAGGACTTAACTGCACACGGTGCCAGAGGATGAGGAAAAGGGCTAAGCTTTTCTTGATTACAGTGGTTTTTAACTTAGAGTAGAGAGGTCAACACTGGACTATCCCAGGGAGGTTAGTTTGTAAAAAACATTTCTTACTACATATTTTAAATTGCAATTCTTTTTTTAAAAACGTAGTGCTTCCAGAATGCTGTCTACATTAAGCAAAGTGAGATAGAATCCTCTTGAGTGGTGGTGATGACTTAAAAGGGGTTAAGAAACCCTGCTGTCCACTATGAGGAGGGAGGAAGACAGAGAAATTGACCTCTTGGGACTCAGGTTTCCTGCTGAAATCTAATTGCCAAGTCCCCACCTTCCTGCAGGCTTGTGGAATCTGCTGACCTGATTTGAGTTAGGCCACATGTGTGCCACCCTCCCCACCCCACCCCGAATACTGGGCCCAGGGCAGCATGGGAGAGGACAGACAGCATCCTAGGCTCAGGCTGGGCCTTTGCCAGCCATTGAGAGAGACCTTCCACACCCCCGGGCTCCACATTGATGGAAAATTGGAACTAGAGCACTCGATAGCCATGGGACAAGCTTGCTTGATTTTCTGCCTTCTTCCCATGTTGCATTTATGACGATTCCCTAGACCCCCTGAGGGTTCTTTTCTTCCAGACATTCATCATTGGGCATCTAATTTCCACAGCCTTTTGTGCTGGCAGGCATTTGGGTGGTCATTTCCCCTGCTGCTCCTCCCTGCTGCCCTGCCCTGCCCGGCCTGGCCATATCTCCAGCTGTGCAAACAGGGCAGCCCTCACTCTGTGTGAGCCTCATGCTAGGCACTGCGGAGGACAGGAAGATGCCCTGTCCTCTGCTCCCTGAGAACCCTTAGGATCAGGGAGCCAGAGAGCCTGTTCTAGGTGCTGGGGAGCAGGGACCCCTGCTGTGAAGGAACTGTGGGGCATTCAGCATAGAGCTCACGGAACAGAAGAGGGTTGGAGGGCAGGTGTACCCGGAAAATTCACTAGGCACATACAGAGGGGGGCTCAGATGTAGCTTGAACCTCAGCGCCCAGAGGGCAGGCTAGTTGGAGTGTGCCCCCGCCTCAGAGGCGCTGGCTACATTTGCAGTTGAGCTGCACCCCCACCTTGGGCGGGGAGGGTGTGATACATTCCGATGCTTGGCCAAGTCTGCCACCTCCCACTGCAAAGGCCTCACCTCACCAGATTTTTCTTGGGACCTGAACACTTCCTGTTCCTTTAGGGAGGGAAAAAAGCGGCCTCTTTGGGAGAATCTTTGCTGCTAATAGGTATAGCAGACCCTGGCTGGAAACATGATCAGTGGGAGGAACCATTTTCCTGCACCCTGGCAATCAACTGCATTAGTCAGACCTGGCTATGAAATTGGGCTGGTGTCCGGGGGGGGGCCAGGCTGAATTGAATGTTCTCCTTGTTCTCTCCCTCACCAGTCTCTCCATACACAGAAAACTCTCATCATAGACAAGATATTTTAAAAAGCACCTCCTGCACTGGTAGCTCATTATTCAAGATGAAAGAGGCATGCAAGATGCAAAACTAGACACACCCAGAGAGTGGCGGGGAGGCAGACCATTTGCAGTTCAGCATTGTGTGGCTCTAGCCCTGGCCTTGGACTGTCTTGCGGATATGTGGTGTCAGTCACAAGCAGGGATTTACTGAACCAGGATTTGCCCAGTGCAAACGCACTCCCAACTGTGAAGACAAGTTAACACTGACATCTCTGGGGCTTGGGAGGGGAGGAGGATAGCAGGGTAGTCTAGGTATTCAAAGGGTAATCCAGGGTCATTAGCTACTAACCCTTTTATTCCTGGTATTCCTGGATAGCTTGGTGGTATGGTTGGGGGCCCAAATACAGTCTGAATGCATGGAGATAATAAGCAGCTGTAGTGCCCAGTATGTGGCCTCATATCAGATTCCTGCCGAACTCCTGTGCCACTAGTTTCTCTCCAGTGTCCTCATTCCCTGAAGTCTCCTTGGTGTCTGGCAGTGATCCCACATAGCCCTTCCCCTACTCATCTCCCTAGTGTGAAAGTCAGGACTTTTTGAAATTCCAAAGGTTTAATTTATTAGTATCCTGTAACCTGTTAGGTAAACAAACGAATGACTAGTTTGTTTGAAATGTAAGGAGAAGAATAATTTGTGGCCTGCTAACTTCCCTCCCCTTTAACTAAAATGATTGTCACCACTAGGATACATATGCAGGCCTCTGCAGAGTGCTGTCTGGGCCTAGCAGGGAGAAGGGGTGGTGATGGAGAGGCGGGATATATATATATATATACATACATACATAGATATATATATATATATTCTTTTTTATTAAAGTATCATTGATATATAATCGTATGAAGGTTTCACATGAACAACGTTGTGATTTCAACATTCTCTCATATTATCAAGTCCCCCTCCACACCCCATTGTGGTCACTGTCCATCAGCGCAGTAAGATGCTATAGAGTCATTACTTGTCTTCTCCATGCTATACTGCCTTTCCTGTGAGCCACCCACATTATGTGTGCTAATCATAATGCCCCTTAATTCCCCTCTTCCTCCCTCCCCACCCACCCTTCCCAACCTGTTCCCTTTGGTAACCACTAGTCCCTCTTGGAGTCTGTGAGTCTGCTGCTGTTTTGTTCCTTCAGTTTTTGCTTTGTTGTTATACTCCACAAATGAGGGAAATCATTTGATATTTGTCTTTCTCTGCCTGGCTTATTTCACTGAGCATAATATCCTCTAGCTCCATCCATGTTGTTGCAAATGGTAGGATTTGTTGCCTTCTTATGGCTGAATAATATTCCATTGTGTATATGTACCACATCTTTATCCATTCATTTACTAATGGACACTTGGGTTTCTTCCATATCTTGGCTATTGGAAATAGTGCTGCAATAAACATAGGGGTGCATATGTCTTTTTGAATCAGGGATCTTGTTTTCTTAGGGTAAATTCCTAGGAGTGGAATTCCAGGGTCAAATGGTTATTTCTATTTTTAGTTTTTTGAGGAACCTCCATATTGCTTTCCACAGTGGTTGAACTACATTCCCACCAACAGTGTAGGAGGGGATATTTATTTGACAAGAGACTGCTGTCTCTTTTAAAATTTAAAATAGCCCTTTAGTTTTTTTTAAATTAGGGTATCATTGATATACAATTTTATGAAGGTTTCACATGAGCAACATTGTAGTTTCAACATTCACCCATATTATCAAGTCCCCCCCCGACCCCATTGCAGTCACTGTCTATCAGCATAGTAAGAGGAATAGCCCTTTAATTTTTATTACAAAATCTATACATGTTCCTAATGGAAAACTTGGAAAATAGAGAAAAGTATAAAAAAAGAAATGAAACCCACACATAACCCCACCATCCAGAGATAACCATATTGTATTTCTTTCCAATGTTTTTCTAGGCATAACTCTACCTCTCCATCCCTGCCCAAAATATAGCTTCTTATTTTGACTATAAAAGCAATGTGTACTCAAAAGTTTTCAAGTATCACAAAAAAATATGAAGAATAAAAGGAAAATGACCCCAATTCCACTCTCCTGAAAGGACTATACTAACATGTTGGTGCAGTTCCTTTCAGTGTTTTCTACTTAACTGAAATCAAATAGTCCAGAAAGTTCTTTGTGGTCTTCACTTGGTGTCCTATCATATACATTTAACCATGTCAATAGATACACATCCAAAATGCACTGTGTAATGGCTTCATGATCATTGTGTGAATGGACCATAATTTATCCTTTTGCTTTTCAGGAGAGACAGGTTTGGGCAAGTCCACCCTCATGGACACCCTGTTCAACACCAAGTTTGAGGGGGAGCCAGCCACCCACACACAGCCGGGTGTCCAACTCCAGTCTAATACCTATGACCTCCAAGAGAGCAACGTGGGGCTAAAGCTCACAGTTGTTAGCACAGTGGGCTTTGGAGACCAAATCAACAAGGAGGACAGGTAAGGAAGGTGGTGGGATGGAGAGGCTGGTGGGAGACCACAAGGAGGAGCTCCCCCTGGGGTGCTGCCTGGACCTCCTCCCAGAATGGCGTGGGCAGGAAGCAGACACCTGACAAGTGCCACCTCCACCCACGGTGCCTGTCTGCATCCACTGTTCTATTCCACACACTTAGCCCAAAGAAGGGTGTCTTTCCAATACACATGGGTGAGACATTTCCAGTACACATTCAGCAGACATTTATTGAGCTCCTACCTTGTGCCAGGTACTGCCCTGCTCTGATAATTGAAAAAGAAATGACTTTGACTCTGCCCTTGAGGCACTCATGGGGAAGACTGGCTTTGAACAAATAAGATGCATTGAGTGTGATATGCTCTGTAAAGGACGGTACAAAGTGGTAAAAGGCAGGTTACAATGAGAACATGGAAAGAATAGTCAGGTCCATGTGTGGAGGTCAGGGAGGCCTTCACAGAGGAGGCACCTCTGAGCTGACCCTTGAAGGATAAACTATTTTGCCAGACAAGGGAATGGAGGGAACAGCACTCCAGGAAGGGGTAACTGCTCGTACAAAGGCAGAGGTGTGGAAGATTGTGGTAGGTTCTAGGGAACCGCAGCTTGCTCTGTTTGGCTAGACCAGAGGCAGAGTTATTGGGAAACTAATGAAACTTTTAAGCTTCAGGGCCCTTACTTGCACATGCCCCTTCCAGGGCCTTGTAACTAATTTTTAGTCATAATGTTTTATCTTTCTTGGCAGGCCTTCAAATTGAATAAGCTTAAGGCCCACAATACTGGTTCTGTCCCTGGGCTAGTGTGTGGTGTGAGCTAGGGGAAAAGTAGGGGGAGATGAGCCTGGAGAGGTAAGCAGGAGCCAGATCATGGAGGGATTTATAGTGTATGCATATATGGAGCCATTGAAAGGTTTTATGAAGTAAAATGGCATATAGTCTGGTTGGCCTTTAAAGAAGGTCCTTTGGGAGACTATGGAGATAGACTGGAAGACCAATTAATTAGGAGACTATTGGACCAATTAGATTGAGGCCTGAGGTAAAACAGGTGCTGAGGGAAGAGGAGATAGATTTGGTAAATATTGAATAGGTAAAATCCACAGGACTTAGTAGAGACTTGGTGTGGGGTTGTGAAGGCAAAAGAAGAATCTAGAATAAAGCTTGGATTTCTTTGGAGAGAGAACAAATGGTGGTGGCATTCAGTAAGAGAGGTAAAATAACAGGACCAGGTTTTAAAAGAACCAGCTCTGTTTTAGACTTACTGAGTTTGAGCTGTCTGTGGACTATCCAGAGACATGATGACCTTCAGTGGTAGGCAGCTGAATATACAGGGTTAGTGAGTAAAAATACACAATATATCAGAGTTGAGCAAGATGAACCCTGGGCTATAGACAGAACCCTTGGGATGTTAAGTCAGCAGGTGGAGTAAGACATCCTGAAAAGGGACTAAGCAGGAATAAGCCGAGAGGTGGGGAGGAGAGACTGGTAGGGGTGGGGGTGGAGTTGAGTGGTGCCTGAGTGAGGCCTGGGTGAGGCTCAGAGATGATGTGATGAGGGCTGGGGGCAGGGAGGGGGCAGGGGTCAGGCACCATCTGAATTTAACTAGAAGTCACCTGGTTATCACACCTGTTCATCTCAGAAAAGGCCATTCATCATTTTGAGCAAAGAGTCTGCTCATCCTTTGCGGATTGTCTTGCCTCTTTAAATGAACTGTATTGCAAATTCTCCTATTTCTCCCTTGAAGTTACAACAGCCTTACTCATTTCCTTATAATTCCTTATAATGAATATTTAGCTTTGTAATAACTGAACTGAATTTTGTTTTCTATTTGAAATTCTAGATAAAGGACACCTGCTTTTTGGTTTGCTTATTGTGGTGATCTTGTTTGGTTGAGGATAAATTAGACCCTGGGGAAAGGGATTATTTGTGTCATAGTATGAAAGCTTAATCTCAGTTACAGATTGCTCAGGATCTCTACTGAATTTTTTACAGTTCTCAGTAACATACATTCAACATATCTAACATTGGAAAACGCCTCAATAATGATGCCTTGGAAGGACTGAACTGATATGGCCCCTTAGAGGCTAATCTACTTCTATTATATTTTTAATATCCTTATTGTTTTCTCTGATTATAAATACAATACATACTCATACAAAATCAAATAACACAAACTTGAGTAAGTAGAAATGAAAAGCCTTCCTGAAATTGCTTTATATTACAAATAAAACACTGCTTTTTATTACAAATCCCTGGAACTTACTCCATCCCTGCGGGGGAGCAGGGGTGGAGTAAGTTCCAGGGATTTGTAATAAAAAACAGTGTTTTCTCCAATACTGACAGAGCCATTTGGGCATAGACATGTCAGTGCAGCCGCATTGAAGGAGAGCATCAGAATGCCCTGCTGTACACAGGCTGCATGGGGAAACTCAGAAGAGCAGTGACTAAGGCGGTATCGTGGGGAAAGCCACCGTTTAAAACATGCTAGAGCAGAAGGAACTCACAAGGGAGACTGAGAAGGACAGGCCAGAAAGTGGCGTGCTTGGGAAGCTGGACTCCGGGCTCAGACAGACCTGGATTCAAATCCCATCTTGCCACTTATTGGCTGAGGGATCTTGGGGCTGGTCTGGCCATTGTGGTTATTATGATTGTGCGTTGCCCTCAGCAGGAACCATCAGGAAACTGGGGAAGAAAAACGTTTATTATTCACTGGTCCTGAAATGCACGTGGCACACCTGGGACCATGCAGTGAGGTCCTGAGTGGAGAGGTGGTGGTAGAGAAAGAGAGTACTGGCACCTGGGGGTCAGCTTTTATCAGGGTCAAGGGTGTGGCCTTGGGTTTCACAGGCTTACTCTTTACTGGTGAATTTAAAACCTAAGAGTGGGAATTTAAAGTGTGGGAAGAGAAAAAACAAGTGGCCCAAATGGTCAGTTATGGAAATCAACCAAGACTTCTAAAACAAAAGGAGGGAGGCAGCTGTTTATCTTTTTGTGGCTGGGAATGTGTTTATTGAGAGAGCCCTTTTGAAGTGGATGCCTTCCCAATCAAAACTTAAGTCAGGCACTTGCATCACAAAAAAGAAAAACCAACTTCCAGAGCTTACACTAGGAGACAGCTTCATTCTCTGTGCCTCCGTTTTCTCATCTGTAAAGTGGGGATGATGATAATACTAATATTTAATCCTAGAGGGTTGTGGTGAGGCATACCTGATGGTATGGCATATGAAATGCTTAACCGGGCGCAGAGTCACTAATGAACAGAAGATACTGTTATGATCATGACTTTTCTTGGTAGAAGAATCAAGGGAGAGTTGTACCATGTAGCATATGCAAGGGAATAATAAATGGTGTCCAGGAATATAACTGAAAAATATCCAGTGGATTTGGCAATATGAAGGTCATTAATATATTTAGGAATAATAATTCTAGGGAACCTGAATTTTGCTAGATTACTATGGATGGGTGATAAGGAAGTAAAGGCATCAGAATAGCAAAAAGAACAATAGAACAGAAAAGTGAGTTCAAGATCAAATCCATGTTTACATTAGAATTTAGCATATATAAGTCAGCAGGGAAAGAATGGACTGTTCAAGAAAATGTGGTGGGAAAATAGGCCATCCATCAGGAAAAAATAAAATGAGACCCTCCCACACAAACACCATTCACAAAAATAGATTCTGGTTGGATTAAAAACAAATTCTAAAAATATAAGGAGAAAGCATAGGAGAATGTTTTTATAACTTTGTGAGTAGAGAAGGCTTTTCTAATTGTGACGCAAAATCCAAAAGCCATAGAGGAAAAGACCGACAGATTTAAATTCATTAAAAAAATTAAAAACCCTTTGTATATCAAAAGATACCACAAACAAAAGTAAAAACAAAGTGCAGATGGGGAGGAAATATTTGCAACCTATACAACAAAGGAATTTTCTAAAATGTAAAAAGAGCTGCTACAATTCCATGAGAAATGAACAGGCAATTGACAGAACGGGAAATATAAATGGCTGATTAACATATGAAACGATGCTCATTTCAACTTAACCAGTGATTAGGGAAATGCAAAATCAAACAATGAAGTATTTTTTGAATCTTATCAGATTTGCAAAATAAAAGATAAAAATATAGTATCTACCACCACCAGGTAATTTCATTCATGTTACTGTGAATAAAAATTAATAGTGATGTTTTTAGAGGGCAAATTTGGTGGCATCCAAATTAAAAATGTGAATACCTTATGATCCAGCCGTTCCACTTGTAGGTGTACAGCTTAGAGAAAAGAGTTGTGCATGCTCATGCAAAGCATACAAAAAGGATGGTCACTGCAGCATGGTTATGGAATAAAAACTTCATAAACTGTAAATTTCCGCCAGTAGAGCCATTAAATGAGCCATGGTACAACCATACCATGGAATTGTATTTGGCAGTTTAAAAGAATGAGGTAGATCTATACTCACATGGACATGTTGCTAAGTGAAAAAACAAAGTGGCAGAATGATACGTAGATTGTGATGCCATGTGTGTAAATCCGACTCTTCCTAAGAAAACACTGAACATTCCTGCCCCTCCTCCCTCATGTATATAAAATGCACAGAAAAGGGTCTGTCAAGGATAATCAAGAAACTGAAGATAGTATAGTACTTACCTCAGAGGAGGGGAGAATAAGTACATGTATTCACATAATTTAATAAGAATGAAGTTTTTAAAAAGGAAGCTGATAAAGTGGGTGTAGTGCTCATTTAAAAAACTTTTCTGAGTTGGGGAAAAGAAATGAAGCAGTGTTTGTCTAGAGGGAGGCAAGGAGGTCAGAGGGTACTTTTTTGAGGATGGGAAAGATGAGGGCTTGAATAGGAGCAGAAGTTTGAGGACAGGAGGGGGCAGATGTGAAAGAATTCATAAGACTTAGTAACCAAATTGATATAGGGGACCTAGTACAGTTTGTCAAATACTAAATGGCAACTGTGTGCCAGATACAGTGTGAGGTACCAGGGATACTAAGAAATAAGACACAGTCTTTTAGTTAAGGAGCTCACAGTTGAATGGAGGGGACAGATACAGATTTGTCCTACATAGTGTGGTAAGGACAATAACAAAGGCATGTGGAGTAGCACTTGGTCAGACCTGGTGGTGAGAGTGGAAGGTGGAGCTGAAAGGAGAGGAGGTGATCGGGAATGGCTGAGCTAAGTCTTGGTCTTGTAGAATGAGTACAAGTTAGCTAACTGGCATAGAGTGGCTATTCACATATTTGTTGAATGGATGAAATATACATTGATGGGAAAAATTAAATAAAATGCCTCTAAGTTTTCATCATTCAAAACGAAAATTATTTGTTGACTGTGTTAACTAGGATGCTGGTGAGGGTAGAATAAAGTCTACAATGTGTTGAGGAGTGAATCAGATGTAAAAAAGATTAAAAGAGTAGATTATTCTTTAAAAAAAAACCTCTATCCACCCATAAGGTATTTATTAAGTACCTGTTATAGACTAGGACCTGTGGTAGCCAGTAGGAGGCGAGCAACTGATAGTTGAAGAAGATTCTCAGAGCCTAACAGGAATGAGATTCAGTGCACAAAAGGTGATGGGCCTTGGACAAGATGAGGGAAACTTCATCCTCAAGAGATGAGAGGCGACAGGAAGGGTTGCTTCATTTTTAGCATGTGAGGCCTGAAGTTGGGGCAGTGTCAGCCCAGTGGCCTCAAGTTTGCTGGTAAAGTGGAAGGTAAGGCTTGTGAGAATGAAGGGGTGATGAATATGTTTTGGAGCTTGAGGAAGGGGTGAAAGTTGAGAATGGTCAATAGAGGCAATGGGAAGGGAGACAATCTTGTAGTCTTACAGGATTAGTACAAGTTAGCCAACTGGCATAGAGTAGGTATTCAGATGGCTTGCGTAAAGGGAGCATCACGGTGCTCTAAAGGCCCATCTTGGTTTGGAGACCATGAATTTAGGGGTCAAAGCTGAGAGTTTTGTGCTTGCCTGTAGCCAACGTCAGCAGCAGTGGTGTAGGAGCAGAGAGAGCAGATCCTGAAATGTATTCAACACAGCCATTTTGCTAGGTGAGTAGGGTGGAAAGCAGGGGTGCAGTGGAAAGGGTGTTGATAAAAGAGTGTCTCAGGTAATGAACTGTGGAGTCCACTCTTGGCCTAGAAGGAGATGAGGCCAGGAAGGGGTTGATACCATGTGAGATAATGGAGAGGTCAAAGCGCCAGAGGACTCTAAGAGGGGAAAGATGAGGTATAGGAGGATCGGACGCTTAAGAGAGCTGGAAAGATGTGAGGTTGTGATCAGAGAGTGGAGTGTTAGAGGAAGATGTCTTGGGTGAAGCTGGTCTGGCTAATGGTAACTGCATAGGTGGCCGAAGCAGAGGGAGTAAAGGTTGTGAATTTGAGGCAGTCAAGGGAGAAGGTTGGTGAAAGTTGCTGGGTTATGCACAAGCACATTGCAGTCGCCTGGACTGGGGAGAGACTGAATAAGGCGCCACCAGAAGCTAAAATAGGTCTCACCTGAAGAAAGGATTTTACACAGAAGCAGAGGATTATTAGTCTAGAAGTGGCACTAAGGATCCGCGTGAATGCCCATCCCACTGGCCTCAAGGTGCACAGGCTGTGGGAGAATGAGCAGCCTACACTGGAGAGGGCTGTCCGTGATGGTGTCCTCAGGGGAGAATTAGGGGAGAATGGAGCATGAGGGCGAAGAGGTCGGCAAGTTCTATGGAGAGGAAGAAGGTAGGCCGCACTTCCCAAACTTCAGTACTGCATACAAGCCATGGATACAATGCAGCTTCTGATCCTGTAGGTGTGGCTTGTGTTGAGGACTAGAGAGTCTGCATTTCTAGCAAGCTCTCAGGTGGTGGCAGTGCTGCTGGTCCTAGGACCACACTCTGAGGGGCAAAGATGTAGGCAGTTTTGTTTATCATGGTTCAGGGGTTTCAAAGGGCACAGTGGAAGTGGATTTGCAGGAGAGCTACAGGAGGATGAGGCCATGCACGATAGAGCAGAATAGGGATGAGTGTAGAGGGAAGGCAAGCTGACTGGAAGGATGGTGATAGAGTAAATTCGCTTTGGGCATTGTTGCAGTAGACCTGACTTCATCGCGTCTTGGCTTTGGTGCCTGGGATGGTTGTGTTCGAGTACAGCATCAGTGACCAGGCCTTGTGGGTTTCCAGTGGGAGAGCCTCTGGTGGCTGTGTTGGCACAAAGGAGTGGCATTTGGGTGAGAAAGGAGACCAGAATGACTTCTGAGTGTCTAGGAAGTGTGATAGGAAGATGGTGGTGACTGAGGCCATGGGAATGAGGGCAACTACCAGGGATAATGTGCATGTAATGTGCAGAAAGTCAACAAAAGATGGGCTGGGATGGAACCTCAGAGACAGGCCAAGAATTTAAGATAAAGAGAGTGAGAAAGAAGTTACAGAGGTAGGAGATAATGGTGGCAGTGAAGTCAGAGGATAGTGTTTCAAGAAGAGACTTGTCAATGTTAAGAAGAAAGATGACAATTAAAGAGTACTCACTGAGGTGGCTGGGGTTCCATCCCGGCTGGGCTTCCACAGTGGAACGCAGTGCCGAGTACCCATGGGACAAGCTGCAGTGGGACCTGGAGGCAGAGCATGTGGAAGTGCAGGACACAACTCCCAATGTTTTGAGTCCAGCTTCCAAGTCCTGCTGGTGTCGTACAAGTTCGAGGGGAAGCTGCTGCTTCAGAGACACCAGCTGGTGAATGCGTGCCTAGTGGAAGAGCTCCTGTACTTCCGTGCTTTCGAGCAGAAAACCCTGACCCCAGAGCAGTGGGCCCCTGAGTGGCAGCCATTGCATGGCTATTCCGTTTTGTTAACTAGACTTCTGTTGACAGATTGTTTCTACCTTTGGACCATTGTGAGTAGTTTATTGTTCTTCCTTCATTCCGTAACTCCCAGCTCTCTTGCCTTCTTCCTATTGCTCAAACTTGTCAAGCTCATTTCTGCCTCAGGACCATTACCTTTGTTGTTATTCTGCCTGCATTGTTCTCCCAGATTCTCCGTGGTTCTCTCATTCTCATGCTTGCAGCTCAAATGACACATCCTCAGAGAAGCCCTCTCTGATCAGTGTATTTAAAGTAGCTAAACCCTCAGTCACTTTTTATTCCATTATCCTATTTATTGTCTTCACTATTGGAAATGAATAAAAAGTAGTGTCTAGTCCAGGGGTTGTTTTGTGCCTTTGGCCCTCGAGCAATCTAGTGAGGCCCCTGGGCTCATTCTCAGAATAACGTTTTAAAATGCCTGAAATACACCAGTTACACTAAAAATATAGTTACCAAAATATTTTACAATTGTGATTTAGTAATCCATTAATTCCTGAAATAATAGTGCCTATATGCAGGTCTAATAACTATCATAATCTAGAAGTTGCAGTAAATATAAATGGTGTTTTGAGATATTAATAAAAACTGTAGCAGGAAACAAAAATATTGGTGATTTCTATTGATTATGAAATAACAGGTACTAAAAATTACTGTAAATTGGTATCTATGTTTGGACCTAAAGAAACTGCTACAGTGCAGTTGGAGCTTCATGAGAAAGATGTGCTTTTTCCCTATCCAAGTTTATGGAATCAATAAATTCTATCCATAGACTCCTTGGAGGTCTGTAGATCCTGGGTGAAGAACTCCTGTCCTGAAAAGTAAAAGATAAACAGTAGTGATGAGGAGGGAAGGGATAAAGAGTGTTGGAGCTGGGGTCTGTAGGAGATAGAGATGAAGTAAGCCAGGAGATAATTAGCTAGAAGAAAACTGCTCTCTCCGCCCCTTGGGTGTGAAAGAGGGAGAAATTTCCAGTTGAGAAGGATGCAAGGGAGCAGTGGCTTTGAAGGGGAGTCAGGTATCACTTAGAGGAAGGAAGCATTTTGATGGGAGGTTGCCTATGGGAGTACGGGATTTTGTTTACCGTGACCTGGAGTCCAGTGAGCACAGCAGAGTAGAGTGGGGGAGATGGCCACTGTGGGAAGTAGGGTTGGAACCCTTGCTCTGTATTCAGATACCACTCACATACCACTGAGAATACAAAGCTTAATGAGACCAAGATGACCCATCCATCTAGGACTAGTCTAGACTAAATCCTGTTGGTGGATTGGTTGGTTTGGCTTGTCTGATCCATGTACCTCTTCAGAGACCCTAAGCAGCAGACAGCTAAGCCCAGGGTAGCACTAGAGATTTGAGGGGGAGCTAAAAATGCACTCTTCTCTTTCATCTTTTGATTCCTTTTGCAAAACAACAACAACAAAAAGTGAAAAAAGTTTTGTAATGAAAAAAAATGAGGCAGCGCCATACTTAGACAACTCAAATAAGCCAGTTATCCAAAACTTAATTAGATAAGCCTAAGGGATGCGTGCCCACCCTCACTCCTAATTCTTGAGGAACCTTCTAAGTACCTCTGTAACCAAGAGATTCTTGGATGCTATTACCCTGCAGAGCAATGTTTGCCTCAAAGGAATTAAAGGAAGAAAGAAAGCACTGTAATTTTAGACTTTTCCCTGGGGCTCCAAAGATAACCCTGCACCTGGATCTCTCCTCTGTATGTAGCGCCTTGACTCTAGAATTCTGTGATTCTTTTTTTAAAAGCTCTTTTTCCTTCTCTGCTAGGGGGAGCTTTCCAAAAGGCTCAGGTTGGGGCTGCTGCAGGTGGGAGGCATTGGCTGAGCCCTGCTTCTCCTCTAATCGTGTTCCCTTCTGGCAGTGGTACCTGCAAACTCTAGCTTGAAGGGAGGAAGCCCACTGGAGAGACAGGGGTCAAACTGGGAGATGAGGACAGAGGCAGGGCTGAAGCTAAGTTGACCTAGTTAGAGCAGAAAGAGGTTGCAGGGGTAGCTGGAGTGGTCCTGGAGAGAAGGGAGAGGCTTCCCAGGACAGGGAGGAGCAGAGGACTGACTTTTGTTTATGATCCCTGTCAGGACTTGGGGCCACAAAGGGAAGCTGGGCATGGAGACTCAGTGAGCTGGGTTGTGTGGGTACACGTGTGGAGGATGGGAGGAGGGATTATTTTTACCTGATTTTGTCCGAATACTTAGATTTTCAAGTCACAGCCTTGGAGGAAATGGGATCCAGAAAACTGCCGGGACCTTAAGCGAGCCAAGTGGGGGGCACCAGTAGACCCAACAAGATTGGGCAGAACCCAGAGAATTCTGACAGAATTCCCCAGCAGTGGGTCAAGGAGAGGTCCCGGCTACTGCTGGGCACCCAGCTTCCATACTAGGCACTGAAGGGAAGACACAGGAAGCAAAGACGTGGGCCCAGCCTGGAGCACAATAGGCTCGTCCACAGATACGGCCTGTGGGCTCCACAGTACATCAGAGCCCCACACGGGACAGAGAAGGACACTTTGAGATCCCTCCCCCTCAGAAGGAGGCAGTCTACTTGAGGGAACACTAATCCTTGTGAAGCAACAGTAAGTGATCCAGTAGCATTATTACTTTTTTTGCACCTGGGTCACAGGAGCAATTGCCAGCATAAGTGAGGAAGACTCTATGGGAGGAGGTGGGCACTCAACCAAGCCCTGAGGTCTGGGAGGTCAGAATGGGGATGAGAAGAGAGAAATGGGCCTTCCAGAGTGAAGGGGCCCCAATGGGCATAAGTTTGGCTCATGGGGGGGAGACCACGGAGGTGGCCAGCCTGATGGGATTGGAGGACCAGTGCAGGGAGGTGGAGAAACCCAGCCAGATGGGGGGGGAGTCAGATTACCAAGGGATTTTAAAGTCCTAAAAGGACTGTATCAAAATCCAGTTTTTGAAGTGGTCCGACCACTTTCCTGTTCTCCCCTTTTAGCTACAAGCCCGTTGTGGAATTCATCGATGCCCAGTTTGAGGCCTACCTGCAGGAGGAGCTGAAGATCCGCAGGGTCCTGCACACCTACCATGACTCCCGCATCCACGCCTGCCTGTACTTCATCGCCCCCACGGGTCACTCCCTAAAGTCACTGGACCTAGTGACAATGAAGAAGCTGGACAGTAAGGTACAGAGGCAGGGGCGAGGGCAGGTGGGAGGCTGGGCAAGCTGGACTCACTCTCTCTGGTCTCTTGTGCAACACAGATGCCAGATCCAAGAAGAGGTTCTGTGGCCTCATCATCATCTTCTCAATTCATTGGCCCCCCCAAAAAGATAGTGGTACTGATCCAGCACCTGCATCATAAGCTTTGGGATTTGTTTTCCCAGCACTGGGCATGGGGGTGCCCAGAGCTGTCTTTCTGCTCCGATCCTTTCTGGAAATAAGGGTGGATGTGAGCAAGATTGCTGTCTGGGTCTGGGGGCTCAGGCTTCAGCAACGGAAAGGTGGTTTTTTTGTCCCAATGTGAACTGGCCTCAGTCAAACATGCAAACTTGACTTTGAAAGTTATTATTATCAATAATAATTTTTATATAGCAGCTAACATTTGTTAAACCCTCATTATATGCCACCATTGTGCAATACCTCATGAAGTATCACACTCAATCCTCCCAACAGGTAAGGCCAACACTGGCATTGTCTCCCATTTTATAGCGTAGAAAACTGAGGCTCTGGGTTAAGTGACTTGACCATTGTCATATAGCTAGCCCCTGGCAGAGCCTAGATTTGAACCCAGATCTGTGGCTCCATGTTTTATGGCCTCTGGTCCAAGCAAGATGGCTGTGGGAATCAGGTATATCCTGTTTTAAGAGAAACTGAAAAATGCAAGCCCCACACCAGATATAAATTAGATAATTCTTCATGTAAAGGATTACTTGCTGTACAAAGAAACCGACCACAGGCATCTTGAAAAAGCCTAATTGCTAAGTACCTTTTCCCTAACATTCCCTATGTGTCTGGCACTCTGATGAGTACTTTATATGTATTATTTTATTTCATCCTCACAATAGTCCAGTGTGGTGGATACTATTTTTATTCCCATTTTACATATGAGGAAACTGAGGCACAGAGAGTCAAGTAGCTTGCTCAAGGTCAGACAACCATGAGGTTGGGTCTGGGATTCAGACCGAGCTTTCTCTGATTCCAGGGTATTTTATTTTACCAAAAAAATATCTAATTTATATATAGTTATTTAGTAGCACATTGACTGTAAGAGCTGAATTTCAGCTACAGTCAAGATAGGAGCAGTTTTTCATTTTTCGCAGCAATGAGCTCACTGCCCATGAGTAATGGGCTGCTCTGGAAATGTCATCATGCCATGCATGCCCTGTATAGAGTAGCAGAGAGCATGTGGCTGGAGGCCTGGTGGGTGGGCCAAGTTAAGTAAGCACCTTTGGCATATATTTATAGTGCGCCTGGGACAGGGTGAAAAACTACAAGGAGAATTGGCTCTGCCTGCTTTTTGACTCCCCACACGCAAAAACTTCAAGGGAGGTGCACCTAAGGTTCAACCTTTCTTTAAGCTAGCACCTGAAGCTGCCGTCAGCCTTAAAGGTACTCCTAGGCAAAGTGCAAAGGGGGCAGAGTTTGTCTTCCAAATCTAGAGCTCCATTCAGGGCCAGACCACCATCCATGCCACCTGATTGGAGTGTGCTGGCAGGAACAGCTGTGGTCTCCATGTGAACCTTAGGTGTGCTCTGTCCCCCTAAGGCCTGTGCATTTCAAGTTTCTTTACCTTCTGATGGTAAAAGCCTTGTCCCTTCTTGGAAGAATTTCAAGTATCAGGGTTCAGGTGGATTGAACTTTGGAAGGGCATTAGGCCTTTTCTCCTGCTATCTGAAATCGGGCATTATACCTGCTTTCTTTATGCAGAATTAATTGTGAGACTCAGGCACTATGACTCTTTTTGCATGAGTCTCCAATCAGGTTGATAACTGGGAGGGTCTTCTTCATCTAGCCAGGTTGGTTCATCAGTATTTTCTGACAGAGGGTCTGGGGTGCCTCTCCACTGAGCTCTGCCCTGCCTTCCCTCCCTGTCATTGCCCATGTGGGTCCCTGTCACACCGGCTGGGGCTAGCCTGTATTGATCGGATGGGTTGGACAGTTGGCTGTTGGCAAAGAGTGGCCACTTCTCCCCTTGTCAATCACAGATTCCCAACTGTCAATTTTCTGCTTCTAATGACTCAAAAGCAGTAACCTTGATATTAAGGTATCACACAGCTCATCAATTTGGATCTGAGCTGGTAGACAGCTCATGGTTAAGACTGGATTTAGGAATAAGACTAAACTTGGATCTGGATCCCAGCTCTGCTACTTACCTGCTCTGTGGCATTGGGCAAGTTACTTAGACTTTTTGTGCTTCAATTTCTTATTGGTAAAATAGTGGTAATAATACCTCCCACCGTGGTTATTGTCAGGATTAGTTGTGTTGAGCCATGTAAAACACTTAGTTCAGTGCCCAGCACGTAGTGAGCTGTTGTTTATTATATTATTACTTGGCTACAGAGGTGGCCAGTGCTGGACCATGGTTGAGCTGCTCTGTCTGGCAGCTAATGGAAGTCCAAGTTCACACTGCTATCGATTGCAAACTACCAAGAATTTGCTCTTCCTTTCCCTAGGTGAACATCATCCCCATCATTGCCAAATCAGATGCCATTTCTAAGAGTGAACTAACAAAGTTTAAAATCAAAATCACCAGCGAGCTTGTCAGCAATGGGGTCCAGATCTACCAGTTCCCTACAGATGACGAGTCAGTGGCAGAGATCAACGGAACCATGAACGTAAGTGGAAACACACAGGTCAACTTTCTGATCATTTGCTCTTTATTTTTACTACTATTAGTTTACAAAATAGCAGTCAGACATCACCATCCATCTTACTTTGGTCAACTTTTGATTAACTGAGCCTCAGGTACTTGTGAGAAAGAATCCAGAACCAAAACGGCTCTTCTCCCACAGAGGTGGCTGCTTCAAAGCCTCAGAACTGCAGAGATTAATAGCCAGAGACTGAGAGAGGAAAATGCTAGCTCCAGGAAGAGTCGGCAGCAGGGGATTCAGACCTCTCCTTGCACCCTGCTCTTTGATGCTGCTCTGGTCTAGGCCACTTAGCTCCCATGGGACTGTTGGGAAGGCAAATAGTCTTTGTCTCTGACCAAAACAATGTTGTGACAATTGCAGCAAAAAAGTCTGCTGGCTTTGGAGACTCGGAGATAATCTGTCTGTACTCAGATAATGAAGCCCTCTGCCCCTGAGAGGAAAAATGACATATAGCCTCCAATTTTTCTGGTGACTAAAGAAATGTTATTTTTAAGTTTCAGGATTATGCTTTGCTTTATTAAGTGTGAATGAATGAAAAAAAAAACTTGACTGCGTCTTTCCTCTCCTCCCCCACTTCCCCCCTACTAGAGGAATGAGTAATGAAAAAGGCAGAGAGTCAAACAGCGCCTCATGCTTCTTTCTAATGTGTTGATGCTGTTGCTGTGAAATCTTCAATGTTGTGATTTCAAGGAGACTGCTTAATAACTTTCTGAGAGCCTCTGCTTTGGGAACAGATTTCTTTTTCTCTATTGAGAGGCATCAGTTTTTCCTAATGACATAATGCCTGGATATAGCCAAATTCAGGAAAGCCTTGTAATAAAAGCCAGTTTTAGAAAATTTCCCTGTTGCTGCTGCCCTAAGTTATCATTACAGCATCGGCTGCCACCTCCTGTGAATTGGCCAACAAATTAGCATAGTGGAGCAACAAGTCATTGTCTCGCCTGACTTCCTGCCCATCCATATGGCCGAGATATGTTTGTTCTTAGATGTCTCTCATCTTTAACAAATCTGGCCCAAGAGTAAGCCTGTGTGGATTGTGGTAGGTGGAGTTATATCCTGACTGACCAGTCATGAGCTTTAAGAAAGGGGGAAGAAGAAGGTTGTGCTCTTCCTCTCAAGCAGTCAGGGCATTTTGATGGAAACCAGGCTCTGTTGTGATGGAAAACCTGAAAGCATACCTAGCCTGCAGAAAAATGGGATGCTAGGGAGAAGCGTCATCCTGAGTCACTGGCACTGATAAGTAGAAGTGCCTAGTCACCTGAGAACATTGGTCCCCTTAGATACCTTCAAGCCTGGATTGTGTAAGTCACCAGGCAGCTTTCAGGCTTGTGGTTTGCTTTGCTAACAATAGATAAGAGCTAAGAATTCTCAGCAATCTGAAGGTGTCACACAAAACTGTATCTTACTACATTGTGGATCAGGAGGAACAGTCATTATGGGCTCTGCTCTCAGCTTAGCTGTGTCTTCCTGCTTGCACCTAGTCCACGTTCTGCCTCAAGGTTGGAAACTTCCCATGCCATGAACTACCAGTTCTCAACCATTCTCTTTTGGTTGTGAAGGGGTTTTGGGTCCTTTCTTAAATAGTCCAGTGTTTGCTAGTGTTTCACTTGGAAAAACTAAACTTGAGTGGAGGAGGTAGGGTCATTCCCAATAATACCACTCAGCACACATTCCCTGACATTCCACCATGCTTTTTTGAGTGGGAAAGAGGGGTGGCTCACAGCCAGTGTGCCTGAGACTGGGCGTGCCAGCAGGAGTAGGGCATGCATGTGAATGCTGTGTGTTATAGCCAAGGGGAAAGGGAGGGGAGTTGCTCTATAAAATATACCTACAGGATTGCTCAGCCTTTTGGCCACCAGGACACCTGTAGGAAAAGTCCCCAGGTACCCTGGACAAGCTGTGGTGTATGAACCTGTATGATCAGAGACTGCATTTGGGTGCCAGGAGGAATGGATGCTGGCCTTTCAAATCTGGATTTGACTCCAGCCCACAGCCTCAGCCACCCCAGCCAATTGTCATGGGAACTGGACTGGAAGAAGTGGAAGAAGCTTCTTGCCTAAGTGAAGACCATACAGTCATCCTTTTGAGGCAGAAATGAGAGGCATGAGGTTTCAGCCTCCCCCCTGGCTTCTGGTGGCTCTGAAAAACCTTATTTCTGTCTGAGGGGGCAGGAGAAGGGAGTGAGAGGTCTTGTTGCATGCTACTTTCAAACCATGTGCTGATAGCTCTCCGAGTTGTAGTTAATATGAAAAATTGCTGTGTTGTTCAAACTGAATGTGTTTTGAATGGTCCAAACCATGGCCAGGGACTGGAGAATAAGCCCAGTTACTCAACTCGGCTCAGTTGGTTGATCATCTGTGAAGTCTTGGGTTTGGCTTCCACAAAGGTATTTGAACCAGTGAGAGCACATGGGTGACAGGCAGAGTCACAGGGACTCCCACAGGCATAAGCCCATCCCTTTTCCCGAGGCAGCAGTGCCATTTCTGTTGTTAGCACATCCTTTTGAGGGAATCACCAAGGGCTAACACGGGAAAGGATCAGGCAGTGCTATTGCTCAGTCTCCACTAGGAGCCTGAAATGAGGGTGAACATAACCCACAGCATGACTGGGAAGCACTGTCCACCCTGGGAGGAAGCCGTGCCCAGTCTGGTTACTATCAGAAGAGGAATAAAACGTCCTGAGAGTCTCTATTTCATCAGGCTGAAGGGAACAGTCATCTACCTTCCCAAGTGTAATGGATGTAGTGGAACTGGAATAAAATAATTCATGCCAGTTGGGTGATCAAGTGCTATAAAATGGACCGAGGAATTTAAGGTAGACACAAGACAGGATAGGAAGTGAATCTGGGAATAGACTCCCAAGAGGAGGCTTGAGACTATCTCTTGGAGTTTTCTGAGACTGGGACATCTGACATCCGTGGGCACCTATCAGAGGTCTCCTGGGTGAGAATCTGAGGTACTCCCCTTAGGGGACTGTCTGCATTTCGGCAGCAGAACTGTCTGCACCTGCGGGGTCTCCTTGGGCAATCACATACAAAGTATCACCCCTGGAAGTGTGACTGGTGGGAGGGTTTACCTCTTCCCTGCTCTGCTTGACTCTGTTCTGGTTGTCATAGCCATCAGTCTCTCCAGAGAAAGGGCCAGAGCCCCATAATTTCCTGCCCTTCATGTTTGGCTGACTTCCAGCAGATGCCATTTAGCCAGGAGGCAGAACACAGGCCACCCTGGGTGGCTGGGAGAGGCTGGTGGCTAAAGCATGAGGTTCCTCACTGCTCCCTAGGAAGATTTAGGTGTGGGATTTAGGGGTCCAGGAATTTGACCTTTCTGTATGTCAGTTCCCCCAAATAATAACCGCCGCGTAAGGAGGCTGTTGTGAGAAGCAAATGAAGTCTGCCTGGGAGCACTCAGAAATGGTATCCTTGCCTGTGCTTATCACAACAGACTTTGCTGCCAGCTGCAAAGGAGTGTGCTGTTGGAGGTCTCAGGAGCCCTCTGAAGCTGCTTTGGTGCAGGGGCTGTGTGTTTCAGAGCAGGGAGGAATAAAATGACAGCACTTTAAGGAAGAGGGGAAAGAAGTGACTCTGACATTCTAACAATGTCTTTTAGAGGTAAAAAATAACAAACCCAAAAGGAATACTGACATTTTTTATGCCTTTATTCTCTTGGGTTTTTTTCTCATTTCCTTCTGAGTCTAGGGAAGCCCCTCCCACTTCACATGCTCTCCTCCTCCATCACTTTCAGCTGAGAGCCCATGATGCGGAGAAGGCTTACAACATGGTTGCTTTCTCACCTCCTCCCTTAGTCTAGCCCTCTGCCATCGAGGCCCCTTAGGTCTTTTGTGTGATCTGGCCAAAGCATTGGGGTCTCTGCAGGAGGGGCAACGGTTGCCCAGAAAGTGTTTGGGGGTGGATTTGAGGCTCCCAACATATCTTGGGTCCCTGAGTGGGAATGAATTGGGCCCAGATGGTCCACGTAGAAAGCCGACCAGCAGAGATCAAAGACACTCTAGTCTTAGGGCAGAGTTTTCAGAACTTCAGTGCCCACCAAATACCCCATGTTGCATGCCCAGTGATCCTCATGATCTTTCACCTACTAGGACTGATGAAAAATTTCCCACCTCCACCCCTCGCCCACCTTCCATGTCTGGATCCTCCTCTTTCCCCCTTTCCTGTGTCCCTATTTCAGGGACAGTCAGCAGAGTGGGAAGAGATCTGGATAGCTGAGATGATACTCTGAGAGCAGCTGAGAGAGGATGAAGGGAGGGCCACTTCACCTGGATGGCCAAGCACCTCGGGGGACAGTGGGTGTCTTGGAGCTGAGCTCCTGATTAAGTCCTGTGTTTTACCACTGAAGAACATTCTTGGCATGCAGTCCCAGAAGAGAATGGAGAAGAAGGATTGGTTGTGAGATCAGCATTCAGATTAAACAAACCAAAAACTTTTGCTGGAGGTTGCCCAGAATTGAAGTGCCTCTTATAATCTGGCCTGGCATGACCAGTCCACCCCAAGTTTTAGAGTGTTCACCTCATCTGTTGCTGGAACCCCCTAAATAGGAGTGGCAGACCAGCAGGGCCAGGCTTTGAACTCAGAGAGACCTGGTTCCACCCCTAGTTCTGCCCCTTACTACCGTGTGCCTGCAGGAAAGTCGCTTAGTTCTTCTGGACCTCAGTTTCCTCTTCTATAAAATGGGGATAATAATACCCACCTCATAGCGTTGTTGTAAAGATTCAATGAGATAATGCAATGTAGAACATCTAGTACCTAGTACTAGTACCTAGTACCTAGATGAGTAAATTGCTGCTACTGCTAATACCACTTCTGTAGCTACCAAAACTGCTAGTACAATTGCTGTTAGCTACTCTGTGAAGCCTGCTTTGACTTCCCACAAAGTTAGCTACTCCCTCCTCTGTGTCTCCAGCACATGAGCTTCTGCTTATAATCCTGACCTTACTGTATTTTTGTTGCCATGTATTTCTCCCCTGCCAGACTGTGCACTCTCTGGGGCAGGCTCTGAGCTTTTTCAATATGGTATTCTTCTTAATGCCTAGCACATAGTAGGAGCTCTGTACGTATTCATAGAATGGATGAGGGAGCAAATGGATATGGTTCACAGTATCTGTAGTTGAGGCCTGTTTCTCCAAGCTGACTAAGAAACCTTGTTCCAGTGGACTTTTTACTTATCTGTGTATAGCCCTTTTAGGTAAAACCCCATCCAGGATCACCTGGTTTATAAACAGTATTTGTTCAGTGGTTCCATTTGGTCAGGGGTCACCCAGCACCTAAAACCTGGCTAGCTCCCCATGAGCATTTCCCCAACCCCACATTACCCCCTGGGGGCAGCTGCCTCATTTCTGAGCCACAAAGCTTTCACCAGCCAGGCCTAGCTCCTCTTTACCCCTGCAAGCACCAAGCTCATACCCGCATGTACGTTGCCTTTCTTTCCTCTCTGCTGTTCCCATGACCACTGCCATTCAAGGAGGAATCATTAAGCACCTACTGTGTGCAAGGCACCAGACCATACATTTGAGCCCTTAGTCATAGTCCGGGTATGTAATTCAGGCTTCTCCAACAAGACTGTAAGCTCCTAGAGGGCAGGGGAGTGTGTCTTCTACTTCTTTTGTGTCCCTTATAGCACCTAAAACAGAACCCAGCACAGTAATAGGCATGTGGGAAAATACTTGGGGACTTGACTTCTAGGCTAAAGTTCTGCATGAGCCCTTACTCCAGAGAAGGATGAGAACAGGGAGCAAATGGCTCAGTCAGCAGAGTGGTTTCAGTACAGTCTATACCGGTTCTTGAGGCTCTCACTCGGGGCATGGGGGTTAGGGATCCCAGCCCCCTTGGTTCTCCCTTAGCCCCTCTAGCCACACAGAGCCCCCTCATTTCACTCACCCACCTTCAGAAGGCTCTTTCCCTCAGCACAGTGAATACTGAATAGCTAGCTCATCTGTGCATCTGCTTATTATAATTGTGCTTATTTTCCGTCTTTGTTCCCTATGCATTCTGCCATGTCACTGTTACCTTCTGTTGTGAATTTCTGACCAGCAGAAGCTTGGACTAGGCCTCTTCTCCCCCACACAGCTCAAGAAGTTAAGAAATGCCTATCAATGATGATGACAGTGAGGGACACTGCAGTGTGGGGGCCCGAGGCTCCAGAAAGGAGCAGCGGTTGTATTGTGGGACACTCTGTGCTTTGCCCTTGGAGTTCTGAGCTTTTGTTTGCCTTGTGTTTCAGGCCCACCTGCCATTTGCTGTCATTGGCAGCACAGAAGAACTGAAGATAGGCAACAAGATGATGAAGGCACGGCAGTATCCTTGGGGCACGGTGCAGGGTGAGTGAGTCTCCAGGAGACAGAGAGCAGAGAGCCCCTGTATCTGTCTCTTTGTCTCCATCTACTATGTGACCAATCCCTAACTTGTCCCACTGTCTACTCATTTAACTTGGGCTTCTAACAGCCATGGGGGTCACTGGTGGGAAAACTCTGGCTCCACACCTGGATTCTCTGGCATGAGCAAGCTCTCTTTGTTTCTAATGGAAGAAGCATTCCTAAAACAAAAACATTTGTACCTGGATCAAGGCAAGGAGTGGGCAAGAAAGCATGTGTACTTGCCCAATGCACCAGGAGATGTACAAGAACATTCATAGCAGTGTTGTTCATAATAGCAAGTAATTAGAAACAACCCAGATATCCTTTAAAAATAGACTGGATGAACTGCAAAAATGGTCACACAGTGGAATATTATACAGCAGCGAAAGTGGATTATAGTTACAGCTACATGAATGCATCTCAGAAACATAATGTTGAGCTAAACAGATCATAGAAGAATACATGCTGTATGATTCCATTATATCAATTCCCAAAGTGGACAAAGCTAAACAAGATAGTTATTTTTAGGAGTTTGTACCCAAGTGGTAAAAGTATAAAGAAAAGCAAATGACTGATAAAGCCAAAAATCAGGATAGTAGTAGAGTCTCGTGACAGGGAAGGTGGGGGCATGAGATCAGAAAAGGACACAAAGGTACTCTAAAGTACTGGTTCTTTTTCACCTGGGTCATGGATACATTGGTATTCATTTTTTTAAATTCTTCAAATTGCACATTTCATCCACTGTGTTGTACATATGATTATTTCTCAACTTAGAAACAGACATTGTATGTACACTCAGGAGAGTTCCTTTTGTGATCTGCCTCAAACATGCTAAGTTACCCTTGGAACTAGTCAGTTCAGTGGATGAAGCAAGGCCTAGGATATTGTCCTGAGTGGAAGCGGTGTCTGGTCCTCTAAGTCTCCAGCTACAAGCTGGGTCTCGGATTGCAGGGGCACTGTGTGTGAGAAGGTGACTGGTTCACTGTAAATGTCTCCCTGCCACTGAGCAACCAAAAGTGGGTGGGATATTGTCCTCATCACATACAGAGTCTGGCGTGCTTTGGGGCACACTGGAGACCCTCCAACGATGGCTGGATTTTCCATAGGTAAGACAAACCTGGTTATCAGAGCTGTGTGAGGTTTTGGTCTTCTCTGCAGCCTGAGACTGAGATGCTCTGCTAGGAACATTTGCAAATGGTTTCTGAACCAATAGCCCACCCCGGGAATGAATTTGTGGTCTGAGAGACAGGAAGCTGAGGTAAAATGAGGAGCCAGCTGATGTGGTTGCAGTGACTTCCTCCAATTTAGACCACCCCACACCTATCCAGCAAAGGGGGTTTTGAAGATTTTTCTTAGAAGTTGGTCACCGTTCTGTTTGAGTGAGGAAGAAGCTGTGTACTTGCTGGGTGCTTGGCAGGGATTTTGGTGTCACTACTCCTGACTGGCCACCAGGGATCACTATCCAGAGATGGAGGAGGAGAGGGTCCTGAGAAGTTGCCTGACTGGTGTGATTTTTAATGTTAGCTTGTGTTCTGCGACGGCAGGAGGCTTTATCCCAAAGGCAGTGGGACTCAGGCAGAGCAGTTGTGAATCCATTTGGGCTTTGGAAGGGTTACTCTGATGGCCGCAGGCAGCCTGCTGCAACTGTGCCCTCACCCTGCCCTCCCAGACCCCTTCCCTGCCCCCACTACCTTCTCCCAGACTCTGCAAGACAGAATCTGGGGTGACTGTGCCTGTTCATCACCTCAGACACCACTGAATGCACACGGTCAGGCTAGACACAGTGGAGCCCTGCCTGGAGACACGTACGGGGGCGCTGCTCACAACCTGGAAGTTCCGACCACAAGTCCCCTTTCTATGATTTGATCTACATCTCTGACCTTCTTAGCCACTGCCCCAAATGCACACCTAGCTGCATCTTTTGAGGAGGGGGCTTGTTCACTCAGGCTGGAAAGTGGGGTCCACTTTATCCTGGTCATCACTGCTGCTTGACTAGCCATTGTCTACCCTCTAAAAAACACCACCTTTGAAGCTTCTACCATCCCCATGCGCACCTGTGGTCTATACCCCTCCTTGTCACTGTCACCTAATGATGTCCTAGGTCCTCCACCTTATTCTTTGGAGACTTTGGCCTTTGCCTCCCCTTTAGATTGCCTGGATTTGAATCCTAACTGTGCAACTTGTTACCTGTATATAACCTTGCCTAACCTCACTGACACCTTGCAAGGACTATTCCCTTATCTGTCTGATAAATTCCTATTCTTCATTTGAGACATCCCCAGAGTTGCCTCTTTGGTGTAGCCTCCACTCTCCCAGGAGTTCTTGGGCTGCCCTCTCCTGGGCTTTTATTGCACCCTGGCTACATGCCTCCATTTTGGTCATTTTTGTAGTGCATTTTATTTGTCTGTTTGCATTTATTCTTCCACTAAACTGTAAGCTTCTTAGGGCAACACTCCATGACTTCGTTTCTGAATTCCCAGCTACATACAATGCTGGGAAGAGAGATTCTGCAAATATTTATCAGACAGATGGCTGACTGCACATTGCCATTGTCATACAAGTGGTGCAGAGCAAATTCCTCAGTGTTTGATTGGGGAATTTGGGTTGAGGTGCTGCTGAATGTCTTAGCTATTTTTTATGGTATTGCAGCTTTCCATTACTGTCAATTTTGTAACTTTTAATTTGCATTTTCAGTAGAAAAATAAATTAGGAAGCAAATCCACAGGCTCTATAGACGCAGATTGAAAGGCAGTGTCACTATTCGACAATTCACTTCTCATTCAGTCCTTTTCCTATGCTTCTGACCTTCCTTTCAATGTACTTTCAATACCCCACCCACTGCTATGCAGTTGAAAATGAGGCCCACTGCGACTTTGTGAAGCTGCGGGAGATGCTGATCCGGGTCAACATGGAGGATCTACGCGAGCAGACTCACAGCCGGCACTATGAACTCTACCGCCGCTGTAAGCTGGAGGAGATGGGCTTCAAGGACACCGACCCCGACAGCAAACCCTTCAGGTACCTCTCCCGCCAGCCAAGCCCAGATCAGCTCAGCCCACCCAGGGGTTCTGGAAGCTGGGCCAGTTCCATTTGCCAGTACCCCCTCTGCCTCTACACACTTGCCAGGGGAGCTGTGGAGCTGTGACAGGGTGCGCTTGGTGTACACACTGGGACAGGGAGGAGGTCCAGAGGCCCAGCAAGGCGATGGGGTCCCTGCCATAAGCACACATAAGGCAGCAGCAGTTGACTGTGCCAGATGCCAGCCTGAGCTGAGGCCTTGATCCACAACATGGCCGTTTGTGCCTGCCCTCTGCCCCCACTTTGTTCATCCAGCTCCTGTTCTGCCAGGTTTCACTCTGTCCTTTACCCTCCTCCCCTTTATCAAAACCAGAGGTGACCAGGTAGCAGTCGTTGTATGCGTATTGATCTGCATTCACTGTCCCTTAGTGTTTGCATTCAAATGCAAGGTTTGTTTTGACCACAGGATGTTAATCATCAAATACTTCCCAAATCAGAATCTAAGATTTTTTCAGAGAAGAGGAATGTTTTTGAAAGCAGTTTATGATGCTGATAGGAGCGATATGCCAAGCGTACGTGTTTGATCTGTATGCATGATGTGTGACATAAGCCCCACATGTTAAATTACCATGTGGTGCCCTTTGCTGTGGCTCGGTCTCCTTTCAGAAAATGTCAGGCCTGCATAGGAAAGTGAGGGGGATGTTTGTAGGCTAAGAAGGCTTTGGAATGGCTTCCGAGATCCCACAGTACCCATTCACAGCAGAAAGCCAGCCTGGGGGCAGAGCATCCCAGTCCTTCTGGACACTTGTTTTCAGAAGGGTGGGCTCACTTCCCTTCAGGGACTCGGATGGCAGAACTCCAGGGGGTGGAGAAGCTGCGCTTGTCTCTCTGGTGGTATTCCTTCAGCTTTCTCTCACCTTCCTCTCAGACAGCTTTCATCTGCATTGTGGAGGAAGAGGTGTGCTCCAACCCAAGTGCCTGGTACCCGCAGCTTCATCCTCTGCACTGCTTCCCTTGCATGCCAGCATTCTCATCCTAAAGAAACTCCCTTCACTGCTCCTCCTAGCCAGTCTCTGCTGTCAGGACATTTGACTGCGATGGGAAGGAGCGAGAGTTGTCCCTTATTTACTGACTTCTGACCCCGCCGTGTCACTGAAATAAATGCCTTTCTCTACTGTCAGCAATCACATACTCATGGCCAATCTCAGTGTGACCTCAGTCACATCTTTTTTTATCTCAGTGTGACATTTGGTACTCTTTCCTGCTGCCTCCTTCCTCAAATTCCGTGTACCTTTGGCTTTTCCGATAATGGTCTGGCTGGTTTGAGTGCTGTCTCTCTCACTACTCCTCAGCCTCCATTTCCTCAGCTTACTCCTTTAGGTGTTGGTTTGCCCCAGGATTCTTTCTGAGGGCTTCTGCTCTATACTCTCTATTCTCTTTGCAGCTGGTTCTTTCTGCTCTCAAAACCTTAATTACCACCTAGAAACAGATGACTCCCATGCTAAAAATCTTACTTTTGAGCTCTAGATAAATAAACTGGTCCAACTGTAACTGGATATTTTTCACTCAGACATCCCATGGAGGATGTACCTGGAACTTGAGCCGTCTAAAATTTAGTCTTCTTCCCTCTTAAACCCACTCCTTCTCCAGGGTTCTTGGTCACAGTTCATGGTACTACTGTCCATCTGGCTGCCCAAGCCAAAAAGCTGGAATCACCTTTGAGTCCCCGCAAGGCCTGGGCGTTGTGCTGCCATCCTGTTCCTTAATTTCCCCTGGATCTTTCATTCCCTACCAGCCCTTAACATTAAGATACCATCATTTCTTACTTGGATTGTTGGAAAGTCTGCCCTTCACACAACAGGCAGAGTTGTCTCTCTCATTTTCAAATTGGATCAAGTAAGTCCTCTTGCTTAAAATCCTGTAGTAGATAAATGTCCATATCTGTTATATGGCATCTAGCACCTGCTCTCTGCTGCCACACTCAGGGACTTCATCTCCCACTACTCCACAGCTTACATGGTACTCTCCAGCTGTGCGGGACTGTGCCTGGCTCCCCAGGTGGCCATTTGTTCTGTACCTGTGCCTTTTCACATGCTGCCCTCTGCAGAGCAGGATTCCTCCTCTTCTTTGCCAGGCTAACTCTTATTTCTTTGAAAGCAAGTCCTGGCCCGGGGCAGTCCTGGTTTAGGCATCTCCCACTAGACTGTGAGTTCCTTGATGGCAGGCATAGTGGCCGTTGGCTCCAGATGTTAAGTGACTAGCATAATGTCACTTAGTATCATGTGTCTCACCCACGGTGGAGTAGCAAGTGTTTGTTGAAGTAGTTCATTAATGTGCTCAGTTTCAGAGCCAAGACCTGGCAGCATAGTGCAGTGGGAGGACCCAGACTAAGAGACAGGAGACTCAGCTTCTGGTCCTAGCTCTGTCTCTACCTAGCTGTGTGGTCTTAAGCAAGTCATCTCACCTCTCTGGGCCTGTTTGTTCATCTGTAAAACCAGAGTATATAATGCATTTGAGGGGATTCAAGATGGCAGCATGAGAGGTGAGATGGAGAACTCCTCCCCAAACCACAAATAGTATGAAAATATAGTTAATTCATACAACTAACCCTAAAACAGCAACAAGAAAGAAGGCTGAACCAGACTGCGTACAGACCTCACAAACAGAGCAGACCTCACGAAACAGGATAATGTACCAAAGCCTTGATCCAGCACGACACAAGCCCTTTCCCCACCCCAGTTCACTGGCGGGAGGAAGAGAAATGGAATGGGGAAGTGGTGGAAGCCTGGGACTGCTGAACACCTAGCCCTGGAGATCTGCTTTGTAAGCAGAAACCTGTACTGTGTGGTGCTTTGGATGTTGGGGAGCTGGAACAGGCAGAGGGCTTGAGAGACTGAGATTCCTGCCATTTGTGGAGGAGGAGATCCACGTCTGACTGCTCTGTGTCAGAGGAAAGACAGGCGGTCGGAGAGGCTTCCTAGCAGCAAGAGGGCTGCTGAAGGGGTGGGGTTTGCATGGAGCTTGCTGCATGGGAGAAGGGAGAGCTGGACAAGGTTGTCTGAGTGCGCTCTGCCCAGCTGGTTGGGCACTTTGAGGAGCTTCAGGTGCTCCATCCCCCTGGCTGCCTACTCAGCTCTGAGGCCCCCCACTGTGACACGCAGCCTGCTGCACCTTCCTACTGGCCTGCCCACACCTGCTTGCAAACCAGCAGTCACTGCGTGGGCGTCAAGCCAGTCAGAGGTAGGCCCCACCTACAACAGCTAGAGACGCAAAGCACAGAGGCTTACACCTCTGTGCTTAGCCTACTGGCTCTGACACTGGAGACAGGCACCGCAGACGGGAATCAGGAAACATCTTTCCTCCCCACAGGCACGAGGTCCACTCCCCTATAACACCCAGTCTCACTCCAGGGGCTGAGTAGCTCCAGAGACTGGAGCTTCTGGGCACTAGTGGGCACCACACAGAAATATGAAATGTCAGAAGAACATGGTTCAGACCAAAATCTCACAAACCCCAGAAAAAGGGCCAAATGAAACTGAACTCACCAATCTTCCTGAAAGAGAGTTCAAAATAAAAATCATAAACATGCTTATGGAGGTACAGAAAAATATTCAAGAACTCAGGAATGAATCTAAGACAGAGTCAATCATTAAGACATTCCATATCTGAAATGAAACATACAGTGGAGGGATTTAAAAGCAGATTAGATGTAGTAGAAAAGACGGTAAATGGAATAGAAATTAGGGAAGAGAAATACAAAGAAGCTAAGGCCCAGAGAGAAAAAAGAATCTTTAAGAATGAAAAAATATTGAGAGAACCATGTGACCAATCCAAATGGAACAATATTCGCATTATAGGGGAACCAGAAGAAGAAGAAGAGAGAAAAAGGGATAGAAAGTGTCATTGAGGAGGTAATTGCTGAAAACTTCCCCAGACTGGGGAAGGAAATAGTCTCTCAAGCCATGGAGGTGCACAGATCTCCCAACACAAGAGACCCAAGGAAGACAACATCAAGACATATAATAATTAAAATGGCAAAGATCAAGGATAAAGACACACTTTTAAAAGCAGCTAGAGAGAGAAAAAAGATCACATACGAAGGAAAACCCATCGGGCTATCACAAGACTTTTCAACAGAAACCTTACAGGCCAGAAGGGAGTGGCATGATATATTTAATGCAATGAAGCAGAAGGGCCTCAAACCAAGAATACTCTACCCAGCAAGGTTATCATTTAAATTTGAAGGAGGGATTAAACAATTTTCAGTTAAGCAAAAGCTGAGAATTTACCTCCCACAAACCACCTCTACAGTGCATTTTGTGCAAAGGAGCCATGGATATACAATGGGGAAATGACAGCCTCTTCAACAGCTCGTGTTGGCAAAACTGGACAGCTACATGTAAGAGAATGAAACTGGATCACTGTCTAACCCCATACATAAAAGTAAACTCAAAATGGATCAAAGACCTGAATGCAAGTCATGAAACCATAAAACTCTTAGAAAAAAACATAGGCAAAAATCTCTTGGACATAAACATGAGCAACTTCTTCATGAACATATCTCCCTGGGCAAGGGAAACAAAATAAAAAATGAACAAGTGGGACTACATCAAACTAAAAAGCTTCTGTACAGCAAAGGACACCATTAGTAAAACAAAAAGACATCCTACAGTATGGGAGAATATATTCATAAATGACATATCCGATAAGGGGTTGACGTCCAAATTATATAAAGAGCTCACACACCTCAACAAACAAAAAGCAAATAAGCCAATTAAAAAATGGGTAGAGGAGCTGAACAGACACTTCTCCAAAGAAGAAATTCAGATGGCCAACAGGCACATGAAAAGATGCTCCACGTCACTAATCATCAGAGAAATGCAAAGTAAAACCACAATGAGATGCCACCTCACACCAGTTAGGATGGCCAACACCCGTAAGACAAACAACAACAAATGTTGGCAAGGATGTGGAGAAAGGGGAACCCTCCGACACTGCTGGTGGGAATGTAAACTAGTTCAACCATTGTGGAAAGCTGTATGGAGGTTCCTCAAAAAACTCAAAGTAGAAATACCATTTGACTCTGGAATTCCACTCCTAGGAATTTACCCAAAGAAAACAACTTCTCAGATTCAAAAAGACATATGCACCACTATGTTTACTGCGGCACTATTCACAATAGCCAAGAAATGGAAGCAACCTAAGTGTCCAGTAGATGAATGGATAAAGAAGATGTGATGCATATACACAATGAAATATTGTTCAGCCATAAGAAGACAACAAATCCTACCATTTGCAACAACATGGATGGAGCTAGAGGTTATTATGCTCAGTGAAATAAGCCATGTGGAGAAAGAAAAGTATCAAATGATTTCACTCATCTGTGGAGTATAAGAACAAAGCAAAAACTGAAGGAACAAAACAGCAACAGACTCAACAGAAACCAAGAATGGACTAAGAGTTACCAAAGGGAAAGGGACTGGGGAGGATGGGTGGGAAGGGAGGCATAAGGGGGAAAAAGGGGCATTATGATTAGCACACATAATTTAGCAGTGGGGTGGGACATGGGAAAGGCAGTATATACTGAGAAGACAAGCCATGATTCAATAGCATCTTACTACGCTGATGGACAGTGACTGTAATGGGTATGTGGGGGTGACTTGATAATAGGGGGAGTCTAGTAACCATAATGTTGTTGAAGCAATTGTACATTAATGATATCAAAAAAAACAAACAAACAGGGTATAGAAGCAGATGTTCTAAGCCACTCCCAATTCCAAATACCTTTGCAGTTTCCCAGAGGCCCCCTATACCCTTCAAGAAACCCTGTGACCCTATGTCACATGCCAAGCCAGCTGCCCACAGCTTTGTGGTTCTGTTTTTGCACCTCTCCCCAAATGGTGGAAGGGAGGATGGGGGAACCCACGGAAAACCACTGGGGCCAGTTTTCATTGAACAGAAGCCATTCCAAAGGCAGGCGAATTAACGTCACCATGTTTGCAGTTTGCAGGAGACGTACGAGGCCAAAAGGAATGAGTTCCTAGGGGAGCTCCAGAAAAAAGAAGAGGAGATGAGACAGATGTTCGTCCAGAGAGTCAAAGAGAAAGAAGCTGAACTTAAAGAAGCAGAGAAAGAGGTAAATGTGAGTTTGAGCGCTGGGAGGGAAGGAAGAGGGGACTGAGCTTGGGTATGGCAGGGGCTTCTGCCCTTAGAGCGCAGCCAGTGGGAGCCTTGCAGTCTCCAGGCAGGAATGGAGAACAGCGTCTGTAGCCCTGCCTTGCCTGGCCCAGGGGGCGCTGTGAGATCTGTATCTTGATCTGTCATTCCCCAAGGCTGGAACTTTTTCTCAATTCTTAATTCTCTAGAGCCATGCTCTCCCATATGGTAGCCACTAGCCACATGTGGCTATTTAAATTCAAATGAGTTAAAATTAAATAAAATTTAAAACCCAGTTCCTCAGTTACCTTAAGCACATTTCAACAGCTCAACCCTCATGTGACTAGTGGCTATTGTATTGGATAGCACAGATATAGAACATTTCCATTGCCGCAGAAAATTCTCTTGAGTGCTGCTTGATCAAGGGTCAAGATATGACATACCCCCTCAAGGTCCCTGATTCTTTCCCCTCTTTTTGGGAGTTTGGAGCTCAGTAGGGGAAGCTGATCTCTTTCTTGGCTGCCCTGCCCTATCCTACCTCCTCTGATGGCCCTGGGGAAAGAGGCTCCCAGGCAGTGCTGGGTACCTTGCTGAAACCGAAACCATGACAGCTGGACTTTTCCCCCATTCACTTGGATATTCTGTTCCATTTCATGTTAACGTTAAAAAAAATCTGTGCGGCTCTAGTGAGTTTTTAAACTAAAGCTTGCTGGTCTGTCTGGGGTTTTCATTACTTAAGCTGTGCCTAATAGAGTGTAACTAGTCCTTACCCGCCCCCCCCGTCACCTTGTCTCCAGGGTCTCCCTACCAATTCACTCACTGCTGCTGATTAAGTGGCCTCAACTACATGCTTGATCATGTCAGCAACTGCTTCCCTTCTCTGGGCCTTGAAAACCATAAATAAGGAAAGCACTTAATCATTCCCCAAGTCTCTTCCTCTGTAATCTGTTGGGACTCTCTGGGGTTATCACCAAAGCCCATGGCAAGGGTATTGATTTTACTTCAGTTTCACTTTTCAGAAGAAAAATGTCACCCAATGCATTTGGGAGGAGAGGTGAGGGGATCTCAAAGATAAATGAATGAAAGGCCTATAGCCAAAAGCCAGGTTACAGCAATTGATCAGAAGTTTCTACCACCCTATCCTGAGTGCCTAGTAAAAGCTGGTGTACACAGCAAGTCTGTCAGCTATACCCCTTACTAAGTGACTGTCCCAAATACCTATAGGACCCAGAGACCTGATCTTTTTCATGGTGTGCTCTAAGTGCTACGGAATCCTAAATTCTCTCCTGAATCCTCAAAACAAATTGAAAATTTGTTTGGGCTGCTGTTCCTATTCAGGGTACCACCCTGAATTGCATTCTAGTTTGTTACCACCAATACCTCTTGCTCCATGATCTCCTTATCACTGTGGTGTGCCAGAATATTCTTGCTAGTCTCCTGTGGGTCTCTGGCTCTATTCATGGCTAGCTCAGCTTTCCCTTGGTCAAGGCTGAGGTCTCTGTACTCACTCCATTTTGTAAAATTCCTTTATCTACTTGCAAGTCTGAGGACAAGTATTTCCCTTGCCCACTTTGGCATTGCTGAAGCATTCTCTGTAACCCATGGTGGTCCTTCATAACTGGAGGAAATAAGATAAGGCAGGGCCCCTTTCTTACTGGTGAATCTCATGATATAACCCTCTAAAGCATGCATCAACTTTGGGTAAATTCCTTAACTCTCCGACCTTCTGTTTCCTCATAAAGTGCAGAAAATAACAGAACCTACATTATAGGATTGATGTGGTGATTGAGTTAATACATATGAAGTGCTTATAGGAGTCAGTGCTTGGCCTTTAATAAGCACTCAATAAGTGTTATACTATTACAGTTGATATTATTATTAACCATGTGTGGTAACTCTTCTAAATAAAACGTTTGATAAAGCAGAATGCAGGGTTCTCTGACCATATTCAGGAGCAGAAACTTGGAGGTAAAGTGGTAGGAGAAGGGAACTATCCAGAGCTTGATGCCATCATAGCAGTCCCTGGCAGAGACATCTCCTAAGGTCCCAGGGTCCTGCAGGTTGAACTTGTCAGTCCCCACCCACCCTGGGTTTGGCTCACCCGGGAGCCGCTCACAGGGAACTCTCCAAAACTCCCTCTGCTTCTCTGCCAGCTACATGAGAAGTTTGACCGACTGAAGAAACTACACCAGGACGAGAAAAAGAAGCTGGAGGATAAAAAGAAATCCCTAGAGGATGAAATGAATGCTTTCAAACAGAGAAAGACTGCGGCTGAGCTGCTCCAGTCCCAGGGCTCCCAGGCTGGAAGCTCACAGACTCTGAAAAGAGACAAAGAGAAGAAAAAGTAAGTGGTAGGCTTCTCTGGGGTCATGGCTTCTTTCTCCCTGTAGGGCCTGGAGACTGAGGCGGCTGAGGGCCAGTGACCAGAGGTGAGATGGGGGCTAATAGACTCATTTGTGTACCACTGACTGTTCTCAGTGTCCGCATGGAACCCTCAGATTCTGAGTTTGGGGAACTGAGAGTAGAGGAAGAGTGTGGTCACAGAGGCCCAGCCCCTCTGTTCAGATCTCTTAGGAAAGCCCTGAAACTCTAGGAAGGAGGAGAGGGAAGGAAAGGAAAGGAGAAGCACAAGGGATGTGAGAGGGTAGGAAGAGGGAGGAAACAAGGGCTGCAGAGGACTGAGGGAGAGAGGAATGGACAGAAGGGCAGGTGGAGAGTTGGGGAGAAAGAGCCTTACCAGAAGCCTCTGGGCACCCTCTCTCCTGCCCCGCCAGAGCTGGCTGGCAGGCGTAGGTGCTCATGCGGTATCTGAGGCTTTCGCCTCTCCATGCCTGTAGGCCATTCCTCACCCTGCCTCAGTTCTCAGTAGCCGTAGCCAACAGTAGTTAAGCAGCGTAGTCTGGGTGTACCACCCTTTGCCATCCCTCTGTCTGGGCTGCCTGGTTGTTGCTGGCCTGAGGTACAGAGATCTTGGTGGCGAGCCCTCAGGTGCTAGTATTCTCCGTGTGCCCCATCCTCAACCCAGGGGATGATTTTATAATTCATCTGTTTTCCCTGGAATTTGGTAAGGCAGGATAGCTGGGCTACTGGTGACCATGTAGGTCAGTAACCACAGGCAGGCTTTGCTTGCTGAAGTTACCCATGCCTCATCTCAGAGCCAGAGAAGAGAAAAGCTTTTCCAGTGGGACCCAAACAACATCAAGGAAACATCCAGTGGGTGCTTGAGGTCTAGTCATTGTGCGGTGTGCCTGAAGGAGTCCTCAGATGGAATGTTAGGTGATGTCCTTACAAAAGGGGCCTGAGGATCTGAAAGATGTCCACAGTCCTTGCCTTGTGATCTTAGCCAGTTGTTCCTGACTTAACTATTGGATATTTTCCAGAAGAAGGAAACGTTTCCCCTGTGCCTGCCTTATCACAGGCACTATTTTATATGTGACTATTTTATATGTGAAGGCACTCAGTCTTGCTATCCGATTATTCTTTGTTCAAAAGTATAATTTGAACATTTTCATCAATTAGTCCACTGTAGATCAAATTCACTGACTAATTAACTTTTCGGGGTATTACCCAGTAGATAAAATTCAAGTAGCCAGAAAAAAGCGTCTTTGGACACACTATATATTAACTGATCTGTCATGGCATGTTTAGTTGCACCAGCAGGAATGGATCTTTAAGATCAGAAAAGTCTAAATTTGTCTTCAAGCTCTAACTGCTGCCTTCATAGTCCTACGGTGTTTCTTAACTTAATCCCTGGGGTAGTTTCACAGTCTGCTTGACAGAATTAGGAGATGCATTTTTGTTTGAACCTCAGTGACACAAACCTATAAATATTCCTTATTCAGGTGTTCAATGAGGGTTTCTCCCAGACCAGGCTTTCTCCTAGTTGCTTTCAGTTAACTGTCCCCCATCCCTAACCCAGGCAGAAGACCCTATACAAGGAGACATGTTTCTCCAGTCTCCAGGCATATTTGGGGTTGGTGACAGCATCATTTTCGAATTCTGAGATGGGTGAAAACCTTGCTGGTGTGTGGCACCCCTTATTAGCAGTAAGGGCCTGACAAAATAGACTGTCCTTTTCCATACTCCCACATATAAGTGGCTCTAGGCCTGGGCTTCTTATGTAATTCCACCAACAGTTGGCTAACTTCTGGAAAACCTGTCATAAGATCTGTGCCACTCTGTTCCCATAGTGTGATGATGGTGGTACAAGTGGAGGCATCAGCCTTTCTTCTTGAGAAGTAGTGGTTGGATCTAATAGAGTCACTGATTCAGAATTTCCACTGGCTTCCCTTAAAGAGATTAAGTGTTTCAGGGGTCCCTACCAGCCTACCCACCTCTTCCCCTCCCCACTCCACCTAATCTCTTTTGACCTCTAACTCTTCATTGTTTGTGTCAAGTCATAATATTTTATTTCTTCTCAAGTGCCCTCCATCTTCATCAGCTCTTAATATTTTACAGTTAACTCTGCTGTTTGCTGCATGCTGCATGAGACCCAGGGTCCTGGTAAGCTTTATTAACTCTAAATAAAACTGACAGTGGCTAGAACATCTTTCCCCAAATCCCACCCCACCTGAACACATATATCTAAACATAAAAGAAGCTGCTTCATTGTTCTAGCTGGCTTCCTTTTGTGACTTACAATATTAAGAAGTAGTCTGCTCTGGTTTCAAGTATGCATGTGGAATGTGTGCCTGTGTGATTAAAAGTAAGTGTTTTCTGACTTGCTGCTAGAACAGCTGGGTAGCATAGGTGGATCCTGTGATAGATATGTGAGGTTTCAATTTTGGCCATTTTTTTCTTAAAAAGCCTTAATCAGTATGTAAAATTACTAAAGTGTAGTGATGAGGGAAACCATTGGGTTCACAAGTCTGTTTTGCAATGTCACAGTCAGCCCTGACCCCCAAGTTTGGAAATGTTCCAAGTCAGTAGAAACTTGCTTCTCTGTTTCCCTCTGGTGGCTGTTTCTTAGCTGAGGGTCTCAAGTTCTCAAATTTCCTTTGGCTGTGTTCCCCCCACAAACCCAAAATGAAAGTGGAAGAAAATGAAGAGATTTCAGATCTTCCAGAGAACTCCTTACCTTTAATTCTACAAGTACCATCTTTATGAATACCTTTGATAAGGAGGTAAGCAGGTAACCTTTGGTTAGATGGATTCCTGAGCACTCAGTGTTATGTCTACAGTTCCTGGCATCACATAATTTACAGGAATGATTAAGCACCTTCTGCCCTACTAGATGCAGGTAGTAGGTGGGGAGGAACATAATATGTTTAGCATAATTAGGCCTATTACTATTTTTTTTAACTTTACCATAGAAACTTCCAACAAGAAACAAAGAAGCAAGAGGTAGTACCCTGCAGCCCCATGTACCCACAACCCAGCCCCCAAACAACTGTGAACATGGCCAATGCTGTTTCATCTGTTATGTTACCCCAAACCTGCTGGATTATTGTAAAGCAAAACCCATATCATTTCATCTTTAAATACTTTAGCATGTATCTCTAAGAGATGACTTTTTTTAAAAAAGCCATAACTACAGTGCCACCATTATCACACCTACAAAATTAATGATTTGTTAACCCAAAATTTCTAGTCTGTGTTCAGACTACCCCAGTTGTCTCATAAATGCATTCTACATTTGGTGTATTTGGATCATAAAATATAAAATATTGAGAGGACTTCTCCCCGCTTACCAGTGTAGTTTATGATTTAAACGGAGAGCCTGCTGTTAGTCACCAAACCGATTGCTGCAGCTATTGCACTGGGGACTTTGGGCAGCTGGCAAAACATCCTACTTTCAAGCAAATCTGAAGAGGAAGTCCATAGAGCCTTCTGAAACATAAAACCCATGAAACTGGGCCAAAGGAAACAACAGTAAAAGAACAATGAAATGATTTATTGTCTGGCTTCAAGGCAAGTCTTGGAGCCCCTGGTAAATAACTGGAATTAAACAGCTGCTTTCCATTTAGGAAAACTATGAATTCCTAGCATGTCCATACTGTCATTGTCCCAGTGCTTACTTAGCAAAATGTCTGACACCTGTAGGACCTCAGTTCATGTGTATTTTCTCTGTCCCCCCATTTTCAATGAGGAGAGCAGGATAGGTGTATCTGGTAAGTTAGATTTCTGTTGATTCGGGGTTTTGGTGCACGTGGTTTGACACAATTTGGTTCAGGTTTCCTTGAGTAAATCATTGTTAGTGGCCATTACTAAAATGAATTCTGGCAAAACTATAATTAAGGCATACTTTACAAGTGAGACGTAATTGGCAAACAGCAGGAACAGCCAACATCAACCCCAAGTAGGTTGGCTTTTGCTGGCAGGCTTCTCACCAGCAGACCACAAAAGCAGTTCCCGTCCAAACACTTGGCTCTCAGGGATCTGAGAGCAACAGAGGCAGCCTGTCCCCTCCCCAAAGCCCTCATTCCAAGGGTGGATCACAAAGGCCACCCCTCATTAACTGGAGTGCAGACAGAATGACACCTACTGTTCCTCACTGGGTTTGAAATTGCTTGAGACACTACTGACAGCTGTCTGCGCTCAGAAGAGAAATTCCTCTGTGGCCCATGCACAGTTGCCCATACTGTATCTCAGTGGTTACTGGCCCCTTGGCCTTTGCAGGGGGTGTGCAGCATGTGGACAGTAGACACATAGCAAAACATATCCGTCTTCCCATGAAGCCCAGAGCATAGACCATTGCAGCGCCATTTGGTCCTTTCTTCCCCTAGGAAGTAGACGAAGAATAAAATAGGTGAGCATTCGTATAACATTTTAATACTTTTCAAAATGTTTTCCCATAGGATATTTCATTTCACCTTAAACCAGTCCTTTGAGGTAGAGGAGGAAGGAATAATCTTCTGTTTACAGGATGAGTAAATGGGGGAACAGGGAGTTTAAGAGACCAAGAATCACAGTGAGTGGCAGAACAGAAACAAGGGCGCAGAAGTCCTAATTCCTGGTATAAATGGCTGTTTGTATGATTGATTGTGTGTGTTGGTGCATGGATGTTACTCACTCTGAGAAGGTGACTGTACAAACATACTCCCATATGCATATGCTTTTAACTATCTTTCCCAAATATCTAGTGGGCTTATTTAATGAGATAAGTGTGTTCTTCAGTAATAAATGGGGACTTTGATCCACAGGCAGGGAGCTTTCAGGGACACTGCTATGATGGAAAAAGTTCTGATCCAATAGTCAAGGGACTCAGGCTCTGATGCTGGCCCTGATATTTGTGACCATGAGGACTGATACTGCGTGCCCTGTTAATGTCACAGGGATGAAGTTTAAGTGGGAGAAGGGTCAAAGTGCTGTGTGAACACAAGCCTAGTGACAGATTTCCATAGTTCAAGTTTTTAGGTAACTGGTCTGGACCCTAGCACAGAGCCTAGCACCAATTGCAGACACTTCTCAAACAGATCCCAGGATACCAGTTAGCTGAGTGGGACTGTTCCAAAGGCTGCGTGAGGAGAAACCGCAATCTCCTCTGCTTTCCCTATGGGACCGAGGCGATCAGTGGCTGAGAGCCTGGCTCTCTATCCACCAGCCTGAGGCCACCGGGAGATTTACTGGAGTTATTCCTGTACAGTGTGTCTGGGTGGGGGTGTTAGTCAGTATCTAATAATTAAAGAGAGAAAAAGTACTGTGTTGATAATCATCTTACTAGCTAAATGCCACTGCACTACTGCTGCCACTCAGAGGTGTGTGTGGTTGCATGAGAGAAAGCATGTTCCCAGGAGCCAGTGCCATTAGACCTCAAGACCACCTAACAAGGCTATATTCTAATTTATCTGTTAGACATCATGACAAACAATTTTCTTCTAACCTTTTGTTTTGTGCATTAATCCATCCATTCATTAACCCAACTTCTCTTTTCATTTTCAGTTTAGGCTTCCTGTAGACGCCCTTTTCCTGCGCAACGGAGCTGGGCCTCCCTTTCTCTAATTCACCCTTAACACATCTGGGGGCACACAACCTGTGCCCTCCCCTCTCTCCCTGACAAGGTTTATAGAAGCCTGAGAGTCCAAGGACGGTGCCTGGCCTCTGGTCAAGAAGCCAGCAGTCATGTGGCTTGGAGATGCACCATGCATCCCAGGGCCCCCAGCCTGCCACCCATCTTTGCCAGACTGTAACATGCTCAGGAGTCCCATCTTCTACACTCCACCAGCAGCTTCCCTGTTTGAACCCTGATTGCTGCTTGGTTCCCTGACATATTCACGTCTACAGTGGCTGGGTAAGCGCCAGTCAGCATGGCTTTCCCCATTAGTCCCCAGTCACTGGGCTTCCCTGACTAGCCCTCACCCTCCAACAGGAGCCGAAGCCCCTTCTCAGCAGGCTCCAAAGTAATCCCTTTGGAGCCTTTTCCCTCTTGCCTCTCAGTCCAGCCCTTAACAGTTTTGATTTGCTCCAAGTAACTGCACTCAAGCTGTGTTAAAAATGCGGAATGAGTTTATTTACAACAAACCCTTCCCAGAAAACACGACTGCTGAAGAGAAGAGCATAAATTTCCCCTCTCTGTAATATGGGTACCCCATGGATGCGGAAGGGAGAATAAACCTGAATGTTATTATCAGCCTAGTGTCTTGAGTGATAGACTTAAGGAGTTCTTCTGAGAAGTCTCAGTACCTCTGTAATTCCCTTCAGGACTCCACACCATCCCAGTAAGGGGGCATGTGTGACCATCCGGTAGCACACATGATCATCCAGGGCCATGAACAGCCACACTGGGCAGTCACAGCAGCAGTGTTTTAAGTTTTGCTCTAATGAGTCTTCCAGTTTGCTTATTTGGTGAATGTGATGATGAGTTTTAATCTATATTTTTCACGTGTTCCCCCAGTAAGAAGAAGTGAGACAATCAGCTGGAGAGGAGAAAGAGGTGTTGGATCTTGGAAAGCCCCTTTCTCTCCAGTCTAAGAATTAGATTTTTTAAAAACATTCCAGGACTAATTTTTATACCAAGGCCTATCCAATAGTGGCTTTGGGAACCCCTTTGAAGGAGAGAGTCCTGCATCGTCCATCAGGGCCACCAGGCACAGTGAGACAGGGAGAGCTGGAGGTGAGCTGGCAATGATCTGTGGCTAACACGCCGTTTCTCTACCCTTCCTTTGCAGTAATTCATGGCTGTGTACTGAATAGTATTCCCTGCTACAGCTGGACTGGACTCCACTTAGCTTTTTCAGCCAAGGTTCCTATTTTAACTGACAGCTTTCCTTTGGGGTGCCAGGCAGCCAGGACCCTTACCCTTGCTGTGTACTTGCACTTCACACCCCACCTCTTCTTTTGAGTTCCGCCTCCCAGCCCCAGTGGCACTGATCCTGACCTTCTTTCTTTAAATTATTTTGACGTTGGTTTTTTTTTTAACCACTTTTTTTCCCCAAAACACACAGTCAAACAAGGCTCTGCCAAATTTTCAGGCCTTTTTGCAATGTTGAGAATGGGGAGGGGTTTCTCTCTTCAACAGTAGATATAAGGGAAAAGTAGAAAAAAGGAAAAGCAAACATTTACACACTATCTTTTCTTGTTGGCAGAGCAAGGGGTGCAGTTCTGAGGTGTGTTTGGTGAGTCACTGACTGGTTAGTGACCAGAGGCAACTATGAAGATGATGCTGTCAAAGCATAAGCTAGTTTTCTTGAGAAAATCCAAGTGTCATTGTAGAGCATGTTGGGAGCCTCTGTGCTTGGAGGTTCAAAACAAAACAGAACAGACAGGAATGTGAATATTTGGCCAAGTAGCTCAGATGCTAAGTTGGGCTGTCAGGTCTCCTTGGGAAAGGCATCTTGCTTGCAGCTTTGATGTTACCAAGTCTAGTTTCACAGCTGCTTCCCAAGAACCCCAAATTTAAACAGCCAACCGGTCTCCATCCCCTGGGTAATTATTTGCATTACAAATAGGCCCCCCTCATTTGCATTTGTTTACAGATTAACTGCTTGAGGCGGGAGAAGCCCTGAAAACCTCAAAATTTTAGAGCCACCCAGCCTTTGAGAGATCTCAGAGACTAGACAGAATTTTTTTACCAAGGGAGAACTTTGGGTCCATAAGACAGATGTGACCCACATTTTTCATAAGAGGAAATTGAGGCCCAGAGAAGTGAAGGGACTTACTGGAGGTCCCAGTGCTATTTCGTGGCAGAAGCCAGGCTAAATTCAGTGGCTCCTGACTACCGATCCATTTCACAAATGGATTCAATCTGTTCCTGTATGTTCTTGGAGACAAGGTCTGTTGATGTTCAGAGAAAACAAATAGTATTACAAGGCCCTTGAGTCTTTTTCCCCATAGAAGAATAGCCAAGGGGAGTTGGGTAGGGGGCTGGCAAAGCAGAAGACTTCAGGCCAGCTCTGAACTTAGTGCTTCTGCTGACAGTAGGATCCCCAGGCATCTGTTAGCCGGCCAGTTTTCCTGGAAGTCTGGAATGGGGCCCAGGCATCCGAATGTTTAACAGGTGTCCTAGATGATTCTTGTAATCAAGGAAGTTTGGTAAACAGAAATCTACCCTGTGAGTGAACATGAGGCCTTTAGAAAGTCTATCAGGGCTATTAAAATAATTAAAATAGTTATTTTATTGGGTAGCTCTTTTCACTGTAGACAGAAAGGCATTTTTCCTTCTTCAGTGAAAAGGCTTTTTAATTAGTACTGTACAATTGTTACTAGTTTTTTTTAAAAGATACCCTAAGTACTCTGTTTACTTCTGGGGAAACAAAACCAGTCATTGGAAATGATCTGCACTTTTATTTTTCCCAACTGGAATGGAATGGCTTTCCTGAAAAATCCCCATGTCTGTACACGCAACCCCCACCCCCAAACACACACACACACACACACACACACACACAGCCCTCATTTCTCAAGCCAAGAAGTTTGCTTTTCCTGCCTGCAGTGCAGAGCACTTTGGTTCTTTATTTTGTTTTTTGTCTTAATCATTTGGTATTCACGTGTGGCTGTTAATAATGTGCTTTTGAATTAAAACAAGAAGCTTTAAACCGGTGTGTGGTGTTCTTAAAACCTTCTCAGCAGATTTGCTGGTGGTGATGGTCCATCAGTGGCCCCATTACTATCCTGTATTCTTCATCTATAATCTGTGCTATCTCACATTGCCCACTCCCCTTGCCGTATCTTACTTTGTGCTTTCTCTTTGGCTAATTTCGTGTTTTCTTTCTCTCTCTCTCCCTCTCCAGCTTTTTTTAATCTTGTCTTCAGAAGCTGCATTAAATCTAAAGGACAAGACTGCCATTCTAGAAGAGTTAGGGTTCCACACTGTCTCAAACTAGAAACCAACCAATTCCCTCTTCCCTCAAACTGTGCACACACACCACACACTCAACAGTGTTCATGTGTCCCTGTGTCCTGGCAAGAAGCTCTCTCCTGACTTACATGGTCTTTTAAATGGAAGTGTCTTGTTCTAACCTAACAAGGCAGGAAAAGAACCATCAGAGCTGGAGAATGAACCAAATGCAACCTCAGAGAGACAACTGCAGGACGACTCACCCAAGTGTAAGTGACCAGGGCAAGAGACCTCAGTTGTGGGTGTGGAAGTGCTGTTCACAAGTTCTCTGTTTTCTGTTTTTTTCTTTTTAAACACCGATTCTCCAGTTCAGTGGATTGACTGTCTACGGCCACTATTAAACATTTCTGAATATGGGAGAGAAAGGCAAGCAACACTCGGTATCTTCTTCAGCATTCATAGACACTGCAGACTTTCCCCTGGCAAGGGGGAAATGGAGCCACTAGCCTCAGGTGGAGAAGGGAGAGGCAGGATGGGGTTTAAACTTTGTGAGAGCAAAATTACTCTGTTCAACCTTCCAAGGCCAGCTGGGGTCTTGAGAGAGGTTTCTGCTCAACCTGGGATCTGATGGGAGAGCTTTGATGTTGGTAAATCAGCCTTGAATTCATTGGTTTAACTTGGATCAGAATGCCATGTGGCATCTCTATGACCATTAGCTTCCACTGTCCCGTGTCTCTTGAGAGAGCCTCTTTGCATGTTTTCCAGAATCTGTTTGTTTTTCCTTTCTTTTCCTTTGTTCTTTTTGCTCAAAGGTGTGACCAGTCACTGCCCCTCAAGGGTTTTCATTCTCCAGGAAAATCATCCCAAAACCAGCACTGTTTAGCTTGATACCTTTCTAATGTCCATGTCAATTTTCAATAAAACTCAAAAGAAATGCTCAATGGCTGTGTGATCTGATCTGAAATCAGTACATGATGCGGGTCCACCAAAGTTTGCCTCAGGAGGAGTGGATGGCTGCCTTCCAAGTGGGTGACTGGCATATGCAGCCTTCCTAGGTGGCCTGCTGTGTCACCCCTACCCTCCTCCATCTGGGCCTAACATTCCCATTGGCTGGGGGTGGGCAGGAAATCTCTACTTTTCCTTTATTAGCATGGATTTAACTGATTCCTTGAGCTCATTATCACCTAGGATAAAAGATGAAGAAAGTGGAGTGTCAGATCCTATAGAACAAGGTTTGGGTGAATTACAATTCTGGAGGGAAAAAAACTGTACCATTTGTCTTTCATTTAATCCTGTGATGTGCCCTCCCGAAAATTCATGAATATGACTGTTCTCTATGACTCAAAAAGCATTCTATAGATAGCAGGTACAGGTGACACTAGAACAACATGAGGTTGAACTGTGTAGGTACACTAATACATGAATTTTTTTCAATAAATATATCGGAAAAAAATTTGGTGATTCGCAGCAATTAGAAAAAACAGTTTCTCTAGCTTACTTTATTGTAAGAATACAATATATAATACAACCTACAGAATATGTTAATCAAATGCTTATGTTATCGGTAAGGCTTCCAGTCAACGGTAGGTTATTAATAGTTTTGGAGAAGTCAAAAAGCTATTTATATGACCCTTTATGTGGAGGGTCAGCCCGCCTAACCCGAGGTGTTCAAGGATCAACTACAGTACTTTGTGTCTGGGTCTATGAGCATTAAAGTGAGCAAGAGGGGGCGTGGTCAATTTTCATAATTTTGGTTGCAGTTAACGTGACGTTTTCTTTCATTGGCTTCATTCCCGAATGGCCCGATGCTGGAGACTAGAGAGTGATCTGTATCCTCTCCATACCCAAGCCTGGAGGCCTCTGGAGGACCAGAGAATCTACCCTGGCTTGTATAGCTCTCACATTAGGGGGCAGCGGGGTGAAACACTCACCTGTGACCTCCCAACATCCCCGAGCAGCGGCAGGCACTGAGTGTGGAAAAGCGCAGGCTCTGGAGACAGACAGACTTGCTGGCCATGTGTGCTCTGGGACAAACTGTGTGAAAAACTTATCTGTAAGAGGAGAATATCAGGGACTCCTTTGCAGGGTGATTGTGAAGGCTGTATGAGCTAATGTATATTAAAGACCTGGTCAGTCATAAACTATTCATTATTAAGGATGGAGTTTTCCTTCTACTCAAAGTACCTTAGGTTCTTTTAACACAGGGTTTCTCAACCTCAACACTTAACATCTGAGGCCAAGTAATTGTTGTGGAGGGCTGTCCTGTGCATTGTATAGCAGGTTTAGCAGTGTCCCTACCCAATACATGTCATAGCACCCCCTTGTGCAGCACCCCCACCCCAGTGGTAACAATGAAAAAGGTCTCCTGGAGAGTAAAATTGTCCCCTGTTGAGAACCATTGCTCCAGGCCAGGGGTCAGCAAACTTTTTTTAAAGACCAGCTGATAATCTTACTATGTTGATGGACAGTGACTGTGAATGGGGATGTGGGGGGGACTTGGTGGAGGGGGGAGCCTAGTAAACATAATGTCCTTCATGTAATTGTAGATTAATGATACCAAAATAAAATTAAAATTAAAAAAAAGACCAGCTGATAAATATTTTAGGCTTTGCAGGCCCTGTGGACTCTACAACTATTTAGCTGTTACTATAACACAAAAGCAGCAATAGATCTATGTAAAAGGATGAGTGTGGCTGGCTGCCAATAAAACCTTACTTATGGATACTGAAATTTAAAATTCACACATGAGTTTCATTTTCACAAATGTCCTGAATTTTGATCTTTTTCAACCAAAAAATGTAAAAACCATTCTTAGCACAAGGATCATATAAGTGCAGGTGGTGGTACCAGACTTGGACTGTGGGCCCTAGTTTACCAATCTGACATCTACCGCGTTTTAGTGCTTGTTGATGCATAATTTAGCCTAAAGGTGTTAGAAGTGATTGGTCAGTCCAAGGAAATAAGAAATGAAGACAAATGGCTGAGGTTCTAGTGCAAGTTAGTGGGGAAAATCGGTTTGGATAACGAAAAATTGGTGTACAGTTTTGCTACACCAGGGGCAGGGGCCTGCTGTGGCCATGAGAGTCTGTTCTGGGGCATTGCTGAGCAAGCGGGAACTTCATCTGCTTCTAAGGAGAGAACCAGACCCCTAATACTCTCCAAAAGGCCAAGCAACCCAGGCTCCAGTTGTAAGGCCTGAGGTTAAGCCATGCCCTCTTCTGTCTGCAGTGCCCCTACTTTGGGAGATTTATGCCTTGGCTATAAACACAGCTTTCTTGCTAAGCCATTCTTTTAAAATACAGGCACCCATTCAAGGAGTTATGCATTTGAACAATAGTATCTCCCAGTGGTTTTGCCACCTGGTCCTACCTTCCACTGGTGTATGTTCAGGTCCTGCACTACCTCTTAGCTTCTTTGGCTTGGGTTTTATAAAGTCCCTGTCCTGGGCTCAACACCTGTAAAAAATTCTATCTATATCTGCTATGTATAGGATTGGGGACAAACTCCTTATCTTGGTTTTGGGGTTAAATAGCTTTTTCTTCATCAAATGATAAGGATATATTGAACACCTCCAATGGGCTTGGCCCCATGCCTTATACTATGGGGGATACTTTTGCATGAGATCTAGTTAGACACTGCTCTTGAGGAACTTAGACTGGCCCCAATTTACTTATTCAACCATATTTTCTGATACTTCCTAATAATCTCTATTCCAGTCCACTGGTCTCTGCACCGGCCTCTCCCTGAGTTACACAATCTTATTTGTTGACTTTGTCTGAAATATCCTCTACTGATTTAGATCCTGCCTTTGAGGCTCAGGCCCTACCTTCTCCTTCAAGCCTTTCTTGACCCCCACCCACCTAGCCTATCTCTTCTCCATTTTTTAACTTCCTAGTTGAACTTTTTGTAATTTTTTCTGCTTCCCCTTTGAGGGACCTCCCTCCTCAAGTGATGTTAAGCTTCCCAAAGATAGGAACATCATCTAACACCCTCCAGAGGGCGCAGTAAAATGCTGGACACACAACAAAAAGGTAACTAGATTGAGATTCTTCACCAATGTAGGGAGTTACTGCACTTTTCAAACATTTAATTTCGAAATTAAGTTGTAAGAATAGTACAAAGGATACCCACACACTCATGACCTGGATTCACCAATTGGTAATGTTTTGCCCCATTTGCTTTATCATTCATGCTCTCCATATATGTATATAGATAGATAGATAGATATACATATTTTTTCTAAATCATCTGAAGGTACTTTACATGTATCATGGCCCTTTACCCTTAGATATTCCAGTGCAGATTTTCTAATAGTAAGGATTTTGTCTTACAGAACTATAGACGGTTATCGGTTTAGTAAATTTAACATCATTACACTACTTTAATCTGTTGAATGATATGCTTTATAGCATTTTTTTTCTTTCCATATAGGGTTCAGTCTAGGATCACCCATTGTGCCCTCTTTAGACTCCTTTAATCTGCAACAGCCTTTGTCTTTTATGATATTTTTGAAATCTAATTTAAAAAAAGATTGTTCTCATTTTGTGTCAAAGTATTGTCCAATTTCTCCACTGTGTAATTACTGGGGTCTTTATCTTCTTTGCTACTAATAAACAATCTGGGGAGAAGTCCATAAGTCCATGCAAACATCCTACTCCTCATAAGAAATTTCCCCCTAGATTTAGCATCTACTGATAATTCTTGCCCGAACCCCTACAAAATGATGATTTTTCCAACTCCAACACTCCCTTCAAATATACCTGTCAGCAAAGGCCCTCCCTTCACCCTTATTGTTTCTTTATCTACTTAGCATCACTGTGGACTTACTGCTTTCTATTCTTTTGATGGTTTGTTACTGTCCTTAACAACTTTTGTACTCAAATTGCTAAGATTTGGCCAGTGAGAACTCCTAGCTATTGCTTTTAATCCATTAGTAAACATTCCTCAAGAAGATATTGTAGGGCAGACCACTCCGGTCAAGACTTGGTGATCCAATTTCTGGGATAGTTTATGGGAACATTCCTTAGCCAGGCTCCAGGTTTCCCTCCTTCAGTCACTCACTGACTCCCTCTTAGGAAAGGTCAGGGAACTATTAGTGCGTGTGTGTGTATATATATATATGTAATGTACAGACAGTGGCAGGAGCCTGTGTTAGAACAGATAAAGATGGTGGAGGGGAGGAGGGTGGATGATTACTGGTTTCTGGATTGTTTTAGGATTGCAATGGCTGCTTTTATCATTGCTCCCTCCAACACCTCTCTTCAACAATAATCCAGATGTTCTACTTGTGTTTAGGGGTTTCAACCCAGAATGGGCTGAGATAGGTTGGCTGAAGGATTTTTTGATCAGAAGGATTGCCAGGGAAAGAAGGTCATGCAAATTTTGTTTCGTTTTTTAGAGATGCAACCGTTTATTCCATAGTGAGACTTACAAACGGAATCCAGTTATGGCTGTTTCAGAGCAAATAGCCTCTAACATCAGTTTCAGTGCCTTTCGTTTTATAATCCAAGTCAGAATGTGGTTATTTGTTTCTACACGATAGAAAATTTTTAACCTGTGAGGAAGTTTTTATTTTCGCAAAACTTTCAGAAAACGTGTATTGAATACAATGTTGATTTTGATAAAGTTTGGCAGCTTAGGCTGAAATTAATCCAACCATACAATGACCAAACAAGTTAAAATGTAGGCTCCAAGAAAATGAATTTCACAAACTTGGGACAATGGAAAGGGCCTTCATTCAGTCATTCATTCATTTAATTCCACAAATATCTGTGGAGTGCCCACAAAAGCCAGGTCTAGGTGCTAAGAGCAACATAGATGAGTTCCTTGTTCTCATGGAACTGACATTTGGTGGGGAGGGGGAGGAAGGACAAACTTTTAAAAAGCTAATAAGTGATACATGCTGTGAAGAACATAAACAAGGCAATGCAATGGCCAATGAGTGGGGAAGCACTGGATGAGGAGTCAGGTCACCTAGAGTCTGATCTCAGCCTGGCCACGACAGTCTCTACAGCCTTCAAGTCACTTCACCTCTCTGGCCTTATTTTTCACACTCATACAACGATGAGAATTTATGATAATCTCTAATCTTCCTTCCTAGTATCATGTCCTTTGATTTGATGGTTCGAGACTGCCATGACTTCCATAAACATGAATACCTACCACAGAGTCAAAGACAAAGCACTCCCTGTGTAATGGGAGAGACAGGCACAGAAACACATCAGGATGAAATAGTGTGAAAAGCAGTTATCTTTTGCTCTTCTCAGTCCAATACGCCCTACACATCAGATGTATCATACAATGAGAAATAAGTCAGTAAAGAGTTAAAGAGGGCAATGGGTCAAAGCCACATCATCCAATGGTCCTGCTGCCAGTGGGACATTTAGCTTTTTGCAGGACTACTACTTCCCACCAGGACTGTTACCAGTTATAGGACAACAGAGAAAACCCAGTTTCCTTTTCCTTTGTATTTCTACTATAACGAGCATATAATAGGTGCTATGTAAATTCCCTCTGACAGACACTCATTCACTACTTTAATAGCACAGATTGGCAGACTGGGATTGAGGGAACTGAATGGAGAAGATCCACGGCTGGAGTGTGATGTTTGGCTACGGAGTGATTTAGCCATTTGCTGCTATGCAGCTTTCACACCTCTTCTTTGCACCGTTTGTATTTCGTAGTATTTTGCACGTTCTAGATTGGCACATGAGATACAGACTTATTTGCAGTCATGACCAGAACTGTGTAAACATGGTGTATTTGTCAGCAATTGGAAGGGAGCATGGACGATAAAAGTGGTTTACTTGACAAGTGGCGCTGTGGATGATTTTGTTTGCAGGTATTTCATTTTTATTATGCTTTCACAATAAAAGACAAAGCTAATGATGCACGACGCACACAGCTGTTCACGCTATCCTTTGAAGAAAAGGCGCCTCGGAGAACTGACATTTTTAAAAATGTAAAATCCATTCCAAACCTAAGCCCCTCCCAAAAGGCACGGTCCCACGTTGCTCCACTCAGAAACCCGGGGGGGGGAAACGTCAGGAGAGCCACTGCTGCCAGCAACGATCTGAGGGCGCCTTCCAGGGATTTAACAGTACCATGTTCCCCAACCTCAGAGAACCTTCCAAAGATTCCCTTCCTGGAGTTCCCGCCCTCCACTGGTCACCGTAGCGCGTCAAAGGCCCTATTCGTCATCGGAGGGAAAAATGTACGTCGCGCGAGATTCCGCGACGGGATTTTGAAGTTAGGGAACAGCCGCGGCGCAGGCGCACTGGCCTCACAACCTCGGGGCGGCACGCGGGTAGGTAGGCTAGCGCCCAGAGGAGTGGGTGCAGAGCGTGCTGGAGCCTTTTTTCCCCTCCCGCGCAGTGCGTGGGTCTGCGGGTCGCTGGAGGTGCAGAGCGCGGGCTCTGGCTCGGCCACCCAGTGCGCTGTGACTGTGGCGGGCGCCTTCTACCTCCTCCACGAGTTGGAGGAGTGCAGCGGGCGTGTGCCTCGGCGTTGGGACGAGAACTGGTGCTCGCCTTTTCCTTTTTGAAAGGTCGCCCCCAACGCACACACTCCAGTCCCCTGAGAGTTGCTCTTCGCGCCTTGGCGCGCCCCTCCTCGCCCGGCCCCTCCCACCGACCCCCGTTCCGCTAGCTCCTGGTCGGTAGCCGGCTTCATCCCCGGGGTCCCAACTTGGGGGCGGAGAAGATGGCTGGCGGACGTCTGCTGTTGGGGGGCGACTTCCTGTCGCCGCCGCCGCTGCCCCCCCTGCCGCCGCCGCCGCTGCCCCCCCTCCCGCCGCCCCCGCCCGAGCCAGTGCTGGAGCAGTGGCGCTATAGCCACGAAAGTGACTGGCAGTGGGCTCTGCGGCGCAGCTTCATCTGTCGGCACCTGCACAGCTATCCCGGGGCTGCTCTCGACCAGCTTCTCGCGCTCTCCGCTGCCTGGACCAACCACGTTTTCCTGGGCTGCAGGTGAGGAAGGTGTGAGGGACGGGTTTGGGATCAGGATAGGGGTCGGTGATGGGGGGGCTCTGGATAGGGACGGAGGCAGGATAGGGATGAGGTCTTAGAGACTGGAGATCTGGAGGTGCTGGAGGACACCAGAGGGCTCACTATTGGTCTGGGGCGAGGAGGGTGGTTGGCGGAGTGAGGTGGCCCGAGATGACATAACAGCTAGCAGGGTGCGGGGATCGCGGGAGCGGACCCTCTGGGACCAGGGATGAAGATAAAAGAGCGCATAAAAGAGAATTGTTGAGAGGTGGTCTTTGTGGCGGTGGTTTTGGAGGGTCTGGGAAATGATGAATAGCAGAACCTCGTAGTGGACCTGCATAGGACCTTCCAAGGATGCGGTATCCGCAGAGATTTTCGACTGTCGGGATTTTGGGGGTCCGCGGTGGGAGGGGAGGGAACTCTGCGGTTCTAAACCTAGACTCCTCCTGACCACTCTGCCTTTCCATCCCCATTAAATAAAACAACATCAGCCCCTAAGCTGAGTGTTGCCGTGTCCTGGGGAAGCGGTTTGTATGAGGTCTCTCAGCTGCTGGGTCCTCCTTGCTGGTAGATTTGCGCATAATGTGGACGCAAACAAAGAAGTGGATACAGCTACAGCAAAAATAGATCGCCCTCCTTTCGCCTTAAATGTGATCAGTGGATTAACATTTGGCGTCTGGGTGAGGTTTTAAGTGTGCGTGTGCGTGTGTGTGTACCCCCCTTTCCCAGACCCTGGTGCGCGCGTTCTGAGCAGGTCTCCTTGAAAGCTCTTTACATACAGTGGAGACTGCAGTATAGTTCCAGCGCATTTTTTAAGAACAGACTGCTGGGACCTCTGTCCTTCAGAACCCCCAAACAGGTCCTATACAAGACTATTGATTCCTTTGAAAGACTGAGGGGCTTCTTTTTTTTGACACTCCTTCCTCATGGTGGATTTTTTATTAGGAAAGATGAGAAATTCTGGAAAATGATCAGATCACATTCAGCCTGTTCAGTTTCAGGAATGACTGTAACAGTTACAGAGAAATAGTATTGTCTGCTCCTACCCTTAATTGTTGAATAGTATCCAGTTCTTGATACTTCACTTTGCTCTCATCACAAAAATTAATTTTTTCCTATCGTCTCTATATTAGTGTAAGATCTGCCTCCAGAAATAATCATTTCATTGGAGGAACTGGTTACAACTGGGGAAGTCTCAGTTATTAATCAAGTCAGATAAATGTAGTTGACCTTCACTTAACATGTTCTTGCATTTGAAAAGGTACTTTTATCCTGTAGTCATAGATCTTCCTAATATCACAGAAGGCCATGGGGATTCTGAGTCCTAAAAAACAAATCTTACATGGGGGAGGAGAATAACCATCCTTTGTGTTAGTAATAATAAATCTGACCTTCCCACTAGAACGTAAGCTCCCTTAGCGAAAGGGTTTTGCTTTCTTACACCTTTATCCTCAGTGCCTAGAAGAGCACCTTCTACATAATAGCTGCTCAGTAAATATGTGTGGAGTGAACAAATGAATACAGCTTTATAATGTCCAAAATACTTAAAATATTTATGTACCTCAGTTAATACCACCTTGGGAATTAGGCAGTGTCTCATTTTTACAGCTAAATCAATGGAGGCCAAGAAGTTAAGAGGCTTTTCCCAGGTCCCACAGTTGGGGCTAGGGCCCTGGTCTTCTGATGCTCTTAACGCTGAGACACAGCTGCTGTTTTGGGGAAGAATGGACCAGGAGTGAAAGCAAGTAACTGACACAAGCCACATTATTACATGTCAGGATTTCATTCCAAGAACAGCTGCCTTGTATATAACTAGGGCATTTAAAAACAAAGCAGGCCAGTGGTAGTCGGTGTTAGTAGCTCGAGCATCCAGGGCATTTTGTGTATGTGTGTGCTCACCCAAGCTCATCTGTGTATAGTGTGTGTGTATGTGTGTATAGATATATATAAATACACGTATACATACATATGTGTATGTATGTATATAGTCATCATGTCACATGGTAATTAAGTCAGTTCAGTCAATACAAGAAGTGACATAACATCAAGTAGTGTAACTGAAAAATGTTTGCATTATATCTGATAACTTAGATGTAAGAGAGAGACGGGACAATAAAGAGTCTCAGAAGCTAGGGACCAGGTTGAGTCTTCCACTTTAGGCAGGCTTTTTAGCTGGCGTCTTCAGGTAGGTAGAATCTATGTTCGGGTACTTGTTAACGTTGATGTTGGCAGAGCTCTTGTTTTCTGGTCTATTCTTCTGTGATAGAAGAGGTTTTTTTTCCTCTCAAGGGAACTGCAGATCCATGGTGAAACAGCTCATTCTTAAATTGTTAATTTGTTGTTCAAAGTTCATGTCTTGCCAGTGGGTTTCAGCCCCGGGCAAGTTCATTCTTGATTCTGTGAGACCAAAAAATGACAGTGGAACGTTTTTGGGGTGAAAGGGCTTATACTCAACTTTATTCCCTTGGTGATAGGTCAATCACTAGAATTCCGTCCACTCAGAGAGAGTCTGCATGCAGCAAGCCGGTCTCCGCTTCTGGGCCTCTCTGCCCCCGCAGCCATCTCAGCCTCTGTCCTCGGTGCTGCCACCACTCCAGCTTCTGCTCTCCTGCAGCTGTGCAACCCAGAGCACTGAGTGGAGCTCTTTATTTCGAGTCAGTAATACCATATTGCCCACACGTGTGCAGTAAGCAAGCTGACCAGGGTCAGACGAGAATCCTGGCCGTAGGAAGTTTCATTTTCTCTATAGTTCATCCCTTGACTTTTAGAACATTAGCAAGAAAGAAGGTCTTTGTACTTTTTTTTTTCCACTAGAGGGCTTTCTGTATTTTCTTTTAGTTGAGGTTGAAATAACTCCCAGGTTTAGGATATCTTTGAAAACTCCTTGATCATAAGACCAAGCCAGGAGGAGCTCACATGTGCAGGGAGGCAAACCATGTTTCATTCTTCTGGGTGATAGAGGTGATCTTCCTGCAACAAGTCTTGATGCTCTAACAGTGTTTTGCAACCTTCAAGCATCAGAATCACCTGTCAGGCTTGTTAAAACACAAGATTGCTTCACAGTATAGGTAGGTCACAGGAAAGGCAGTACAGCATGGAAAAGACAAGTAGTGACTCTGTAGCATCTTACTACACTGATGGACAGTGACTGCAATGGGTGGAGTGAGGACTTGATAATATGGGTGAATGCTGAAACCAGAATGTTGTTCATGTAAAAACTTCTTAAGATTGTATATCAATGATACTATAATTTAAAACAAAAAACAAAAAAACACAAGATTGCTGTCAGCTGCCACCACTCCCACCCCCATTTCTGATCCAGTAGGTCTGAAGTGCGGCCCCAGAATTTGCATTGCTAACAAGTTCCCAGGTGATACTGATGAGCAAATGATCCTGGGATTACTGAGGATCCAGGGATTACACTATGAGAGCCACCACTTTATAGGATAAAATAATGTTTTCCCATCTGCTTTTTTATCATTTTTTCCCTCATAATCCAGGCAACCAGGAGCTCAAGTAGCTGAAATTATTTCTCTTCCCTTTTTTATTTGTCTGCTTCATAAAAGTAAACAACCTGTGAAGAATTTTTTCTGCAAGCAATTTCTAAGAAATGTCATGTGGCTAGTGAAAAGTTAGTACAGTCTTCTAAAACAACTATACAGCACTTATATAATTGTTCATATGAGTACCTAGGGAACTGTGTGATTTTTACTTAAAAACTGTAGATAATATATATGCATTTAATGATACTTTACATCATGGTCTCTCCATTAGATAGAGTACTGTATAACCATTAAAACTTGTGGTAATGACGTGGAGAAAAAGCTTATAGTAAATTAAGAACAAAAAAAAACCCCACCTGATTGAAAATCAACATAGATGATCTGATAGTGATTTTGGTGGGGAGTGGGGCGGCAGTATATGGAAAGCATAGAAAAAAAGAATTAAAAAACTCCAAAATGTCGATGAACTTACTGGTGGTTGGGTTTGTAGGTGCCCTTCTTGGTGGATTCTGTAAAATTTCTGGAGTAAAGGTGTTTCTTTCAAATTCACTACAAAAAAATACAAAATGAAGGACTGAGTAATGAAAGCTTTACTGCTTTATTTAAAATTCGTGGAACCACATTTTTATTTCTGAGTGGCTACTCTGGAGAATTTTAGAAATGGGAATGAAATCCTAGTGGTCTTCTTATTAAAGACTCTAGATTAATATTTGCATTGTTCTTTGAATAGTCAAGTGTTAGGTAGTGTATATGGTCTCTTCCATTATTTGAGCTGGTTGGACTGGCTCAGCATTAACAGCTTCCTAATAAAGGACTGAGAAGCTGACTGTGTTTGCAACCTACACAAAGGTTTATTTTTATAGCCTATGGGTGTTGTTGAATTTTGTGGTAGATGTAATGAATAAGGAACAGTAAGTAGGTATAATTATTACTAATGCTGGAAAAAACTTCAGAGAAAAGTGAGAGTGAATGGAACAAGGCCCAAGTGCATCATTCCTGCGCACTATATGCATGACATAAATGTCATTTACAGTTGTACACCATGTTTGGAATCAGGCTATAATTGCAGGTCTGGAGAATTTAGACTGGAATTCAAGGTGAGTGGCTTGGTTTAGTAGCAGTTTTGGTAGCAAAAGTGGCATTTCCAGTTTTAAGATTTGAAGGCTTCATCTCACTTGCGTAATCTTTTGTTTTTATCTTAAACCTTAGAACTTGGACTCCCTGATCCAAATGGAAGTGATATATAGAATATAGGAGGTTTTAGGCTATGCTTTCTGATGTTTAGATAAAAGTAAGTGAACATAAAATTACTTCTGGCATTTAAATACTGGTGTTAGCAGCAGCACTAGCAATTATCAGTGGGAAGTGCAGGATAAAACTGAGCTAGCTTCCAGTAATGTCAGTGAAGGCTACCATGTCTTGACTTCTGTATTTCACAAGAAAAGATATCTGATGGGTGTGGAACCTATTGTGCCAAAAATGGAGAATGTTCCCCTCCTTCAAATTCAGAACCTAATCATGTAAAGGTGTGATAGTTACTAATTTTCAGAACTTTCTTTCCAAACACCACCAAAATTCTCTTTTTTTGGTCATAAGCTGGGAAAGGCTCTGAAGGTAGAAAGGGTGAGCCACCATGATAACAGAAACATCTCTTGAGCCCACATTTTTGTTTCTGTGCAGTAAAGTGATATTCTGTCCAGCAGCCAATCTACTTCATAAGGAGCCCTTTTAAAAATTGATTTTTCCATAGTTAAAAAGCTTTAAAACATAAACACACACATAGAGGAGTTTAATGGATCCCCATGTACCTTATTACTCGACTTGAACAATTACCAACAGTCTGTCTTGCTACCCTTCTTGTTTTGTCTATTCTTCCCCCAGCTTTTTGTGGGGGATAGTCTGGAGTACATTAAAGAAGATCTTGGCATCATTTAATCTGTGAATACTTCAGTATATATCTGTATCAGATAAGAATTTTTAAAACTAGAGTCATAATACCATTATTCATAATCAAAATTAACAATAATTTCTTAAAATCATCCAAAGCCTAGTCCATGTCACTGTTCTCCATTTGTCTAAAAGTGGCTTTTTACATTTGGTTTGTTTTATTCATGATCCAGAAAAGATCCATGCATTGTTTCTGGTTGATCTCCTTTAACCTATAACCATTCCCCTTTCCTTTAATTTTCATGCTATAGGCATACCTCATTTTATTGCGCATCACTTTATTGCCTTTTGAGATGCTGCGTTTTCTACAAATTGAAGGTTTGTGGCAACCCTGCCTCAAGCAAGTCTATCTGCACCATTTTTCCATCATTTGCTAACTTTGTATTGCTGTGTCACATTTTGGTAATTCTTGTAATATTTCAAACTTTTTACTATTATTATCATCGCTATGGTGACCTGTGATCAGTGATTACAACTCACTGAAAGCTCAGATGATGGTTAGGATATTTTTAGCAATAAAGTATTTTGAAGTTAAGGTTTGTAGATTGTTTTTTAAAATGTAATGCTGTTGCACACTTAATAACTACAATATAGTGTAACCATAACTTTTACATGCACTGCAGTATGGGCTTTATTTCAGTGGTCTAGACCTAAACCTGCAGTGTCTCCAGGGTATGCCGGTATTTATTTGATGAAGAAATTGGGTTGTCACATAGTGTTTCCTTCATTCTGGATTTTGCTGGCTATATTCTTATGGTGGTGTTTAACATACTTTGGGGAGTTAAAGGCTTGATTAGGTGTAGGTTCAGTTATTTGGAGGGCAAGAACGCTTTGTAGATAGTGCTTTGTATGTCTTGTATCACATAAGGGGACACACATCTGGTTGTGTGTCTTTAATGATATTAAGATTATAAAGTTCCTCATCAGCTTTTTCAACTTGTAGTTTTTATTGAGATAATTGTAGATTCATGTGCAGTTGTGGGAAATAATACAAAGATATGCCCTGTATTATTTACCCAGTTCCCCCAGTGATAGCATTTTGCAAAATTATGGAGTAATATCACAGCCAGGATAGTGACATTGCTACAACCCACTAATTTTATTCAGTGTCCCCCAATTTTACTAGTATTTGTGTGTGTGTATTCAGTTCTATACAATATATCACTCACATAGGTCTGCGTGTCCACTACCACGGTCCAGATGTTGAACAGTTCCAGTACTCCAAGGATCCCATTTCCCCCCCAACATACTACCCAATATTGCAGGCATCAATAATTTATTCCTTTTTATGGCTGAGTAGTGTTCCATGGTGTGTACGGACCAAAGTTTAATCATTCACCTGTCAAAGGACATCTGGGCTGATAGCAGTTCTTGGCTGTTACCAGTAAAGCTGCCACAGGCATTCATGGACAGGCTTTTGTGTGGGCATAAGTTTTCATTTATCTGAAATAAATGGCCCAAAATGTGATTGTTAGGTTGTGTGGTAATTATGTGTTTAATTTTGTGAGGAACTTGCAAGTTGTTTTCCAGAGCAGCCACACTCTCTCACATTCCCACCAACCATGCCCGAGTGATCCAGTTTCTCTGCATCCTTGCCAGTATTGGGTGATCTGACCCCTTTTCACTTAAGCCATTCTGAGGTGTGTTGTGATAGCTTGTTAGTTTTAAATTGCATTTCTCTGGTGGCTAGTGATGCTGAAGATCTTTTCACATACTTCTTTGCAGTCTGTATATCCTCTTTGGTCAAATGTTCTGTTCATGTCTTCTGTTCATTTTTTAATATGATTTTTTCTTTTTACTGTTGTGTTTTGAGAGGTCTTTATACTAGATACTAGTTTCTGGTCAAGTGTGTGGTTTGCAAACATTTCTCCCAGTTTGTAGTTCATTTTTTCATCCTCTTCCTGGGGTCTTTTTTTCTTTATTAAAGTATCATCGATACACAATCTTATGATGGTTTCAAATACACAATACAGTGTGGTTCAGCTTTCACCTCATGGGGTCTTTTGAAGGGCAAAAGTTTTTAATTTTGATGAAGTCCAGTTTATCAGTTTTTCCTTTTATGGATCGTGCTGTCAGTGTCAAGCATAAGAATGGTTACCTAGGTCTAGATTCTGAAGATTTTCTCCTGTGTTTCTTACAAAAGTTTTATAGCTTTACATTTTATATTTAGGTCTGTAATACATTTGATTTGTGTGTGCGGGCTGAGGTTTAGGTTTAGGTTTTGTTTGCTTGGATGGTTTTTGCCCGTGGATGTCCACTTGCTGCAGCATCACTTGTTGAAAAGGCTGTGCTTCATTGGATTCCTTTTGCAGCTTTGTCAAAGCCCAGTTGTGCATGTGTGTGCACATCTATTTTTGGGTTCTTCCCCATCAGCCTCTCAGCTCATATGCTTAGCAGCCATTGATTATCATTTATTATTTCATTTGGGGTTGCAAAATGGTAGTCGTCTATCATTTCTTCATTCATTAGCTGGAATGCTTCTGTAAAAGAGATTTTTCCTTACCAGTCCAGTTGCTCTAAGGTGCAGTTTGTGCAAGAAAATTCTGGATCAATGCTTGCTTTTATTACCTGTTTTTGGAAAAATGACTTGATTCCCTGCCATTCTCCAAAAGTGACCAATAATGAGTTTGTAAGTGTCATTATGAATGGATTTTTAATGTATCTGATGTGTCTCAATCCACTGTGGTTACTGTTCTTACTGATGCTCGGGTTGGCTCACTTTGCCAGTAGGAGTCTGTTCAGATTGGCTTTTGAGTCTGTTTGGCACAACTGCTGAGGTCTTTGGCAGCTTCCTTATATCCAGGCACAAGAATATCTCCCAGGTTCATCTTGCACATTTCCCACCTACCCTTGGAATCAGCCCTTTCTCTAAGGACCTTGATTCCTTTTTCATGGGACATGATAGATACCACAATCAGGATGTTAACAATGCAGCAGCTCTTAACACTCTTCTCTAAATATATAAATGTAACTATTTACATATAATATACATACATGATAGAGAAAAAAAATCATGCATTTATATAAATACTTTTGATTCAAATTAAAGATAAGGTCTGCACTTAAATTTCTTGATTTTATGTTTATATACTTTCTAATGACAGTAACATACATCACTCATTTGATAAATAAATATTTTAGGTTATAGTCTTCAGTTTTATAGCCAAGATATTCTGTTGATAGTCTGTGGGAGCAATTATAAGATTGACTCATTTAGTTGCTTCTTTAAAAAAAACTGCATTCTTACCTGTTTTAACTGTAGATTATATTAACTTAAATAGGTACAGTCCACGCTTGATGGAAAAAATTCTCCAAATGGCCGAAGGTATTGATATTGGGGAGATGCCTTCATATGATCTGATGCTGTCCAAACCTTCCAAAGGTCAAAAACGTCACCTCTCAACATGTGATGGTGAGTATACTTGTGTCTGGAAGGTGGGATTTGAAGAAACAACATGCTTTTTTTTAATGATATGCGTGTGGTATAGAATTTTACATAACATTGGATCTTACACAAATGTAAAAAAAGTTTTGACTTTTAGTCATGTCAGTTTTCTTTTCCATTTGCGGATGCTAAAAAGAACTGAAAACTAAGAATACTGAAGTCATACTATAATGCTATCCTTGAAGTCCATGCCATGGGACCTCCCTCTAAATAGAACAACCTTATAATCTGATCATTTGAGCATCTATGTAACTAAATCCTCTCGGTTGGGTTCAAGATGGAACCAGCTTTGTACTGAACAGTGTTGTAGGGTAGAAGCTCTAGTGTCTGGTGTAGCCTCAACAGAGAGTACTTCCATAGCTTTAAACTGGAAGTTGAAAACCTCTGGGATTTTTTGATAATTACTTTTATTTGATTGTTAGTCACAACTGTGTAAAGTACCATCACAGAGTAAGTCACCTCTGATACAAGAGAGAGGCTTTGTAAATGCCTCTGGTCATCATCTCTGTTGCATTAGAGCCATCTGTTCTATTTGCAATCCTTCAGAGGGGAGCTTTTCAGCACAGGTGGTATGAGATTGTACTGGAACGACCTCTTACTTGGTACACTTCACCTTTGCTTTAACTTGTTAGATACAAAAGCATCTGCCAGTCATGCGTGGTGGTGACCTGCATACTTCAGTCAATGGCATATTTTCTATCAAGTCTCTTCCCTTATACATGGAAGGACAGGAAGCATCCCTCCTTATGCTGGAGTCTTCCACAGATATTTGAGTCCCTTCACCTAAAAGACCTGAAGTTTTTGTGATAGAAGTTATCTTGTACCAACAATACAGCTTGCAAATAATATGGTTGGTACTAATTTCCTGCTTGGTTCTTTTGAAATATTCCCTTTTTAATGAATTGTAAATTTCACTTATTCTATAGGTCAAAATCCTCCTAAAAAGCAAGCTGGTTCCAAATTCCATGCGAGACCTCGTTTTGAGCCTGTACATTTTGTAGCTAGTAGTTCAAAAGGTGAAAGACAGGAAGATCCTTATGGCCCTCAAACAAAAGAGGTAACTGAACAAACACATTTTGCCAGCATGCCAAGAGACATCTACCAGGATTATACTCAAGACTCTTTCAGTGTACAAGATGGGAATTCTCAGTATTGTGATTCATCAGGATTCATTTTCACAAAAGACGAGCCTGTAACAGCCAACATGTATTTTGACAATGGGAATCCTGCCCCAAGCAGCACATCACAGCAGGCAAACTCTCAGTCAGCTCCTGAGCCTTCACCATCACAGACATTTCCTGAGTCAGTGGTAGCCGAAAAGCAGTATTTTATTGAAAAATTAACTGCGACTATCTGGAAGAACATTTCTAATCCAGAGATGACTTCTGGATCTGATAAAATTAATTATACATATATGTTAACTCGCTGTATTCAGGCATGTAAGACAAATCCTGAGTATATATATGCTCCTTTGAAAGAAATCCCTCCTGCTGACATCCCCAAAAATAAAAAACTTCTAACAGATGGTTATGCTTGTGAAGTTAGATGCCAAAATATCTACTTAACTACAGGTTATGCTGGCAGCAAGAACGGGTCCAGGGATCGAGCTACTGAGCTAGCTGTGAAGCTCTTGCAGAAACGTATTGAAGTTAGGGTTGTCCGACGGAAATTCAAGCACACAATTGGAGAGGACCTTGTGGTGTGTCAGATTGGCCTGCCTTCATATGAATTTCCTCCAGCTCTGAAACCACCAGAAGAGCTGGTGGTGCTGGCTAAAGATGCTTCTGGACAGCCAATTTTTAATGCTTCCGCCAAACATTGGACCAATTTTGTCCTTACAGAAAATGCAAATGATGCGATTGGGATCCTTAACAATTCTGCCTCATACAACAAAATGTCAGTTGAGTACAAATATGAGATGATGCCAAACCGCACATGGCGTTGTCGAGTGTTTTTGCAAGATCACTGCTTAGCTGAAGGTTACGGAACCAAAAAAACAAGTAAGCATGCAGCTGCTGATGAGGCTTTGAAAATTCTTCAGAAAACACAGCCCACTTACCCATCTGTCAAAAGTTCACAGTGCCAAACAGGCTCTTCACCCAGGGGATCGGGAAAGAAGAAAGATATAAAGGATCTTGTAGTTTATGAGAATTCTTCTAATCCTGTGTGCACACTGAATGACACGGCTCAGTTTAACCGAATGACAGTTGAATATGTCTATGAAAGAATGACAGGCCTCCGATGGAAATGCAAGGTGATTCTCGAAAGTGAAGTAATTGCAGAAGCAGTCGGGGTGAAGAAAACTGTCAAGTATGAAGCTGCTGGGGAAGCTGTGAAAACCCTCAAAAAGACCCAGCCAACTGTCATTAACAACTTGAAGAAAGGAGCTATTGAAGATGTGATTTCAAGAAATGAAATTCAGGGCCGCTCAGCAGAGGAGGCTTACAAACAACAAATCAAAGAAGATAACATCGGAAATCAGCTGCTAAGAAAGATGGGCTGGACAGGTGGTGGTTTAGGGAAATCTGGTGAGGGCATTCGGGAGCCAATCTCTGTCAAAGAGCAGCATAAGCGGGAAGGCCTCGGTCTTGATGTAGAGAGGGTAAATAAAATTGCCAAGAGAGATATTGAACAGATCATCAGAAACTATGCCCGCTCTGAAAGCCACACAGACTTAACTTTCTCTACAGAGCTGACTAACGATGAGCGGAAACAAATACATCAGATTGCTCAGAAGTACGGTCTTAAGAGTAAGTCGCATGGGGTAGGTCATGACAGGTACCTGGTGGTAGGCAGAAAAAGACGGAAGGAAGACCTACTAGATCAACTCAAACAAGAAGGCCAAGTGGGGCATTATGAACTTGTTATGCCTCAAGCAAATTGAGATCTTCCCAAAGTATTTTGTAAATGCCTGTTGAGGCAGATTTGTGAATTACAGAAATGCTACATGTTCTGGTTGCAGAGTATATTCATTCTTAAGATGTTTCACCTTGTTCATTTCATATAGTGCTTTATGAGATATTGGAATCTGAAGATTTCTGTCCACTTGTATTAGCTTAATCCAGCAGATGATACTGTGCAGTTACTGTTTGTGTCTTTGATATTGCTGTGTCCCTCAGGTTTGAGTAGTTTGTACAAAGCAAGAACAAATATCCAAGTGGAATTTCACCCCAGGAAAGAAATTCCCACTGTAAAGGGCATAGCACAGCGGTCTGCAACAATATGTAAAGTTGATATTGACTACAATGAAACTACAGGCTTAATTCTAGACCTACTGAACATGTCAGATCATTTTGTATTATCTATCTTCATCTTTGTGTGAAGCCAGTTATAGAATGTTTAACAGTAAATTGTGCTGTATGTGTAAATGTCTTACCAACTAAATGATGTAAAACTTTCATAAAGTAATTTTAGTGTTCATTTATTTATAACTTCTACCATGTGGTTTCCAGAATATTGGAAGTGGTGTACTGTATCTTGTGACATATGAATTTTAACAAGTTCTAGTCTTCATGCCAAGAGAGCACTACTTGAGAGAGCAGTTGAAAAGTTTCAAAAACTTTGATGCAATCTAAAGAAAGGAAGGTGGAACTGTTTGTTCTTGGTGCCTTGCAGAGAGACTCACAGCAACTCTCCGTTATAGCTTTCACACGGTTTGGATGTACAGAACATCCAAGGTGGCCACAGCTGTGGTAAAACTTGGTAAAAGACTGAAGACCCATTGGTGCTTTGATGAGATGGTCAGTTGGCTGGTCCCTCTCTCAGAAAGCTATTAAGCCCCCAAAGCCAACTTTGTAACATATTTAAAACTGCTATTTTCACTTATTTCTGGAATGTAAAAAAATGTATAAAAAAATTTAGTGTATGCTTCCTGAATAAAAAGGAGCCGAGTTGATCAAAATGATGGTGTGCTTATTTCTGGGCAGCAGCCTAGCAGGGACACTTTGGGTCTTTGGAGAGGGGAAGTGGTATTTGCACAAAATATTTCAACACCAGAGCACATGTGGATGAACATAATGACTTAGCAAATCGGAACAGTTGATCAGTCACCCATCATGTTCTCCTCTGGACCAACATGCTGGCTTCAACCAAATCTCAGTCTGTTGACTTTTGCATGGTTTTTGTTTTTGTATCTCAGATAAATCTAGTATTAATATTCACAGTATTACTATACAAAGATGAATATTAATATTGATAAATATCTTCAATGAAATGACATTTAGGACAATTAGGTGGTTTATTTAGCAGCACACTGGACATGTAAGTGGCCCACAATAAACAGTAATGTCCCCTTTTATATTTTACTTTTTTCTTTCTGTAAATATTTTATGTGAAGAAACTGTCCATTATTAAATTTGTATCTTAAAAATATAAAGGGATTAACTTTTATTCGCCTATAATGATTAACACAGTGTGTGGTATTTGCCTTCTAGTAACTCTTTCTTCCTACAGTGTATGGCCTTCCCTAATGTTGGTAGTGAGGTAAATGAGGTGTGCATTTTATTTTGGCACTTAATGTTTTAACAATGACAAAGGTAACTAAGCTAAAACTTTTATAGATTTCACAGGATTAATTTTTTTTCCTACAAGGCTCATGGCAACCTTGAGAAGCTATGGTTCAATTAGTGAATGAGAAGAGCCAGCTTTTAATTCTCTGAAGTGACTTTGTGGATTAAGGGGTGTGAAAACTCATTTTTATCTCTATATTTTTTCCTTGTCCCAAAATGATTGGGTGGGGGGCGGGGGTAGGGAAATGTTGCATATTAATCTGGTTTCTTTAGATAAGTTCAGTAGAACAAAATACTAGTGTAATTACAGTTAAGGTTCCTAAATAATTGAGCCAGGTATATATTTGGTTCTGCATTGGAGGGTCCAGATTTCCTAACTTCTTAGATCAGCTTTGGTATTGATGTGGAATTAAGGTGAAGTCACTTAACTCTGTTCGAGAATAAAATATATTGAGAGTGGTTTTGGCAAGAATGAGCTGCTGAGACAACCTTGCTGTTCTATTTTGTCCCTTTTGTTGGTTCCTGTATTTTCCCTTTCTTTGAAATGGCAATCATTTTTAACCTAGTGCCCTTGATGTAAAACCTGCACAGGTACATGAGCAGTTTCAAGTTTTATTTGCATACTTTAAATAACCTTATACTGAGGAACTAACTCTGCTTTCAGTTATATATATAGCATTGAGTCTTACAGATGTACTTTTTAGATTTTTCCTCCCCTTTGATTGCAAAATGAATGAAAGTTTCATGCATTCTGTTGGTATTTTTTAGTAGTATACAATGCACTCACTTTGCAATGAGTAACCCCTGAAGCTGCAGATGGGTCCTAAATAAAGGACTCTTAATTACAACTTAGGTTCTTCAGATCCCCTTCCCGCATCAGCAGGTGCAGAATTAAAGACTCAAGTTCAAATCTGACTGCAATTTGAAAAGAGACCTTGCAAATCTGTTTTAGCTTTCTAATTACTGTTCTAATGATTATATGCAGGCAGTCTGTGGCATTTGTTAAAAAAAAATTAGAAAAAAGCAAATTAGCTTTAAATGTTTAGTTTGTGGTACCTTTGGGTATGCTTTGGGAAGCCAGTTTGTTGACTCTGTTGTAGTTTTAAAAGGATTATCCCATGAAAGAGATTGGGAATAACATTTCTCAGGTGTATAAAACATATTGAATCTGCACATTCCCAATCTCACCTTAATTTTTTCAAGTGTAATTAACAGTGTATTTAAGGTACCCAGCCACAGTAGGATGAAGAAGTTAATGTAAAACTAATCTACCAAAGACCAATTTAATGTGGTTCTACTTGAAAGCAGAAATGTACTTGAGGGAAAATATTAAGCCCATTTAAGGATGTTGCTCCTAGGTGAAACAAAGCAATTAATGTGTTCAGTATAGAATAAACTCCCCCCGACAGGCTCCTTTAAGTGCCATGTCTTAAAGGATGAGTTGGTACATGCACCATAAGGACTTAAGTTTAATCTCATTTAGCCCCCCTTTCCCATTAACAAGTAGAGGTGAGCACTTCCACACTCTCCTTGTCTCTAAAATGAGATAGATTGCTCCTCAGAAAAAAGCAGTTTTGTTTAACAAGATTGACTATACCTATACTCCCAGACTTTACACAGGCTTTACCATACTTTATCATAGTTTGGTACTGTTTGTTTTTAAGCTAAGGCTTTTTTAAGAGGTGGAATGTCAGGAACAAGTTAGATCTTGGTCTGACAGTGCTGATAAATATTCAAGTTTGTTTATTCACTATGCTCAGAACAATGTTTCCTTTACTGACCATATTATATGGCAAAGAAAGTTTATTTAACAGCCTTACATTGTTAAAATGCTTAAAAAACCTCAAAGCATGAACAGTTACTATTGAAAAGAAAAAAGGTCCTCTTAATTAACAGTACTCACTCTTTTCCCTCTCCCAAAATCTGTATTTTGGCCTTTATCATGTTTATTTCAAGGGGAGAAATGAGTAAAAGAAATTCCAGTAAGTTAATAAAAAGTTTACACTGAGCTAAAATATAATTATACCTTGACTGCAAAATTTTTAAGATTATTTTTATTTACAAGTTTTGAAAAATGTACATTTTTTTACATGGGTTACTTGTGCAAAGTTAGATTTAGAAGAGTGATGGATGCACAAAAGATAACAATGTAACACTAAACATTTACAAGCCTTGTCCCACACTGCTACTTAAAGATTGTCTATCTAAAAATATAAATATCCAAAGAAAGATTACAAACTTTAAGGTTCTTATAATACTGAAAGGGAAGAAACTAAAGCATGCAGCATTAACTCAGGATTTGAGTGGGGAAATAGTTTGCCACAGGTATGCTCCTTTCCTTGGGTTAATTAAAACTCTTAATGATGGGGGATTATGTTTATCTAGGGTGGCACTGCTCCTTTAAAAAGATTAAAGGATCTCCAACCTTCCCTAGCTTGCAAATTAAATTCTCCATTCCTGTTCCCACACCTCTTTAAAAAGCAAAGAACCAGAAGACTTCAGTGTTCTGAAACTTAGCATGGGTTTGCCCAGTATCTTGCAAGGAGAGAATCTGTCAGTTACCACATTGCTGCACCCCCTTGACCGAGTCATTTAACATTCTCCCTACCAGTAAAACCCATCTTGTAACTCAATACCAGTTAGATCTTAGTACCATAGCACTTTTAGCTTCCACTGCTCTTTCAAAATGGATGTTTGTGATTCGTTGCCCTGTTTTCTATAGGCCATATTCCAAACATTTACTAAATCCAACCCAAGTGAAGGTACAGCCAGGATGAAACAGTTCAATTATTTTGTTAAATATAACATCGTGGTCATCAAGCTATCAGAAGCACCACTTGTAGAACAATTCATTTAAAAAGTTTAGTGTGAAGTACAGAAACAATAGTGCCCTAAAATTGGAGGTAAGATACAACAGAAAAGGAATTAAACATTAGTAATTTTTGCACGTAACCCAGGTACAGTACATTTGATCTCATAGAGGGTGTTTTTCTGATGTTCAAGGAGAGGGTAGAAGGGGTAGGAAAAGCTTGACGAGGGAAAATGGAAACAGTACAACAGCTATTTCGCTTTTAATAAAGTAAATTAATGACATTAAGGAATAGGAAGGTGACAAACACATCAATATATATTTTTCTTATAACCAGCATCTTTTGCTGCACCCGGGTCAACAATCGCGCCAGCTCTGTTCTACTATTGCAGAAACACGTTTTTCATATTCCCGCTTGTTTTCCTGGTACAGCTGAGCAGCCTGGCTGTTTGCTGGACTGTTGGGATTGGGTTCATCCAACAGAGACTACAGTATAGAGACAATTTGTAAAAGATCAGTCAGTTCCTCAATGCAAAAAAAACATATATTCAAAACATTCAACTGAATTGTCCTAATAACAGCTAAATTTGTTCTCTTAGCATACCAACCTACAGTTACATTAGTCTGCTAGTAGCTAGGCAAATAGATATGTTCTCTGGTGGCTTGGGTCTTAATGACCTACCTTTTACCTAAGTTGTAACTTCTAAAAACAATTCAACTGCTAATATTAACATATCAAAGACCACACACAGTCACATTAAGGAAAATTCACCTGTATGGATGTTAAAATGGAAGACACATCATAGGTTGGACTCCAACGGTTCTGAAGTATGTCCAGACATATACTACCATCTGCATAGACTAAGGGTATAGAAATAGGTATGTTAAACATAACAAAACTATTAAGGTTTTAATTCCATAGTCAAGAATACTTCGACTATATTTTGAGGCTTTTAAAAAGATGGCTGTTTCTCAGTGTCCTTCCTAAAAAGAAGTCATAATCATTACTAGTGACATAATCATGATCAGAGCATGTCAAACAGAATCGGTATAAAATTAGAAGATACTTAGTGCTTGTCCTTCTGAAAAGACGGCCCTATTATCCAGGAAATCATACATACTTTCTAATAGGGTCCCTAGCCATCCATAGACTTGTGGGAAACTCATTCCACCAAATTCGTAAACCTTATCTCCTATCTGAAATAACAAAAGATAGCTCAGAGTTCACAGGGTTTCATTTTGGCTGCCTGATACCCTGTAAAATACTTTATTAATCTGAATAAAAGGCAAGCCACTCTAGGCTTACTACTAGGAAAAAAAAAAGCCAAATGGCAAGTTAGAATCACCTGTGGCACTTTCCCAATCTACTGCATCCTTGGCCCTCAACCACAGAATCTGACATTCAGCAGGTCTGGAGTGGGGCCAGGAGATCCATATTTTTAAAACATTCCACAGTAATTCTGACCTGCATCCAGAATTGAAAACTACTGTTCTAAATGCTAGTGAAAATAATTACGTACAACACAAGACTACCCCGGTCTAGCCTAACATTAAAAGAAACCTCAAAAGCATCCTTATTTTTGTTTAATAAATAAATGATAAAGATCATCAAAACCAGGAAGCTCTCAGATTCCAAGCAGAGGCAAAGTCCCTTCACTGCTTCAGATCTAGGCTGTACATCAAGACAGCAGAGACCACCATCCACAAGTTCAGTTGCTGGAAAACAGCAGACAGATGCCTAACAAATACTCAGGTACTGCAGACAACGGGGGATGTGGAATACCTCCATAATATACAGTGTGGAAGTTTACAATATGGTGCTAAAGGTGATACTTGCCATTTGGATGAAACATCTTAGAGACAAATCTAACCGTAGGTGGTTTGTTCGGATATTCTTCAGTGAATTCTATTGTAAGCTTAAATGTTCCTGCAGTTAGAAAAAAAAGGTTTCAGAAAACATACTTATCACTTTGTTCAGTAGTGCTTTGTTTTTAATGCTAACAGTGACTTTTTTTGAGTACTGAATGAACTAAAGATACAGAGAGGAAAGAGACCAGGTAAGAGATAAATCTCCAGGAATTGCTCTAAAAATGAACAGATATTGTAAGAACCACCATCAGAAAGAGGATTTTTTTGTTTTGCCATCATTCTTCCTCCAGCTTAAATACAGCCATATTAAACTCAAACTTACTGCCTTCACGTTAACCTTAGCCACTGTACATTTTGAAGACATCTTGTAAAATGAAGACAAACTACAGCCAAAATTTGGCCTGCCTTTAGAAGACCGAAAGATCTTAAAGGCCCGTTTTAATCAGCTGCAGCTTAAACTCTCCAGTGATTTTTAAATGGACTGGAAGGAATGAGAGTATACAAGTTCAAAAATAAATGTTAGAAATACAAATCAATAATAAAACTTTTTAGAAGGGAATAAGTATAATAGTGTTCACTGGTTCCTTTTCATGTAATAGCTGCTCTATAATGAAAACATAATTGAATGGAAGTTAAAAAAAATTCATAGTCCCTCTAAAAAACTCAAAGTATATATCAAATGTTATGTGACTAAAGGAAGATTAGTCAATGAGAAATAAATAAAATCCTTTTTTAAAATATCTCAAATACTAAAGATGTCAACCAGTAGTTCAAATACTTTTACTCATCTTTTAAATGTATTAAACTTTCAAAAAACAATTAACTACACACACATACACACAAGTGAGTGCATATAAATCTGTACCACTGTCAATTTCCTGGTTGTGCTATTGTAATACAGTCATTCATGATGTTACGAAAGTGGGGGTGGGTGGGTGGAAGGTACATAGTATCTGTATTAATTACAACTGCATATGAATCTATTAATTATCTCAATATAGAAAGCTTTTAAAATAAAAAACCCTTAAATAGCGATTAACGTGTTTTTAGAAGTTAAACCTAAATCCATTAAAAATCATGTACCTATAGACACATGTAGTACCTTCAAGTAGACTGGACACAAGTCAAGAATGTACATTAAGGCTACCCTCAATTCTGAAGCTGCTTTGAGATTATTGGCCATAAAGTCTTGATAAAAGCACACACTGAAAACTCATCTAAAAATAAGAAACAGTATTACACTCAAACTGGCCATTAAAGGTGCCATTAAAGACCATCTTACAGCAGTGAGGCTAACAAGCATTCAATGCCAGATTGTAGGAACCAAGTAGTTGTGTGCAAGGGATTCCTGCATCCATTTAATACCCAACAAACACATATTAAGCACCTGCTTAACACAGTTCCTGGCCCTGTGCTAGAATTATGAACCATATGGTCTCTGGGGTCTCTGAGTCTATCAGCAAGTGGTTGGGTTGATACTCAGCATCTTGATGGGGGAGCTGAATTTAGCAGAATCACAGCCCAAGCCTCAAAACTCCTTAACATCAGTGCTATGATGCTCCTTTAAAAAAGTGATTGCCTTACCCATGTTTTCTTACAACGAAGCAAGAAAAGCGCAATTCTAGTCAGACAATATAGTCAGAACAACCTGCCACATATGGGATTCCACTCAAGCCTTTAGGAGACAGAAGCTAGGGAGAAGCAGGTTCCTAAGTAGGAGGAACTTCAAGGATGACTGGGAACCCTTTCCCCAGATGATCAGGCTCCTGAAAGGTGGGTAAAGAAACTCTCTTACCATCCTCAAACGGGGTCCCTTCAGGCCTGCAACACAGAGAAAAACAGTTAGTTCCCGCTTCAAGGTCTCCCTTCTCCCTGGTTCATCTTAGGAGATAGCTATTCCAAGCTCTGCCAGCTCCACCCCTGGTAAACCACCTCTGGGACGCAAAGCCACTACAAATAGATGTTTCGGGCTCAGAAACACAGTGCAAGCCGCCGCGCCAACCTAAACCACTCCCCGCCCCGCCCCCCTTAGAACCCCAAATGGTTCCCCTGGCAGCGGGAACTGAGCTAATCGAGGCACAGGCTCCGGGGAGGCGCCTAGGCCCAGCCAGACCAAACACTTTCTCTTTGCCCCTCCGCCTCCGCCAGGGGCCGGTCCCAGAGGGCAGGGTGGGCCAGCTCCCGTCCCCCACCTCTCGCCACCGCCCGCAACGCAGACTCACCCAAAAATGACCGCGTTCCAAACCATTATGTTGTTCTCAGACGGAGCCCCGCTGACTCCAGCTGGAGGATCCTCCTGCAACCTTCAGACAGAGGGGCCCCACGATCCGGCACTCGCGTCCGCTCCCAGCTGCCCTCCACCCAACCCAGCCCGCCCCGGGACCCGCCCTGTGCCCCACCTAGCAGCCCCCGGCCTTGGCGGCCCCGGTCGGCTTACCTCTTGAAGTCCCGCATGAGGCGCCGCCGAGCCGGGGTGGACATATCTCTAGCGGGGTCAGGGGTGGGGCATACACCGAGGTCTCGGGTCCCCGCGGAGGGTGAGGAGGCCGACGAGGCAGAGGAAGCGCCCAACGGAACCGCACTACCTCTCCGAAGTCGAGGGTCGCTCTGGCGCCGGCTAAGCACCGCCCCGGAGTACACGGGGGCTGAACCAACCTGGGAGGAAAGGGAGGGGGTGGAAGGCCCGACGCCGGACAGGCCGTACCAAGACGGGGCAGGGAGGGGTGTGGAAGGAAAGTTGCTTAGGTCATAAAACCTCAGCGTCCAGCAGGGCGGGCCGCGCGGGGCGGGGAGCGGGGCGGGGAGCGGGGCGGGGAGCGGAGCGAGACGCGGGGCCGTTGAAGCTTGCCGTTCACTAGGGTTTAGTGGTGGAATGGGGCCCGTCACCTGCCAAGTCTAAGACGAACCCCGAGAAGCCATTTTTCTGTTTTCGTTTTTTACCTTTTTTTTTTTTGAGACGAGATCACTTATTAAAGTGAGCACCGTGGTTTGGGGGAGCAGAAGGGTGGAAGTCCCTAACTTAGAGGGGGTGGGAGTGGGTGGAGGCAAATCAGCTTCTCCAAAAGCAGGAACTTTTTAAACGTGCAAACTCCCTGCTGACACAGGAGACTGGGGAGGAGGGCTTGTGGCTAGTGGTTAAAATCACTGAAGATCAGAAGAAGTCGGCCTCGACTATGAAAGGGGGCTATGGGTCCTTTATCTGTGGATGTATTGTGCGGGATGTGGGTCCCAACATTTAGGCCTTGATCGCCCCAAAGCAGAATAAAATGGTGGTGTGTGTCCTGTGGGATGGAGGGAGGGCTCAGGGCAAGTAGAATCAGGTTTTCGCTCTGGGCACTTACAATTTGACTCTGGAACCACATTTTCCCTTGGCAATTCAACAAGCCAAGAGGCTACTGTATGTTCGGAAGAGTCCAAGGTATGAGAATATCCGACTGCAGACTGGAAGGGCAGCGAGTCTCACATATAAAAGCAATGGTAAGAAGCACATTAAAAAGCTGCCGGTTGCAGGGCAGGGTCACAGTATGCGGACCTGAAAAAGCAGTAACACAGATTTAAACAATAGTTTATAAAGGCCACCCCAAAATAACAGAAGGTAGGCAAAATACTCATTTAAGAAATTTTGCAAATATGAGAACAGTAGGTTTGGGTTAAGTCACGGAGAATTGAATGCCAAGCTAATGGATTCCTTGGAAGGTGGTTGAGCAGAGAAGCAATGTGATGAGAGCTGTGCTAATCAGAGATTTGTCCCAGGAGAGCACCTAGGAGATTCTTGAAATATTCTAGGTGAGAGATACTGAACCAGGAAGAGACAATAAAAAGGGAGAGGACTTAGCAACAAATTGAATGTGGGGGCAAGAGAGTGGAAGGAGTTGACAATGGCTTGTGTCCTAAGTCCCAAGATAACTGGGGGTTTGAATGTGCCACTAACAGAATTAGAGAATAGAGAGGAAGGGGCAATTTTGGGAGAGGAAATTTGGGGATTTACTGAGTTCATGGGACTGGTAAGAAATCCATGTGAAGATGTCCAGAAGACATCAGATGTGCAGAAATGTGTTTCTAACATGGGAAGTGGGAGGCATTTGACTATAGGAGTGATTCTACCAGCTGCTTAACAACAGGTACCTTCAAGGGTAAGGATTTTTATCTCCCATTACTCCAGCATATCAGTTAAGGCAACGCTCCCTAATAGCATCACACTGTGACTGTGATGGGAAGTGGGTACTGAAGGGCCCCCACCCATAAGATGGCAAACCTCCTGCTTCTCTTCCGGGTCCCCGGTTCCCGCCGGCGCCACCTGAAGCCCAATCACCCCTCGCCCCCAATCCCAGTACCTAGCCAATAGCCACCAGCCCCATAGAAGTGACACCACAATCACCCCATGCCCCTTCCTATATAACCCAGCACCTTCCCCTAATAAAGCAGAATTCTCCGGTGAATTGCTGCTGTGTGTCGCTCCTTTCCTTTCATTGGTGCCGAAACCCGGGAGACAGGACACCCCAAATGGGCCCCGTCTTGCCCCGACACCAGCAGCAGCTTGCCCTCGTCCTCTTTTTCCGGCGCTGGCTCCTCACACTCACCACTCCTCTCTGGCCTTTGGGTAAGTATTTCCCCGGAGCGGGCCGCTCTTCCCCGAGCTATTGCAGCTCCATTGACCGTGATCGTCCGGCAAGGCCCTGACGCTTGGGGACGAGGAGAGAGCTCTCCCCGCCTTAGGCCTTCACGGCTGCGGCGGACCCTCAGGCCCCCCTCCAACAGCCATAAACGAGGTGACTCCTTTGCGGATGAGAACGCTCCCTTCCCCCCACCTCCTCCTTCCGTTCCTTCCGCCAAAAACTCCTAGTACTAGGTACCTCGGACTCCGGCACTCTGCCTTCTTAGAGAAGTCTGGGTGATGACCCACACTTCCTAAGAAACCGACTCGTATACGAGTTTCCGCAGACCCCCAAGGATCATCGGGGACGCCCTTTTTCTCCTTGCGGTCTGCTCCCAGTCCGAGGATCTCCGTTCGTCTTCCCCTGTTTGTCTCCTTCTCTGTCCTTTAGCCATGAGAGCCTCCTCATCCCTCCCTGAAAGCTCACCTCTTGAATGCCTGCTCAAGCATCTAACTACCCTCTCATTGATACCTGATATAAAACCAAAACTTCTCCGTAAATACTGCTCCCAAGATTGGCCAACATACCCCCTAGACAATAACAACCAATGGCCCGCAGGGGGAGCTCTTGATCCTAACATCACTCGCGATCTCTTTAACTACTGCCAGCGCCTGAAAAAATGGAAGGAGATTCCCTATACCAAAGCTTTCCGCCTCCTCCTCCCACCTCCCCCCAAGTTCTCCTAGCCTGCAAGCTGTCTCTCCCGCACAAGCCTCCCGTTCACTCCCTTTCCCCTCCTCTCCTACAACAGCCCCTCCCCCTTCCTCCACCACCATCTCCTCCCCCACCTCACCCCCCCTGCAGATCAAGCCTGAGCCTTTCAGCCCCCCTCTAACTAAGTCCCAGGAGCCTCCTCTGTCTTTGCCCCCATCACCTGTTTCTCCCCCACAGACTGAGCCAGAACCCTTCAGTCCCCCACCACTGTGGGTCTCCGCTCTCGAGATATCTTTGCCTGCTGCTTAATAGCAGGTCTGAAAAACGCAGCTTGTAAAGTAGTCAATTTTCAAAAGCTCCCTCCGAGTTCTTAGACAGACTCACTCAAGCCCTATTACAGTATACCAGCCTGGACCCAGAAACGCCTGACGGGAGACATGTCCTTATGACATACTTCCTAGCTCAAAGCTACCCCGACATTAAAGCTAAACTCAAAAAGTTAGAACAGGGCCCCGCTACCCCACAGACTGAGATCCTAACAGTGGCCTTTAAAGTCTTCCATAACCAGGAGGAGGAGAAAGAACGCTGTAAACAAAAGGCCGATCAGGCCAATTTCCAAACGTTGGCCCAGCTGATAAAACCACAACCTGGGCGCCCTTCTACAAACAAGCCCCCCCAGGAGCTTGTTTCAAGTGCGGACAAGAAGGACATTGGTCAAGGGCGTGCCCCTCCCCCAGATCCCCTACCACCCCATGCCCCAGATGCCACAAAAAGGGCCACTGGGGGTCTGATTGCCCAGCCACCCGAAGGGGAGGCTGGACGAACAACCCCCATCCTAAGCCCGCCGTAGTGGGGCTGGCAGAAGAAGATTGACGGGACCCGGGGGCTTCTCGCCCAACCATTTCCATCACCAAACAGGAGCCCAGGCTTACTCTAATAGTAGACGGTCGCCCCATCTCCTTCCTCCTAGATACAGGAGTCACCTTCTCAGTCTTGCGAGAATACTGGGGCCCTACCACGCCTGCCATTACTCCTATAGTTGGGGTAGGAGGTAAACAGATTTTCCCATTAAACCCCCCCCCTTTTATGCACAATCCAAGACAATCCCATACCTTTCTCCCACTCCTTCCTGGTTATGCCCCAGTGTCCCATCCCTTTACTAGGATGGGACATCCTTTCTCTCCTGCATGTTTCCATAACTATATCCACTCCCACAACCCCCAGTACTCCCTTTCTGATGGCCCTCATAGCTGACGACCCCCCTCTACCCAATGAAAGCTCCAGTTCCACCCTCATACACCCTGTAAATCCCAAAGTTTGGGACATTACAAGCCCCTCCATGGCTATGTCCTCCTGCCTCTATCAAATTACATGACCCCTCTCAGTATATCTGTCAGGCCCAGTACCCCCTAACCACTTCAGCCCTCATAGGCCTCCAACCCATCATTCAAGATCTTTTAAACAAAAATTACCTCAGACCCACTCACTCCCCATTTAATACCCCCATATTAGCTGTTAAAAAAACCAACGGATCTTTCCGCCTCATCCAAGACCTTCGCCTCATCAACATGGCCATCATCCCTATCCATCCCTTAGTCCCAAATCCATACACCCTTTTATCGCAGATCCCTGCCTCAGCCTCCCACTTCTCAGTCCTAGATCTCAAGGATGCATTTTTTTCTATCCCTCTGGACCCCTCCTCCCAAGATTTTTTACAGCAAACGGCTCCTCTCTGACCTGCCCGTTCCCAAAACCAAGACAGAAATCCTTTCCTTTCTAGGCCTGGCTGGGTATTTTAGAGCGTGGATCCCTAACTTCTCTCTGTTGGCAAGACCACTATACGACCTCAGCAAGGGCCTCCCTGAAGAACCATTATCCTCCTCACCCCGACACTCCTTCATTAAGCTCAGTCGAGCCCTTGTGGAAGCCCCAGCTCTCCATCTTCCTGATTTGTCGAAGCCCTTCTCCTTATACATTCATGAGAGGTCCAGTCAAGCTCTAGGAGTCCTAGGCCAACATTATGGCCCATTCTCTGCCCCTGTAGCTTATCTTTCCAAGCAATTAGACCCCACAGTTCGGGGATGGGCCCCCTGCCTACGGGCATTAGCCGCTGGACAGCTCTTGCAGAAGGAAGCTCATAAACTGACATTCGGGGCGCCCCTTACCATTCTGTCCCCACATCACCTAAAGGATCTCTTAACCTACAAAAGTTTACAGACTCTCCCTCCCTCCAGACTCCTGACCTTACTGTCCTCTTTCCTCCAAAATCCCGTTCACCCCCTTTGCCATCCGGACCCGAATCATGACTTTTTCCTCCTTTACTGCTCCCTCGCTCTCTCTCGCTTTTTTTCCTCATTCCTATTGTCTTCCCTGCCACCCCAGCCTCCTTTGTATGGTGATTCAAAGTCAGACAGACTTACACACAGCATCAAACAAAAATTACTGCCCTCATTGCCACATCAGACTGCCCTCTGAAAGGCTGCTCTGAGCCTTTATACCTACACTTTCCTCCCTCCACCGAAGTGTTCCCTAGCAGCTACCTTTATTCTCCCTACCTCTGCTTCCTCTATGACCAAAAACAAGCCTGTTGCAGGCGATGGCCAGACACCTATGGGGGATGTCCCTACTGTTCTTGCGCCATTCACTACATGGGTAACTCCCGGTACCCACAGTATTACTCCTCCAACCCATTCTCTTCAATACTAACAAACCCCTTCCTTACATGGCTTTGGCCCATTGCAGGCCCTATAATAATCATTCTCCTCGCCTGTCTCTTCTTGCCTTGTAAAGTTTATCAAATCCCAAGTTTGTAAAATCTCTAATCAAACTTTCAACCAGCTTTTACTCAGGAACTACCAGCTTTTAGCCACAGAAGATCCCTCACCCTCACGTAACCTCCTCACCACACGCTGAGATGGACCCCTCTCTCCACTGGAAACTGTTCCTGGAAACAATGGCCGCAGATGCCTGGCTCTGGCACCCGTATCCTCTTGGCACCATTAGAATCAACAAGTCCTCGACCTATGGTTACAGGGAACCTTCATTGATTTCCAACCTGTAGAAGTCCACATCTACTCGTCCTTACTGTGGGGAGTCCTATCAACCCTTTCCTCCCAGTCCTCAAGCCCTCACTCCCTTCTCTGCTCCCGTTCAGCAGGAAGCAGTCAGAGAGAAAGCAATGTCCACAACCCCATAGAGGAGAAAGGGGGGAATGAAGGGCCCCCACCCATAAGATGGCGAACCTCCTGCTTCTCTTCTGGGTCCTCGGTTCCCGCCGGCACCACCTGAAGCCCAATCACCCCTCGCCCCCCTAATCCCAGCACCTAGTCAATAGCCACCAGCCCCGTAGAAGTGACACCACAATCACCCCATGCCCCTTCCTATATAACCCAGCACCTTTCCCTAATAAAGCGGAATTCTCCGGTGAATTGCTGCTGTGTGTCGCTCCTTTCCTTTCAGGTACAAAATGAAAGCCTTTTTTTCCTCTCATCTCGGAACTTGCACTCTGCTAAGACACACATATGAAATCAACAAAAGCAAAATCTGCAAAGAAGTGCATTTGTTTCCTATTGCTACTTAAATTACCACAAGCATTTGGCCGAGTTCAGTTCCTTGTGGGTGTAGGACTGAGGTCCCCATTTCCTCACTGGCTGCCAGCCAGAAACCAATCTCAGCTCCTAGAGGTCACCCACATTCCCTTCCACATAGCTTAGTCCATCTTCAAAGCCAGTTACAAAGAATTTCTCTCCCTTCAAGTCTTTCCCACATTTTGAATCTCTTTCTTCAGGAGGAGACCAGTTCGCTTTCAGGGCTATCTGGTGAGGTCAGGCCCACCCTGGATAATCTTATCTTAAAATTATCTCATTTGGGACCTTAACTACATCTGCAAAATTACCTCACAGCAGAACCTAGATTCATGTTTAATTGAATAACTGGAAGAAGATGTGAGTACATCAGTGGCCAGGAATCTTGAGTATAGGCATGGCATCTTAGCATTCTGCCTACTAGAGCAGCAGCAAGATACATAGTGGAAGCATATGGATCCACAAATGCTGAGGGACTGCATGGCAGGGGAATAAGCATCAGACTGGTGGGGTTAAAACAAGCTTCCTGGAATGGATCAGGCTCAATTTTGTTTCATATGAGGGCAACAGCCCAAACAAGACATGGAGCTAAACCATGGTCTAGGGGTAGAGGGCAGATTAGAATGGCTCATGGAGAATGAAGGAAAAGTGTGGGTGACTGAAGTTGACTAACCACCCTCAGATGTGAGGATGAGGAATTCAGGCATGATAGTCAGCTGTTAGAGGTGTTTGAGCCTGAGAGAGATGAGTTGCAAACACCCTACTGAGAAGTGGCATATAACGTACTGGAGAGTAGGTGAGGGATGGGGAAGTCCTGCCATTGGATATATAAATGTCTTAAATTCCTTGAAGGTTAGAGATGTATTTGGGTTTGTTGTGGGCTTGTCTGTTTTCTGAAGCCCCCTTGCTCTAGTTAAGGACTAGCTATTTGACTACCTCATCAAGAAAACTCAGGTATTTACAAATTTTCCTAAAAGGGAAGACCGAACTATAGGAATATATGACTAGGGAAATGTGGGATTTCATTCATGAAGCTTTCAAAATGCAGACGAGATAGTGATTTTCCTCAACTATTTTGGGTTGGAGGGAGAGACCGAATAAACTATTCATTTCCTGCCTTATGAAACTCGAAGTTTAGATTTCTGTTAGCCAATAAAGGCAAGTAATTTTTATCTTCCTATAGTTTCCACTTCTATTGGTAAAATAAAATACAAATGGCAACCAAGAAACAGCAGACAATAAAATAAAAAGGAAAGTGGATTAAAGATGGTGGCATGAGAGGAGAGACAGAGGCTTCCTCCTAAAACTGGATACAATTAGAAAATTTAATTGGCGCAACTAATCCTGAGAGAGCAACAGGAAAAAGGACGGCATCAGACTGCACACACCTGGAGAAAAGAGCAGACCTCAGCGACCGGGGTAATGTACCCGAGCAGTGGCTAGCAGACCCGAGCACCTCCCCCACCCCAGCTCACCGGCAGGAGGAAGACAAACGGAGCAGGGAGGGAGTGGAGGGCTTAGGACTGCTGAATACCTAGCTCCGGAGATCTGCGCTGGGAGCACAAACCTACATTTCATGGTGCTTTCATGAGACTCGCATGACTACCGGGTTAGAAAGTTAATACAGGCAGAGTTCCTGGGGAGACTGGGATTCCAGCCGCTTGTGGAAAGCAGGGATCCATATCTGGCTGCTCTGGGACAAAAACTTATATCTGTGTGCCCGGCCCACTGGCTCATGCAGTGGAGACAGGAACAGGAGCCAGGAGGCGGGGAACAGCTCTTTCCTCCCCCCAGGCACCAGTACCGCTCCCCTGCGACCCCCGACATTGCTTCAGGGGCTGAGCAGCTCCAGAATAGAGCTTCTGGACACTAGAGGGCGACATATACAAACATGAAACGCCAAAGGAACCTTGTCCAGAGTAAAATTGTTAATACAACTCCAGAGAAAGACTTAAATGATACGGACCTCGTGACTCTTCCTGAAAGGGAGTTCAAAATAAAAATAATCAACATCCTAATGGAGGTACGGAAAGACATCCAAGAACTCAGGAATGAATTCAGGTCAGAGATCCAATCATTAAAGAACACGATGGAGGGTATTAAAAGCAGGTTGGATACAGTGGAGGAGACAATAAATGAAATGGAAACTAGAGAAGAGGAATACAAAGAAGCTGAGGCACAGAGAGAAAAAAGGATCTCTAAAAATGAAAGAATATTGAGAGAACTGTGACCAATCCAAGCGGAACAATATTCGCATTATAGGGATACCAGAAGAAGAAGAGAGAGAAAAAGGGATAGAAAGTGTCTTTGAGGAGGTAGTTGCTGAAAACTTCCCCAATCTGGGGAAGGAGATAGTCTGTCAGGCCATGGAGATCCACAGATCCCCCTACACAAGGGACCCAAGGAAGACAACACCAAGACACATAGTAATTAAAATGGGAAAGATCAAGGATAAGGACAGACTGTTAAAAGCAGCCAGAGGCAGAAATAAGATCACATACAAAGGAAAGCCAATCAGACTAACGACAGACTTCTCAGCAGAAACCTTACAGGCCAGAAGGAGTGGCATGATGTATTTAATGCCATGAAGCAGAAGGGCCTGGAACCAAGATAACTTTATCCGGTGAGATTATCATTTAAATTTGAAGGAGGGATTAAACAATTTCCAGATAAGCAAAAGCTGAGAGAATTTACCTCCCACAAACCATCTCTATGGTCTATATTGGAGGGACTGCTATAGATGGAAGTGTTGCTAAGGTTGAATAGCTGTCACCAGAGGTACTAAAACCACAGTAAAGAAAGTAGAAGAGCTAATTACTAAGCAAATGCAAAGTTGAATTAACTATCCCCAAAGTCAATCAAGGGATAGATAAAAAGTACAGAATATGATACCTAATATATAAAGAATGGAGGAGGAAGAAAAAGAAGGAGAAACAGAAAAGAACCTTTAGATTGTGTTTGTAACAGCATACTAAGTGAGTTAAGTTAGACTCTTAGATAGTAAGGAAAGTAACCTGGAACTTTGGTAACCACGAATCTAAAGCCTCAAATGGCAATAAGTACATACCTATCGATAATCACCCTAAATGTAAATGGACTGAATGCACCAATCAAAAGACACAGAGTAATAGAATGCATAAAAAAGCAAGACCCATCTATATGCTGCTTACAAGAGACTCACCTCAAACCCAAAGACATGCACAGACTAAAGTCAAGGGATGGAAAAAGATATTTCATGCAAACAATAGGGAGAAAAAAGCAGGTGTTGCAGTACTAGTATCAGACAAAATAGACTTTAAACAAAGAAAGTAACAAGAGATAAAGAAGGACATTACATAATGATAAAGGGCTCAGTCCAACAAGAGGATATAACCATTATAAATATATATGCACCCAACACAGGAGCACCAGCATATGTGAAACAAATACTAACAGAACTAAAGGAGGAAATAGACTGCAATGCATTCATTTTCGGAGACTTCAACACACCACTCACTCCAAAGGACAGATCCACCAGACAGAAAGTAAGTAAGGACACAGAGGCACTGAACAACACACTAGAACAGATGGACCTAATAGACATTTATAGAACTCTACACCTAAAAGCAACAGTATGCACATTCTTCTCAAGTGCACATGGAACATTCTCCAGAATAGACCACATACAAGACCACAAAAAGAGCATCAGTAAATTCAAAAAGTTTGAAATCCTACCAACCAACTTTTCAGACCACAAAGGTATAAAACTAGAAATAAATTGTACCAAGAAAGCAAAAGGCTCACAAACACATGGAGGCTTAGCAACATGCTTCTAAATAGTCAATGGATCAACTACCAAATTAAAATGGAGATTCAGCAATATATGGAAATAAATGACAACAACAACACAAAGCCCCAACTTCTGGGGGATGCAGTGAAAGCAGTTCTAAGAGGAAAGTATGTAGCAATCCAGGCATATTTAAAGAAGGAAGAACAAACCCAAATGAATAGTCTAACGTCACAGTTATCAAAATTGGAAAAAGAAGAACAAATGAGGCCTAAAGTCAGCAGAAGGAGGGACATAATAAAGATCAGAGAAGAAATAAACAAAATTGAGAATAATAAAACAATAGAAAAAAATCAATGAAACCAAGAGCTGGTTCTTTGAGAAAATAAATAAAATAGATAAGCCTCTAGCCAGACTTATTAAGAGAAAAAGAGAATCAACGCACATCAACAGAATCAGAAATGAGAAAGGAAACATCATGATGGACCCAACAGAAATACAAAGAATTATTAGAGACTACTATGAAAACCTATATGCTAAGAAGCTGGAAAACCTAGAAGAAATGGACAACTTCCTAGAAAAATACAACCTTCCAAGACTGACCAAGGAAGAAACACAAAATCTAAACAAACCAATTACCAGCAAAGAAATTGAAACGGTAATCAAAAAACTACCCAAGAATCAAATCCCTGGGCCAGATGGATTTACCTCGAAATTTCATCAGACATACAGAGAAGATATAATACCCATTCTCCTTAAAGTTTTCCAAAAAATAGAAGAGGACGGAATTCTCCCAAACTCATTTTATGAAGCCAACATCACCCTAATACCAAAACCAGGCAAAAACCCCACCAAAAAAGAAAACTACAGACCAATATCCCTGATGAATGTAGATGCAAAAATACTCAATAAAATATTAGCAAACCAAATTCAAAAATATATCAAAAGGATCATACACCACGACCAAGTGGGATTCATCCCAGGGATGCAAGGATGGTACAACATTCAAAAATCCATCAACATCATCCACCACATCAACAAAAAGAAAGACAAAAACCACATGATCATCTCCATAGATGCTGAAAAAGCATTCGACAAAACTCAACATCCATTCATGATAAAAACTCCCAGCAAAATGTGTATAGAGGGCAATTACCTCAACATAATAAAGGCCATATATGATAAACCCACAGCCAACATCATACTTAACAGTGAGAAGCTGAAAGTTTTTCCTCTGAGATCGCGAACAAGATAGGGATGCCCACTCTCCCCACTGTTATTTAACATTGTACTGGAGGTCCTATCCATGGCAATTAGACAAAACAAAGAAATACAAGGAATCCAGATTGGTAAAGAAGAAGTTAAACTGTCACTATTTGCAGATGACATGATATTGTACATAAAAAACTCTAAAGACTCCACTCCAAAACTACTAGAACTGATATCGGAATACAGCAAAGTTGCAGGATACGAAATTAACACACAGAAATCTGTGGCTTTCCTATACACTAACAATGAGCCAATAGAAAGAGAAATCAGGAAAACAATTCCATTCACAATTGCATCAAAAAGAATAAAATACCTAGCAATAAACCTAACCAAAGAAGTGAAAGACTTATACCCTTAAAACTATAAGACACTCTTAAGAGAAGTTAAAGAGGACACTAACAAATGGAAACTCACCCCATGCTCTTGGCTAGGAAGAATTAATATCGCCAAAATGGCCATCCTGCCCAAAGCAATATACAGATTTGATGCAATCCCTATCAAATTACCAACAACATTCTTCAATGAACTGTAACAAATAGTTCAAAAATTCATATGGAAACACCAAAGACCCTGAATAGTGAAAGCAATCCTGAGGAAGAAGAATAAAGTGGCAGGGATCTCACTCCCCAACTTCAAGCTCTACTAAAAAGCCATAGTAATCAAGACAATTTGGTACTGGCAGAAGAACAGAGCCACAGACCAGTGGAACAGATTGGAGACTCCAGACATTAACCCAAACATATATGGTCAATTGATAGTTGATAAAGGAGCCATGGACATACAATGGAGTAATGACAGTCTCTTCAACAGATGGTGCTGGCAGAACTGGACAGCTACATGTAAGAGAATGAAACTGGATCACTGTCTAACCCCATACACAAAAGTAAATTCAAAATGGATCAAAGACCTGAATGTCAGTCATGAAACCATAAAACTCTTAGAAAAAAACATAGGCAAAAATCTCTTGGATGTGAACATTAGCGACTTCTTCATGAATATATCTTCCAGGGCAAGGGAAACAAAAGCAAAAATGAACAAGTGGGACTATATCAAGCTGAAAAGCTTCTGTACAGCAAAGGACACCATCAATAAAACAAAAAGGTTCCCTACAGTATGGGAGAATATATTCGTAAATGACAGATCCGATAAAGGCTTGACATCCAAAATATATGAAGAGCTCACGCTCCTCAACAAACAAAAAGCAAATAACCCAATTAAAAAATGGGCAGAGGAGCTGAACAGACAGTTCTCCAAAGAAGAAATTCAGATGGCCAACAGACACATGAAAAGATGCTCCACATCGCTAGTTATCAGAGAAATGCAAATTAAAACCACAATGAGATATCACCTCACACCAGTAAGGATTGCCACCATCCAAAAGAGAAACAACAACAAATGTTGGCGTGGTTGTGGAGAAAGGGGAACCCTCCTACACTGCTGGTGGGAACGTAAATTAGTTCAACCATGTGGAAAGCAATATGGAGGTTCCTCAAAATGCTCAAAATAGACTTACCATTTGACCCAGGAATTCCACTTCTAGGAATTTACCCTAAGGATGCAGCACTCCAGTTTGAAAAAGACAGATGCACCCCTTTGTTTATCGCAGCACTATTTACATAGCCAAGAAATGGAAGCAACCTAAGTATCCATCAGTAGATGAATGGATAAAGAAGATGTGGTACATATACACAATGGAATATTATTCAGCCATAAGAAGAAAGCAAATCCTACCATTTGCAACAACATGGATGGAGCTAGAGGGTATTGTTCTCAGTGAAATAAGCCAAGCGGAGAAAGACGAATACCAAATGATTTCACTCATGTGTGGAGTATAAGAACAAAAGAAAAACTGAAGGAACAAAACATCAGCCGACTCACAGAACCCAAGAATGGACTAACAGTTACCAAAGGGAAAGAGATTGGGGAGAATGGGAAGGTAGGGAGGGATAAGGGCGGGGAAGAAGAAAGGGGGTATTATGATTAGCATGTATAATGTGGGGGGTGGGGGAAAGTGGAGGGCTTTGCAACACAGAGAAGACAAGTAGTGATTCTACAACATCTTACTATGCTGATGGACAGTGACTGTAATGGGGTTTATTGGGGGGAGTTGGCGCAGGGGAGAGCCTAGTAAACATAATGTTCTTCAAAAAAAAATAAAATAAAAATAAATAAAAAGGTATTTCCTGACTCCCATAATCTCAGAAGACAAGTCAAGAGAATCACTAATAGGAAACAGTTGTCCCAGCGTGTGTTCTTGGCAGTTGGTAGTATTCTGTCCATCCTTAGCCCATAGGACAGAAGGCGAGAAAGGAAGTGTGATGGGGGGAAGGGAAGGGAGTAAGAGAGTGAGAGAGGGAGAAGAGAGAAATAGTGAAGCTTAAAGAGATGGGAACTGGGGCCATGAACAAAGGCTTTCACTACCTGAACTGCTGAATCAAGGGAAATAAAGGCATGGCCTGGTAGGCTGAAAAATGTACCCTCTCCCCAAGATGTCCATATCCTCATCTCTGTACCTGTGAATGCCTTAACTTTTATGGTAAAAGGGACTTTGCAGATGTGGTTAAATTAAGAACCTTGAGATGGGGAGATTATCCAGGACTAAACAGGTGGGCCTAATATAATCACATGGGTCCTTATAAGAGGGAAGGGGTAGTCCAGATTCAGACAGAAGGCCATGTGACAATGGAAGCAGAGATTGGAATGATGCAGCCATCAGTCAAGGAGCCAAGGGATGCTGACAGCCTCTAGAAGCACCCCCCCTCTCTTATTTTTGAGCTCAGGGCTGAGACTGAAAATTTTCTGAATGAGAAGAACCACCTTCAACCAGTCTTACTGAACACTGAAAGGGGGGCTTTGAAATTAGCTTTTGCGATAGACTTGATAATGTTACTTAATGAATTTAACCTAAAATTATAAGGCAAAACAGTGCTTAAATGTGAAACTTACACTGCAGTATAGTTATTTTGATGACAACTAACATTGTTTGAATCACAAGTAATGTCAAGTTAATTTAATCACTTCCTGGGCTGCCAAAAGTTAAAACAAAAATCAAGATTTGCATTCCCACACAAATTTTCAGTGGATATTTTTCTGAGCTCAAATTACAGTCTCGGTGGTATTTTTTCAGACCTTGATGCAAAGCACAAAGGAAATTTCTATACTTCAGAATCAATTTAACTGTGTATAGAGAGCTTCCACCTAAACTTCAATTGGTGTGATTATTCTGCAATGTAATGACATTCTAAAAGGCAAATATCTAGAGAAGAATCTAATAGAATTCTATATATATCTTCAAAGAGATAAATATGCTCAATTAAAATCAGAGGCTTGTGGACTGATATCAGTATTTGGCAGTACTTATCTGTGTTAAAAACTATTTTAAAACATGAAATACATAAAAGTCTCATTACAGATAAGCATCAACAGATGAATATTTGCAACTTATTTTTTATTATTTAAAACATTTATTAACAAGTACTTTCAGTTTGTTTACACTTTTGAAAAAATCAAGTTGTAGACTTTTATTACAAATTAAAAATAAGGTTCTTAAAAATATCAATTTGACCAGATATGAGACAATTTAACAACCTTTAAAAGTGTTGAGATTGCAACTTATTTCGATGATAGAGAATACTCCTTTGAATTCTAATTAAGTGAAATATTACCCCCACCCCACGACAATTGTGGAAATTTGTTTTTCTCTCTTGTTATATAAGTACCTACATAATGTTCTTGATTTTGCCTCTTGGCCCTCAAAGCCTAAACTAGTTACTCTCTAACCCTTTATAGAAAAAAACCCACTCCTGCACTAGATTAAGCCACATGGAGATGAGGCTATTTATAACGGACCACTATACAACCAGTATATAGCACAGTGCCTGATACACAGCAAAAGATCAATAAATACTGAATAACATAGAATCATAGGGATGACATTAGACAAAGATTTAAAGAGCAAACACTGATTCTTTGACTTGAACTGATATTTCTTTTATACTTTATTTAGCACACATTCATTTAAGGGCTTGCAGATAACCTTAAATTCCTATTGGTTAACATCTTGTGTATCTTGAACACACTACACATCTTCCAGCCAACCTGTCAATTTTTTAGTCACAAGCTCCTGCTATCTTCAGGAAGTTCTCTGTTAAAAATCCACTATTTCAAAAAAAAAAAACACTGCAAAAAGAAATCCACTATTTTGGTGTCATCACTTGGATTATTGAAGTTATCTGATGTAAACTGTCTCAATGTCCTTATACTGGAGTGTTCCAGGCTCTTGCCCTGCACAAGAAGCATTCTGGGAGAGTTTCTGGGTTGGGAAAAGAAGAATGGAACAATGAAATAATGTAATATGTGGCTGTTGATGTCTGGCTTCTTTCACTTAGCATAATGTTTTCAAGGTTCATCCACATTGTAGTGTGAATCAGTAAAAACTAGTAATGAATCAGTAAAAAGGAACTTCATTCTTTTATGGCTAAATAATGTTCTGTTGTAGGGCTATACACACTTTGTTTATTCATTCTTCAGTCAATGGACATTTGTGTTGTTTCTACTTTTTGGATACAATGCAAAACGGTAAAACTGCTTTGGGAAACACTGTTGGCATTTCCTCGAATGGTTAAACGTGATTTCATTCATATGAAATGTCCAGGAGGACAGCGGATTAGTGGTTGCCAGCGCTGAGAGAGGTGGAGAGTGACTGCTAACCATATGGGATTTCTTTTTGGGGTGATAACAATGTTCTGGAATTAGTGGTGATGGTTGCACAACTTTATAAATATACTAAAAACTACTGAATTATGTACTTTAAAAGGGTTAATTTGATGTTATGTGAATTATATCTTATCTTTAAAAAATGCCTCTATTTCATTAGGTACTCATCCTAATGAATTACTACCATTAAAATCAAAATCAAATTTAGAGGCACATCTAAAATCTGTATTATGCGTATGTGTAAATCCTTTGTTATACTTGGTTTTATATATGTGTATGTATGCACTCAGTGAAGCACTCCCTGTAACTTAGGCCAAAGCAGAGTCTGGGCGGCTCTGGGAGGCCCCTGTGCATCTTAGCTCAATGGAACCGTCCGCAGCCCATGTGACAGCTGTTGACACGTGACCAGCATTGCACTTGTTGGAAAGCTTAGCTCTTTTCTGACCTTGTTCCGGGGCTGTTCTGGCTTTCCGCGTTCCGTTTTCGGGCTGCTCATCTGAATTATGCCGAAAGTAGTTTCCCGGTCAGTAGTCTGCTCCGACACCCGGGACCGGGAGGAATATGACGACGGCGAGAAGCCCCTGCACGTCTACTACTGTTTATGCGGCCAGATGGTCCTGGTGCTGGGTGAGTGGTCAGGGACTGGGGGGTGTCTACGAGTAGCGAAACTTAGGGTTCTAGAGGATGAATTTCCCCTGCCTGTGATCTGGGAGCCGCGTCTCTTTGAAGACTGGTGGATTTTGCCTCCAAAATCCTTCCTGCACATCCCGGCCCTATCCAGCAGCTTTTCAGTTTTCTGTTTAACTTAGTAACTCTCTATTCAGACCTCCCTCTGTCAGAAAAAATAACGCTTACCTCCCTCTCTGTCCGCTTCGCATCTGGAAACGTTGTTACCTTTGCTGCTGGATATAAGGATGCGGCAATAGCCCTTACCTTAAATGAAAATAAAACTCTTCCTTGATCCTACATTCTCCTCTAGCTGTAATCCCATTTCTTTGCTGCTTGTATAGCAAAACTTATTAAAAAGAGTTGCCTATATTGGCTGTGTCTGCGTCCTCACTTCCCACTCCCTCTTGACCTCACTTCTTGCAGGCGGTCCTTCCCTCCTCACCATATTTAGATATCACAAATACCTAAACCATATCTGGCAAGGTTAATAACTGAACATGTTACCAGTTCCAGTGGTCAGCCATCAGTGCTCATTTTAGTTCCCATTTCTGTGGCATTTGACAGAGATGATCACTCCATCCTTCTTGAAACACTTCTTCATTTGCTTGCAAGATTCCCCATACTGATTTTCCTCCTATCTTAATTTTCTCCTTCTCATTGTCTGGCTCCTTTTCCTGTCTCCGACTTTTAGGCATTGCAAGGTCCTGGGAGTAAGTCCTCCCACCTATTCTCAATCAGCACTCACTCCTAAGTGATCTCAACCATTCCCAAGCTTTAAATACCATCTATATGCTGATGACTCCCAAATGTTCATCTCTAACCTGCACCTCTCCTCATACATACTTCAGCTGCTTATTGCATGTCTCCACTTCGATGTCTAATTGGCCTCTTAGAGATATCATGTTCTGACTGACTTCATGATCTCCTACTCCCACCATTCCCCTCAGTCTTCCCTATTGCAGTCAGTGGTATCACTCTTCAGCCAGTATCTCAGAATCATTCTTCACTTCTTTCTATGTCTTACATCCTTCCAATTTATCAACAGATTCTGCAGGTGCTTCCTTGAAAATCTATCCAGAATCTGACTCCTCCTTATCACCTCCATGTCTCTGGATGCCACAATAGTCTCTTGCTCTCCGCTCTTTGTCCCCAGTGGTCTGTTTTCCACACAGCAGCCAGAGTCCTGTTCCAAACTGGTGTTTTTCTGTAATGCTGAGAATAAAACCAAAGTCCATACCAAAACCCTGCATGATCAGAGCCCAGCTACCTCTCAGACTTCATGTACTAACACTCTCCTGTTTGCTCACTGCACTCCACAGCCGTGGTGGCCTTCTTTATTTTTTTCCCATCATGTCAAAATGTTCCTGTCTTTGGGGCCTTTGGGGTTCGTATTTCTTCTGCCTCGAACACTCTTCCCTCAGGGCTTCCTTATTTTACTCAGGTCTCTACTGAAATGTCACCTCCTTAGAAAACTTTTTCTGGTTACCTTATCTAAATAGCACCCTGTCACTCTGGCCTCTTAACCTGCTTGATTTTTCTTGGTATCATTTATCACTATCTGAGGTCACTTCATCCTCCTATATCCTGCCTTATTTTTTAAATTAGCACCTATCATTATCCAAGATCATATTTTATAATTAAACATTTTTTGCCTCCTCCTCTAGAATGTAAACTTCATCAGAGAAGGGAATTTGTCTGCTTTGTTATTTGCTGGATCCCCAATGCAATGTTTGACTTGTGCCTGGTGCATAGAGGGCACTCAACGTATTTGCTGAATAAATGAATTCTCTTTTTATCACCTAGAGTTGGGTCTGAATTCTTGTTCTCCTTCTTATTAAACGGTAAATCTCTTACCATTTCTAACCCTCAGTTCCTTTATCTTTAAACTAGGAATATGAAATGTCTACTCTAGAAGGTTGTGAAGGGTAATTAGCCTACATGCAAACTACCTGGTGTGTCTACCTCCCTTCCTACCTCCTCCATACATCTCAAATCACTCTGATCACTTGGCTTCCCTGTGATCCTTCAGGGTACCTACTTTGCATTATATCAATTTTCTGTCTGCATTATAACTGTACCTAATCTAATTCCTGTACGTTTTCATTGTTTTTGAGTTAAAACCCTCTAACCAGGATGAGTTATTTGCATACCATATATAGTATACCACTTACCCTCCCTCTCCTTTTCTAATCACTTACCTACTTTTCCCAATGCCTTCCTCATAGGCATTCCAGGATGCCTGATTGTCTCTTCTGATTCTAATGCATTATAACACAAACCAAGTATACCATGACTATGGAAGTACTCATAGAAAACTTGAATTGCAGTGCTAGGAAGGACTTTGAGATAATATAATCCATTCATCTTTCAAATAAGGAAAAAAAAACTGACAAGAGGAAGTGATTTGCCAAAGATCACAAGGGTTGTAACAGAGTTGGGACTAAAATCCAGGTCTCCTGACACCAAGTCACTTTTAGTTGGAGAATTCAGTAATAGGCTTCAATGAGCCCAATCATTATAGTGAAAAATGATGGTGCTAAAGGTCCCACTGAAAACTTGTGATTGCCTCTGGGTACTTTTCTATGGCTCTGATGACCATATCTTTCTCCATTCCTTCAGACTGTCAGTTAGAGAAATTGCCCATGAGGCCCCGGGATCGGTCCCGTGTGATTGATGCTGCCAAACATGCCCACAAGTTTTGTAACACAGAAGATGAGGAGACCATGTACCTTCGGAGGTAAGAGGTTGATGCTCTCTGTCTAGGATTTTTTTATTGTGTTGGGATCTCGTTATGAGGAATATAAATACCTCATCTAGTGTCAAACAGGTCATGCATTTGGGCCCAATACTTTGACAATTGTGGTAGTTCTTTGTTCTCCATTTTTAGCTCTCCCTAACTTGTATATTCCTATAAATTAGGGTAGGAAAGAAAACCAAGGTCAATTGATCCAAATACCTAGTTCATGTAAATCACTTCTTTATAATCATACCACTTAAACATCTTGTCTCATTTACATTAGAGTCTCAGTATCTTAAGAGGAACTTTTTGAGAGCAAGAACCCTGCCTTATACTTCTGGAACTCTTGGGACACCTTGCCTGATTCTTGTCGTATAGTCAGGAATAGATACATTTTTGTAAACTTGACAGAATTCCATTTGTCATTGGTATTTGAAGATAAGCTCATTGGGAGATGTGGAGCCCCCTTTATTTGATAATCCTGTATTTTGAAATCTCAGGCTTATGAGATTTGCTGACTTCAGGATTCTAATAGTCACTTGTAGGTTCAATCTCTCCCTTCAGGCTGAGGTTTGACTTAGAGTCCCAGTAGGAACCAAATGTAGTACACAGAACCAAAAATATTGCTGGTGCCCCAGTCCAGTGATGTTAGTGAATTAGAGCACATTTGACGTAAATAAGGAGAGCGGCAGAATGTCAAAGATGGTGGAGAGCACTTTGGAATTACATGCCAAGCAACACCACTTTGTGACTTTGGGCAAGTCATCTAACCTTTTAGGGCCCCAGTTTCTTTATCTCTCAACTGGAAAAATAATGCCCATGCATTGTCACAGAGTACCTGGAAGTCTCCTGCAGTACCAGAAGGACCATAACTAGTTATAATGACTTGGAAAACACTTTAGCAATATTGAGTATAGCTAAAGATGCACACGATTTGTGCCTCAGTAGTTCTGCTCTTCATATGCACCCTTACAAACCCTGGCTATGTTAGAACCATCTGGAATTCTTTAAAAAAAGTTCTAATGCCTCAGTTGTATCCTCAGAGATTAAGTATTTTTAATTTAGATATAATTCATATACCATAAAACTCACCATTTTAAAGTGTATAATTCAGTTATTTTAGTATATTCACAAGATTGTGCAACTATCACTATCTAATTCCAGAACATTTTCATCATCCCCCCTAAAGCAAACCTTGTACCTCCTAACAGTCATTCCCCATTTCCTTCTCCCCTATCACAAGGAAACCACAAATTTACTTTCTGTCTCTATGGATTCGCCTAGTCAAGATATTTAATTAAAATGGAGCCATAAATATGTAGCTTTTTGTGTCTGGTATCTTTCATTTCAGGTTCATCCATGTTGAAGACTGATTCAGTACTTCATTCCTTTTTATGGCTGAATAGTACTCCATTGTATGTATACAGCACACTTTGTTTATCCATTCATAAGTTGATGAACAGTTGGGCTCTTCCCATTTTTTTTATCACTATGGATAATGCTGCTGTAAACATTGTGTACATGTGTTTGTGTGAACATGTTTTCACTTCTCATGAGTGTATACTTATGAATTGCTGGGTCATGTAGAAACTGCTTAACTTTTTGAGAAATGGTAGTGTTTCCAAAATTAGTTGTAGAATTCTATATTCTCACCAGTAATGTATGGGATTCCAGTTTTTCCACATCCTTGCCAATGACTATTATTGTACTTTCAATTATAGCTATCTAGTGTGTATGAAGTGGTAGTGCAGTTTTTATTTTTTTTTATTTATTTTTATTTTGGTATCATTAATCTACAATTACATGAGGAACATTATGTCTACTAGACGGCCCCCTTCACCAAGTCCGCCCCACATACCCCATTAGTCACTGTCCATCAGCATAGTAGGATGCTGTAAAATCACTACTTGTCTTCTCTGTGTTGCACAGCCCTCCCTGTGCTCCCCCCCCAACATTATACATGCTAATTATAAGGCCCCCTTTCTTCTTTGCCCTCCTTCTCCCTCCCTTCCCACCCATCTTCCCCCATCCCTTTCCCTTTGGTAACTGTTAGTCCATTCTTGGGTTCTGTGAGTCTGCTGCTGTTCTGTTCCTTCAGTTTTTCCTTTGTTCTTATACTCCACATATGAGTGAAATCATTTGGTACTTGTCTTTCTCCACCTGGCTTATTTCACTGAGCATAATACCCTCTAGCTCGATCCATGTTGTTGCAAATGCTACGATTTGTTTTCTTCTTATGGCTGATTAATATTCCATTGTGTATATGTACCACCTCTTCTTTATCCATTCATCTACTGATGGACACTTAGGTTGCTTCCATTTCTTGGCTATTGTAAATAGTGCAGCGATAAACATAGGGATGCATCTGACTTTTTCAAACTGGAGTGCTGCATCCTTAGAGTAAATTCCTAGAAGTGGAATTCCTGGGTCAAATGGTAAGTCTATTTTGAGCATTTTGAGGAACCTCCATATTGCTTTCCACAATGGTTGAACTAATTTACATTCCCACCAGCAGTATAGGAGGGTTCCCCTTTCTCCACAACCTCACCAACATTTGTTGTTGTTTGTCTTTTGGATGGTGGCAATCCTTACTGGTGTGAGGTGATATCTCATTGTGGTTTTAATTTGCATTTCTCTGATGACTAGTGATGTGGAGCATCTTTTCATGTGTCTGTTGGCCATCTGAATTTCTTCTTTGGAGAACTGTCTGTTTAGCTCCTCTGCCCATTTTTTAATTGGATTATTTGCTTTTTGTTTGTTGAGGTGTGTGAGCTCTTTATATATTTTGGATGTCAACCCTTTATAGGATCTGTCATTTATGAATATATTCTCCCATACTGTAGGAAGCCTTTTTGTTCTATTGATGGTGTCCTTTGCTGTACAGAAACTTTTCAGCTTGATATAGTCCCACTTGTTCATTTTTGCTTTTGTTTCCCTTGCCCAGGGAGATATGTTCATGAAGAAATCACTCATGTTTATGTCCAAGAGATTTTTTGCCTATGTTTTTTTCTAAGAGTTTTATGGTTTCATGGCTTACATTCAGGTCTTTGATCCATTTCGAATTTACTTTTGTGTATGGGATTAGACAGTGATCCAGTTTCATTCTCCTACATGTAGCTGTGCAGTTTTGCCAACAACAGCTGTTGAAGAGGCTGTCATTTCCCCATTGTATGTCCATGGCTCCTTTATTGTATATTAATTGACCATATATATGTTTGGGTTAATGTCTGGAGACTCTATTCTGTTCCACCGGTCTGTGGCCCTGTTCTTGTGCCAGTACCAAACTGTCTTGATTACTGTGGCTTTGTAGTAGAGCTTGAAGTTCGGGAGCGAAATCCCCACCACTTTGTTTTTCCTTCTAAGGATTGCTTTGGCTATCCGGGGTCTTTGGTGGTTCCATATGAATTTTAGAACTATTTGTTCCAGTTCCTTGAAGAATGCTGTTGGTAATTTGATAGGGATTGCATTGAATCTGTAGATTGCTTTAGGCAGGATGCCATTTTGACAATATTAATTCTTCCTAGCCAAGAGCATGGGATGAGTTTTCGTTTGTTAGTGTCCTCTTTAACTTCTCTTAAGAGTGTCTTGTAGTTTTTGGGGTATAGGTCTTTCATTTCATTGGGTAGGTTTATTCCTAGGTATTTTATTCTTTTTGATGCAATTGTGAATGGAATTGTTTTCCTGATTTCTCTTTCAGCTAGTTCATTGTTAGTGTATAGGACAGCCTCAGATTTCTGTGTATTAATTTTGTATCCTGCAACTTTGCTGTATTCCGATATTAGTTCTAGTAGTTTTGGAGTGGAGTCTTTAGGGTTTTTTATGTAGAGTATCATGTCATCTGCAAATAGTGACAGTTTGACTTCTTCTTTACCAATCTGGATTCCTTGTATTTCTTTGTTTTGTCTAATTGCCATGGCTAGGACCTCCAGTACTATGTTGAATAGAAGTGGGGAGAGTGGGCACCCCTGTCTTGTTCCCGATCTTAGAGGAAAACCTTTCAGCTTCTTGCTGTTCAGTATGATGTTGGCTGTGGGTTTATCATATATGGCCTTTATCATGTTGAGGTACTTGCCCTCTATACCCATTTTGTTGAGAGTTTTTATCATGAATGTATGTTGAATTTTGTCGAATGCTTTTTCAGCATCTATGAAGATGATCATGTGATTTTTGTCCTTTTTGTTGATGTGGTGGATGATGTTGATGGATTTTTGAATGTTGTACCATCCTTGCATCCCTGGGATGAATCCCACTTGGTCATGGTGTATGATCCTCTTGATGTATTTTTGAATTCGGTTTGCTAATATTTTGTTGAGTATTTTTGCATCTATGTTCATCAGGGATATTGGTCTGTAATTTTCTTTTTTGGTTGGGTCTTTGCCCGGTTTTGGTATTAGGGTGATACTGGCTTCATAGAATGAGTCTGGAAGTATTCCTTCCTCTTCTATTTTTTGGAAAACTTTAAGGAGAATGAGTATTATGTCTTTTCTGTATGTCTGTTAAAATTCTGTGGTAAATCCATCTGGCCTGGGAGTTTTGCTCTTGGGTAGTTTTTTTATTACTCCTTCAATTTCATTGCTGGTAATTGGTCTGTTTAGATTTTCTGTTTCTTCCTTGGTCGGTCTTGGAAGGTTGTATTTTTCTAGGAAGTTGTCCATTTCTTCTAGGTTTTCCAGCTTGTTAGCATATAGATTCTCATAGTATTCGCTAATGATTCTTTGTATTTCTGTGGGATCCGTCATGGTTTTTCCTTACTCGTTTCTGATTCTGTTGATGTGTGTTGATTCTCTTTTTCTCTTAATAAGTCTGGCTAGAGGCTTATCTATTTTATTTATTTTCTCAAAGAACCAGCTCTTGGTTTCATTGATTTTTTCTATGGTTTTATTCTTCTTAATTTTATTTATTTCTTGTCTGATCTTTATTATGTCCCTCCTTCTGCTGACTTAGGCCTCATTTGTTCTTCTTTTTCCAATTTCAATAATTGTGACTTTAGACTATTCATTTGGGATTGTTCTTCCTTCTTTAAATAGGCCTGGATTGCTACATACTTTCCTCTTAGAACTGCTTTTGCTGCGTCCCCCAGAAGTTGGGGCTTTGTACTTTTGCTGTCATTTGTCTCCATATATTGCTTGATCTCTATTTTAATTTGGTCATTGATCCATTGATTATTTAGGAGCACGTTGTTAAGCCTCCATGTGTTTGTGAGCCTTTTTGCTTTCTTTGTACAATTTATTTCTAGTTTTATACCTTTGTGGTCTGAGAAGTTGGTTGGTCGAATTTCAGTCTTTTTGAATTTACTGAGGCTCTTTTTGTGGTGTAGTATGTGGTCTATTCTGGAAAGTGTTCCATGTGCACTTGAGAAGAATGTGTATACTGCTGCTTTTGGGTGTAGAGTTCTGTAGATGTCTATTACGTCCATCTGTTCTAGTGTGTTGTTCAGTGCCTCTGTGTCCTTACTTATTCTGTCTGGTGGATCTGTCCTTTGGAATGAGTGGTGTGTTGAAGTCTCCTGAAATGAATGCATTGCATTCTATTTCCTCCTTTAATTCTGTTAGTATTTGTTTCACATATGTTGATGCTCCTGTATTGGGTGCATATATATTTATAATGGTTATATTGTCTTGTTGGACTGCCCCTTTTATCATTATGTAATGTCCTTTATCTCTTGTTATTTTCTTTGTTTTGAAGTGTATTTTGTCTGATACTTGTACTGCAACACCTGCTTTTTTCTCCCTATTGTTTGCATGAAATATCTTTTTCCATCCCTTCACTTTTAGTCTGTGTGTGTCTTTGGGTTTGAGGTGAGTCTCTTGTAAGGAGCGTATATATGGGTCTTGCTTTTTTATCCATTCTATTATTCTGCGTCTTTTTTGATTGGTGCGTTCAGTCTATTTACATTTAGGGTGATTATTGAAAGATATGTACTTATTGCCATTGCAGGCCTTAGATTTGTGGTTACCAAAGGTTCAAGGGTAGCTTCTTTACTATCTAACCATCTAACTTAACTTGCTTATTAAGCTATTGTAAACGCAGTCTGATGATTCTTTATTTGTCTCCCTTCTTATTCCTCCTCCTCCATTCTTTATATGTTAGGTGTTTAATTCTGTGCTCTTTTTTGTTTCTTTTGACTGCTTTTTTGAGTATTTGATTTTATTTTTTGCCTTTAGCTAGTGTTTGGTTGGTCTGCTTTCTTTGTTGTGATTTTATTTTCTCTGTTGACATCTATTTAGCCTTAGGAGTGCTTCCATCTAGAGCAGTCCCTTTAAAATATCCTATGGAGGTGGTTTGTGGGAGGCAAATTCCCTCAGCTTTTGCTTGTCTTGGAATTGTTTAATCCCTCCCTCATATTTAAATGATAATTGTGCTGGATACAGTATTCTTGGTTCAAGGCCCTTCTGTTTCATTGCATTAAATATATCATGCCATTCTCTTTTGGCCTGTAAGGTTTCTGTTGAGAAGTCTGATGATAGCCTGATGGGTTTTCCTTTGTAGGTGACCTTTTTTCTCTCTCTGGCTGCCTTTAATACTCTGTCCTTGTCCTTGATCTTTGCCATTTTAATTATGTGTCTTGGTGTTATGTTCCTTGGGTCCCTTGTGTTGGGAGTTCTGTGGGCTTCCTTGGTCTGAGAGACCATTTCCTCCCCCAGGTTGGGGAAGTTTTCAGCAATTATTTCTTCAAATACCGTTTCTATCCCTTCTTCTCTCTTATTCTTTTGGTACCCCTATAATGCGAATATTGTTCCGTTTGGATTGGTCACACAGTTCTCTTAATATTCTTTCATTCCTGGAGATCCTTTTATCTCTCTCTGCATCAGCTTCTCTGTGTTCCTGTTGTCTGATTTCTATTCCATTAATGGCCTCTTGCACCTCATCCAGTCTACTCTTAAGTCCTTCCAGAGATTGTTTTATTTCTGTATTCTCCTTCCTAACTTGATCCCTTAGCTCTTCCATATGTCTCTGCATGTCCATCAGCATGGTTATGACTTTTATTTCGAATTCTTTTTCAGGAAGATTGGTTAAATGTATCTCCCCAGGCTCCCTCTCAATGGTTGTCTGGGTGAGTCTGGGCTGGATCAGATTCTTCTGCCTTTTCATGGCTATAGAGATAGTTGTGGGCAGTTGGCATGTGTGTTAGCTGGGAGAACAAAGTCCCTTCCTGCTTGCTGGTTGCCTTGTCCTACTTGGAGCAGCTTCCGATAATATTTCCTGAGCCCCCGCAGGCGCGGCCGCTGTCGGGGCAGCCCAGAGCCCCATGGGGAGGGACCGACGTGCCGGGTGTCCTCTCCTGCGAGAACAGTGACCCTTGGAGCCCTGTCTCGGCTTCCTCTGTCTGTGCGCGCTGGCAGGGCCTCTGACTGTGTCCTGGGAGTCTTCAGAGGAGGCTCTGGGCGGTTGTTGTCAGGCTGCTCCCCTGCTATTGTAGGGCCAGAGTGGGAATGGACGGGAGGCTGTTTATCGCCGTGAGGGGCTTCAGAGCTGCGCTGCCTCCTAGGGAGCTGGAGTGCCTGAATTTCCCCAGGATTCCCAGCTGCTGGGCTGAGTGTGCTGGGATGCTTCCGTCCAGCTATGAGGCCCCTGTCCCTTTAAGGCTTTCAAAAAGCACTCGCTTTTCTTTTGTCCCAGGGGCACCAGCTGTGGGGACCTGCTCACAGATTTTACTGTTCTGTTTCCCTAGTATCCAGCACACCACCCAATGTGTGTCTGTGCTCCCAGTGTGGATGACTAGGGTTGGTTGTTTAGCAGTCCTGGGCTTCCACTCCCTCCCCACTCCAACTCCTCTCCTCCTGCCAGGGAGCTGGGGTGGGGGGAGCGCTCGGGTCCTGCTGTGCCACGTCTTGTATCTTACCCCCTTTGTGAGGTGCTGAGTTCTCGCAGATGTAGATGTAGCCTGACCGTTGTACTGTATCCTCTGTCTTCTCTTTTAGGAATACTTGTATTTGTTGTATTTTCAAAAATATATGTGGTTTTGGGAGGAGATTTCCACTGCCCTATTCACACAGCCATCTTGGCTCCTCCTTCCACATGTACATTTTTTAACTGATAAACATTTTTAAGTAAACAAAGAGGTGAAAAACACTGTGAGGTATGCTACATTTGTCTAAAAAGGCAAAGAGAAAGAAAAGTTTGTTTATAAGCCAATAAGGATTCTTTGTTTGTATCATTGACTATTTCTGGGAGGAATAGAAGAAAGTAGAAACAGTAGTTGCCTCTGGGGAAGAGAACTGGGTGGTTGGAGGATGAGTGAGAAGGGTATTGATTTTCTATTTTATACTCTATTTGTGCCATGTGCATGTATTGCCTATCAAAAAGTTGAAACAAACCAGGAGAGAGGAAGTGAGGAGATCAGTTGGGAAGCTGTGACAATAGTCCAGGAAGAGATACAGGTGGCCTGGTCTAAGGTGATAGAGAAAAGTAGGTCCAAGATCCTTTTTTGGAGGTACAATCCTTAGGATTGGCTGATAAGGCAAGTATTGGAGATGAGGGAAAGAGAAGAATCAAGGATGAGTACCAGTTTCTGTTAAGCAACTGGCTGGGTAGAAAAGTTTTATCTCCTAGTTGGTTGTCTAAGGCAGTGCTGTGTGGGCTCTTGAGCTCGATGGCCTGGGCTTGAATTCAACCTATTATACTTCCTAACTCTATGACCTTGGGCAATAGTGTCCACTATTGATGAAGATGAAGATAGGCAAATCATATAGTTGCTTTGTGCTTGGAAGCCCTCGTCTGTAAAATGGGAATGGTAATGGACCCTGCCTCACCGGATTGTTGTAAGGATTAAATGGTTAATACATGGATGCTTTTGAATAGCTCCCGGCCCCTAATAAAAGCCACACACATGGTTGCCCCTATTATTATTGTTGTTGTGACTGTGACTGCACCGTGATTACAACTGCTGTTGCTCTTTGTGCTCCTCCATCAGGAAGGTGCCTGATCCCTATCAGGAATGCAGTAAATGCTTGTGGAAGGAAAGAATGCTTTAAAATTACATGTTTCACTAACTAGTTGATCTATGAAATGAATACTTTTGAAAGGCCCATTTTACATTTAAAGAAATGAGATAGGTTGGTAAGTTATGAGATTTCCGTATATCTTTTTATTTTTAAACTTCCATTTTCTCTGCAGGCCTGAAGGCATTGAACGACAATACAGGAAGAAGTGTGCAAAGTAAGTATTAACAGTGGGGAGTCCTCCGAGCATAAGCTGGTCAAGGCAGTTATGTGGTAGGACAAGAATTATTTGTACACAGTTGTCTGTTAGATATTTCTCCTCATCACCTCAACTGCCTTTAAACTTCAGTTGCACAAATGCCAGCATGCTCCTTGAAGAGACTAGCCAAAGTTGGCCACAAAAATTGTGAGTTTTTTAATACAGTATAATTTTTTAAATTAAGATGTAATTTATATATAATGAAATTTGCTCCTCTGAAGTGTATAATTTGATGAGTTTTGACAAAAACACACAGTCATGTAACACCACCAGCCACGATGACACAGACCCTTTCCAGTACCCCATGTGCCCTTTGCCTCAGTCCCCTTCCTCACCCCTCTCCCTGGCAGTCACTGATCCATCTTCTGTCACTATAGTTTTTGCTTTTTCTAAACTACTATGTAAATTCTACAGTATGTGTTTTACTACATACAATATGTATCTTTTATGTCTGTTTTCTTTCACTCAGTATAGCGCTTGTGGGATTCATCCAGGTTGTTTTTTGTTTTATATATATATCACTAGTTTATTCCTCTTTTTGATTTCTGAGTAGTATTCCACGGCACCACAGTTTGTTTAACCTGTTTCTGGGTTGCAGGACATTTGAGTTATTAATAGTTTTGGCTATTATAAACAAAGCTGCTGTGAACATTCTAGTATAAATATTGGTGGGAATATGTTTTCTCTTGGAGTGGGGTTGCTGGGTCATAATGATAAGTGTAACATAATGTAATTTAATCCAGACCTATTTATAAAGCCTATTATAGGACCATAGACCCAAGAATTTTAGAGAGTATTGTTTAAAACTATATATATATATATGTTTCCAGTTTTAGCTTGTCAATACTGAGAATATTAAACTATAGTAAGTTTGATCTTGTTGATGTAACTACAGGTTACATCTTGGCTCTCAGAAGACTCAGACTGGGAGAATTAAAGCAGGGAAATGGCTAGGAAGGCATTTTAGTTCACAGCCACACTGGACTCATGAAATTAGTTCTATCATATCTTATGGGTCTGCCTCATTTTGCTGAAAAAACATAGTAAAAATGACCAACCAAAGGAAGTATTGTGATTACTACAGGGATTAGTTTGCTGACCACTGCAGTGGAGCCTTTACACTCCTCCTTGACATTGCTGAAACAAAACAAAACTAGAGAAAACCCTCAAACTAGTTTATCATTTCTGGGAAAATGTCAGCAGCTTGAACTGGAAAACAATCAGTAGCAGGAGCCAGCGTTTCCTAAATTTGTCTAAGGATAAGGGGCATTTGGGATGCTGAGGAAAATGAGATTCCCAGACCTCATCCCCTAGATTTGTTGCATCAGGATCTTACTGGGGAGGGACCTAAGAAAGTGATCAGCAATTTTAATGAGCACCCTCAGTGATTCTTTTCAAGTAGCTTTGGGAAACATTGGAAGAGTTAATCATCAGTTTATGCCACAAACAGAAATATTCCCAGAATCTGAGCACACTTTGCAAATCACTGTTTTGGGAATTTGGATTCTGAGGCTTCCCAGAGATTCTTCTACTCTTTGCAGGTGTGGACTGCCACTCTTTTACCAGTCCCAGCCGAAGAATGCTCCTGTAACCTTCATTGTGGATGGAGCAGTAGTCAAGTTTGGCCAGGGTTTTGGGAAAACGAATATATATACTCAGAAACAAGAGCCTCCTAAGAAGGTAATTATCATTGAAGGAAACAGACTGGTTAATATAGCTACAGACTTAGCCTTACATTTTAAAATAAGATTATAGCGCAGAAAACTGCCCTTTATGGGTGCATTCTTTATTAAGAGAATGCCATTTTTGTGTGTAAGCAGATATTACAGAATTGTGACATCTATTATGTGTTCTCTTTTGTTGCTATAGCCGCCCTATAAGTAAAGTTGGAAATTAGATGGCTTTTATTCACATTTACTTCCTTTGAAATTTCTTCTTTTTCCAGTGTGGAAAATTTAAAATGGAATGAATCAGGCTAATTCTTAAGTATACTTTAAAAACTCTGATGGCAAATGTTAGGAGAACATAATGCAAATGAAAACATGGGGACTTTTAGATAAGCCAGCCTGTCCCAAAGGGGTGGGGGTCCGTCTCCACCAACCCATGCCCCAGTACCCAGGCATGTGCTATTCTCCATGTATGCATGTGCACACACAGCTCACAGAGCCACTTATGTTGAACTAGACTGATTCCCTTCTCGCGACTCCAGGTGATGATGACCAAACGGACTAAAGACATGGGCAAATTCAGCTCTGTCACTGTGTCCACCATCGATGAAGAGGAAGAGGAGATTGAGGCTGTAAGTGCTTCTGCTCTCAAAGGAATTGGATTGGGCAAGGGGTGGGGAGGAGGAAAGGGGACTCTAAACTAGTACTTCTGGGTAGCAGAATAATTAGAAACTTGGCTCGTAGACTTTGCTCTGCTAGCAAGGAACTCTATGACACTGGGCCTGGTTCCTGTGTCCCTGGACCTCAGGGATATCTAAAATGAGAAACAGGGAGTTGGAGTAGATCAGTAATTTTTTTCAAACTGTTTTTTGAGAGGGCTTGGGGGCAAATCCCTCATCCCTTCCAGTTTAAAAACTAGTGGACTCAACGATTTCAGGTCCCTTCCAGTCTAGCCCTGATGGTTTGTGAATCTCTCTGTAGCAATAGCAGCAATTACCGTTGTGGTGCTTGGGTATAATGATGTTTACAGAGAGATGTTATTTGTTATTTTCAGTTGAAATCTCACATCTCCTGGGTTATCAAAAAGCCAGTAAGTTGAAAGGGAACAGAGTCCTGCCACTTCAGTAATACTTTCCTAATTTGAGTAGTGTGACTTGCTGCCTAAGGTCTCTGTTGTTACTTATCGGTGAGACTGCTGCTTTAAGAGCGTTGCTTTTGTTCCTCAGAGGGAAGTTGCTGACTCGTATGCACAGAATGCCAAAGTGATTGAAAAACAGCTGGAGCGGAAAGGCATGAGCAAAAGACGGCTGCAGGAGCTGGTGAGTGGCATGGGGTGGCAAGGTTACTGGGCTTGCCATTGGACCTCTGGGTTTGAAAGACCTTCTGGCAGTCAGAGAAGTCCCTCAGGAGGTCTGTCGAGTTACTGGTGTAGTGGGCTGCCAACTCTCTAACCCTGGGCTGTGACTGCTGAGATAGTCTGCTCTGGAGTAGTGAACACAGGGTCCAGGTCCTAAATTATACTGCTTGTTGGCTAGCCCTATCTGGAAGGGCATTTTCTTCCCCCTCTTGTGGTCCAAGGTCAGGAGTGAAAGAAGGGTTCGTGCACACTCTCCCAGAGTGTGATTGCATATGATAGTGCTACTCTGGTGGTACCAGGACTGGGGCTGGTCATTGCCTCTTAAAGCACTAGTACCACCACCAGCTTCAGCTTTATTCATGAGCTCATCGTAGAGTGTGCATGTCTGTATATGATGGTGCCTACATTTTTTGCTTTCTTGATAATTATTTACTTAGGATATTTCTTTAAAATCAGACATCACTATGAACCAGTGGTTACCAAAGGGAAGGGGTGTGGGAGGGTGGGTGGGGTGGGAGGGAGAAGGGGATTGATGGGTATTATGTTTAGTACACATGGTGTGGGGGATCATGGGGTTAACAGTATATCACAGAGAAGGGACATAGTGGATCTCTGGTAGCTTGCTGCACTGATGGAGAGTGACTGCATTGGGTATGGGTGGGGACTTGATAATATGGGTAAATGTAGTAACCACATTGTTTTTTCATGTGAAACCTTCATAAGAGTGTATATCAATCATACCTTAATAAAAAATTAAAAAAAAATTCAGACATCACTGCATTGGTGCCTCATCAAAAGGTATACCAGTCTGTTCTAACAACTGTAGGGGACTTTTTGGTGACAGGTGGTGGGTCTTGGGAGCTGCTTTACCTTGCAAGTGTGGTTTAGAGTAGTGCTTATCAAATCATCTAAGGTGAAAAGAAGGCCCAGTGCTCTCTTCTTTTGTTAAATTTCCAATTTGTCAAGAACAGATATGTAATTTAGAAAATGCAGTAAAAATGAACTTTCCTCAAGTCTTACTATTTTATTATTACTCTGTTAAATTGCTATGAAAGTTTCTAAATGCTTACTCTCAAATTTCTTTTTTTTTGCTTTGCAGTTTTTTTTGGTATCATTAATCTACAATTACATGAGCAACATTATGGTTACTAGACTCCCCGATCATCAAGTCCCCCCCACATACCCCATTATAGTCACTGTCCATCAGCATAGTAAGATGCTATAGAATCACTACTTGTCTTCTCTGTGTTGTACAGTTTTCCCCATGCCCCACTCCCTACATTATGTGTGCTAATCATAATGCCCCCTTTCCCCCTTGTCCCTCCCTTCCCACCCATCCTCCCCAATCCCTTTCCCTTTGGTAACTGTTAGTCCATTCTTGGGTTCTGTGAGTCTGTTGCTGTTTTGTTCCTTCAGTTTTTTTCTTTGTTCTTATGCTCCACATATGAGTGAAATCATTTGATACTTGTCTTTTTCCGCCTGGCTTATTTCACTAAGCATAATACCCTCTAGCTCCATCCATGTTGTTGCAAATGGTAGGATTTGTTTTCTTCTTATGGCTGAATAATATTCCATTGTGTATATGTACCACATCTTCTTTATCCATTCAACTACTGATGGACGCTTAGGTCACTTCCATTTCTTGGCTATTGTAAATAGTGCTGCGATAAACATAGAGGTGCATATCTTTTTCAAACTGGGCTGCTGCATTCTTAAGGTAAATTCCTAGGAGTGGAATTCCTGGGTCAAATGGTATTTCTATTTTTAGTTTTTTGAGGAATCTCCATACTGCTTTCCACAATGGTGGAACTACTTTACATTCCCACCAGCAGTGTAGGAGAATTTCCCTTTCTCCACATCCTCACCAACATTTGTTGTTGTCTTTTGAATGGTGGCCATCCTAACTGGTGTGAGGTGATATCTCATTGTGGTTTTAATTTGCATTTCTTTGATGATTAGCGATGTGGAGGATCTTTTCATGTGCCTGTTTGCCATCTGAATTTCTTCTTTGGAGAATTGTCTGTTCTTACTCTCAATTTTTATATGTATTTTGCATGGGCCAGTAAGGACCACACAACTTTAAATAGCACTATTTTAGAACAGTGTTTTCCTTCTTGTTCTGCCAAGCGTAGGATTTTGGTATGCTACAGTATTGATTCCCTTGGCCCTTTGGGGATCCTGGAGCTGTGGGATCCCTGCACTGATTGCCTTTGACCACAGCCTTGTGTAGTTACTCCTTTTTATCACACAGATGCTGTCATTTTCTATGTATGCCATAAATAACATTCAGAAGATTGGAAAGCAGATGCTAGAGATTTGTAACAATTTTAGGACCACTATTCTAAGTTTGTACACTAAATGAGCATGAAGGCACAGTGTTTGGGCAGTTAGAATAAGGAAGGAAAATAAGAATTTCATGTTATGTATCAGGATATACACTTTTCTTCTTCTCCAGGCTGAACTGGAAGCCAAGAAAGCGAAAATGAAGGGGACCTTGATTGACAATCAGTTCAAATGATCAGGACCTTTCTTTGAACCCAGACTGGAGAGAAACATTTATATCAGGAAGAAAAAGAACTTTGTTTTATGACTATGTGGACTGGTTCCTACCCTTATGCCTAGCAACAGAAGTATTTACGTTGCTTCCCTTTGATTCTCCTACATTTGGTGAGGTCTTTGAGTCCATCTGACCTGCTTTTTAGAAATGGATTTTTCTAAATCTTTCTTTGTATAGGTCTCTACTATTTTTTATTGTCCATTTGATGTAAACTTCAGCTGTGTAGGGACTATAAATAGATCAGAGCTCTGGTATTTCTAGTTTCTAAAGCAGCTGTTCTTATAACTTAAAAGGTAACAGAAATATTAAGGATAAAAAAAATGATGTGTCATAAAAAAAGCTTCATGAATTATATTTAAAGGTATATCAAGTCAGATCTTTTTAAGTGATTGTCCCTATTCTTAGGCCAGTGGGTATTGGCTATGGTTTCAGTCTCTACTGTCAGAGAAAAATCCATAAAAAGCCAGAATCTGCATAAAGCTTCCTTTACTTCAAGTGTTAAAGCTGTAGGTGAGCCACCCATTATCAGGCTTTGTACTTAAAAAAGGGAAAGCCAGATTGGGGTGAATGGGAGGACAGCTCAGATTTGAATGAAAATGGGGTCTGGTGTGGGTACATGGGAAAGGGACATAGAATAAAAAATGATACTGAGATAAACAAAAGTATCTGTTGGGTAGTTTTTATTTCACATTTGCTCTTTGTGAAGGAGTGTTTGTATGTATAAATACTTAATGTCATGCTGTTTAATTGATAATGGTATGTAGTATTTGTATCCATGTTTTTATCTGTTCATCTGTATTACAAGGTGTTGGGGCAGGAGTGTTGAAATCTCCTTGTATTACCTACAATGGGTTTTACTTAGTAGGTGCCCAAGGCATGTATGTGAGGTACTGTTGAGAAATAGTGGGACATTTTTCTTTGCTTTTTTCCTGATTTGGATGGAAAAGTAGGTTAGAGTGGGGTAGATGTGAACTAGCAAGAACTGGGAGAAAGTGGGTGGGGTGTCTTGGGAAAGCTGGGGGTGGAGCTGTGTTGCCATCTGCCCAATTATTGGGCATCCAGTGTGGTCTTTGCAAGCCAAATCTTCCTCTCCACTTCATTTCCTACCTTCATTCTGAGAGATAATTAGGCCTTACCTAGATAAGCAATCATAATGGCCTCAGAATTCTTTGACCTCAACTCCAAACAATGACCTTTACTGTCATTCACTCCCCTGTAGCCACAAACTCCCATGACCACAGCCTGGATGTCATCTCTACCACCTCTGAAAGCCAGTATTCTGTTCTCTCACTGTGACCTTCTGACATTGCTCCTCTCATACTTTTCACTGCCAGTAAACCTGTCTTGTTTTGTTTTTATATTTGAAGGCTGATTATGTTATTAGTAGTAATCATTAGAAGTAATAATGGTAATAATGATAATAGTAGCTACTTTTTGTGAAGTACTTACTCTGTGTCAGGTACCATGGAAAGCACCATATAAGTATTATGTTAATTTCAACGAAACTGATAATCCTACGTGATGGGTTTAACTACTACCATTCTCCTTTTGTAAGCAAATTCTCTGAGGCTCCAAGAGTTTAAATTTCCCAAGAGCCTGTGGCCTGTGTGATACAATGAATTATAAGAAATACATATTTGGTTCCTATGTGATGGGTTTAACTACTACCATTCTCCTTTTATAAGCAAATTCTCTGAGACTCCAAGAGTTTAAATTTCCCAAGAGCCCGTGGCCTGTGTGATACAATGAATTATAAGAAATAACATATTTGATCATTCTTATGGCCAAATGTGTATTTCTCAGGCATATGTAGTCTTCCTCCACAGTTCATGAAATCATTGCAATGTTAAAAGTGAAACAGGTGTTTTATCATGTTAATGAGAGACTTTTGGACTTCCACCCAAGGATGGGGGCTGGATGTTGAATCACCCAATGACCAATAATTTCATCAATCATGACTATGAAATGAAGCCCTCACAAGAACCTTGGACAAGAGCTTGCTCATTCTCTCTGCACTCTGCTCTGCCTGCTCTACTTGGTTGGATATGGATCCTGCTTCTTGGTCAGAGAAGAGCTTCGATGCTTGGTGAACCAGAACACCTCCACGTGCCACCAAGCCAGCCCCGAAGCTCCACAAGGATAGAAGCTCCTTAATTTGTGACCTTTACCTATGTCTCTGTTCATCTGGCTGCTAACTTGTGTCCTTTATGGTATCCCTTATTAAACTGGTAAACCTAAATGTTTTCCTGAGTTCTGTGAGTGGCTCTAACAAATTAATCAAACCTAAGGGGGTGGTAGTGGGAACCCTCCAATCTGTAGCCTCCAATTGTAACCCACAAATCAGAAGCACAGGTTAACTGCCTGGGGCTTGCGATCATCATCTGGAGTGGGGGCGTGGAGGTCAGTCTTGTAGGATGGAGCCCTTAACCTGGAAATCTGGTGCTGTCTCTGGGAAGATAACATCAGAATTTAGTTGAATTCTTCAGCACCCTGCTGCTGTTTGAGAATTGCTTGGTGTAAATATGTGTGAGAAGCCCCCCTTCCACATATCTACATACATTAGAATCAGATCTGGGTACCCGAATGAAGTTACACCACTATTACTGTTGTGTATAATATTGTTAATGTTATACATATATGTAGGGAAGAAATACACTATCTCATTTGGTACCAGAGATATTACAGCTAGTAAGTGATAAAGCCAGAAATCTGACTATCGACCTGTGCTGAACTGCTTCTCCTGTGGGATTTAAAAAAATGCTTTATTGAGAAGAGACCTCAATTTCATTTTAAGAAACCAAGTAAAGTGCAATGTGAAGACACTTGCATAGAGGACTCCCTGTGAGACAGGGACCATGGGCTTAGACAGAGTAGGGTGAGGGCCTCAGGAAAAAGCAAGGCAGGATATTTACAGTAAAAGCAATGTAACAATGTAAAGTCCCTATCGAAACTCTGTGTTCAGCATTATGCAAAGTTAAGGTCACACTAATTCTCTAGGTAAAGATACTAGACTAGGAATATAGACATCTTCAGTGAGATCAGTTAAAGGTCAAAAGGCCAGGAGCAACTTGGCCTGGAATGCTTGAGTGTTCCGCAAGGGTATCTCAGCATAACCCATGACTTCACTGTAAACAGCTCTAGCAAACAGAAAATAACCCAGCCCACCTTGAGGGCAGGGCAGGTGGTACAAGTCCACACCCTAAGCCCTTAGTTCCCCCCAATCCTCTATTGCCTATAAATCCCCTAGACAACGCACCACGCCGGGCTCTCTTGTCCCCTCCTGGCATTAGCCAGGATCTCTGTCCTCTCACTGTATCTCAATAAAAGCCTCAGCCCTGGCTCTCCTACCTTGACTGTTTGCTAAGTTCATTCTTCAACTCCGCAAACAAGAACCCCGGCATCATCTTTGGGGACTCGTCCTGCATAACTTTGGAGGTGAATATCGGCATCCGAGCCTGTCTTTTTCTTTCCCTGTCCTTATAGAAGGAAGCCATCTATGGCACACAACATCGGGTGCTCGTCAGCCACTTAAATGGGACTAGCCCGGCTGCCGATCTCAAAGTCTCAAGTGACAGGTACCCCTGTGTCTCCCTCAGTGGATCCCCCGTCTCCCTTGGGAGCCGGGAATGTCACCTGAGTGGAGGCCAGGATTCCCTTTCAGAGGCATCGCCTTGGATGCGAGGGACTGAGGAAAGCCGTGGGCAACTGCAAGAGTCTAGGCTGAGGCTGTACTTCAGCGGCTTCTCAAAGGTCCGCGTGTCTGGAATCAGGCCCCGACATCCCGACTGGGTATCCATGAGTGTCTCTCTGTCTCTGTCTCTGACTTCCAGCCTTCTTCTTGAGGCCGCCCTGGCCTCTGAGTGAGGTAGGGGGCGTTCCTAACTCCTAACTTGATCAATTTCACGAAATCCGATGCTCACCACTGCAAGATAGGAGATCCACGCTTGGCTCTTATTCCTGACTAAATGCTGTACTCTATCTCATAAAATGTGTCCGTGCACCCGTTAGCCACTGAAATGACGATTAGCATCGGCTACCAGTCTTCAGTCTCGGGTGAAAGGTTTCCCGGTATCTGCCGCTCCTTGATTCCCCCACCTCCAAACGTACGGGAATGTCGGGGAGTGACTGAGCTGATTTCCTACTTTCCTATCCTAATCTGCAGACTCTGAGGGCAGACCAGACTAGTAGACAGTGGTCCTGGATCTCAGCTCGGGCCAATTCATTTGATGGCACTGAGTGAACCTCCGGCTAGGCTGCTGCCTATGTGAGAGTTGCAGATGACCCCTGATCTCTTGTTTCACAAATCAGATTTTGGACAGTGGGTAACTAGCAGGTTGATTCCCTGGCAGTGGCAGAAACTGGTGTTTAAGAGTATAGACCCCCCCCCCCCCATAAATGTGTGGCAGCCTCTGAATTTTATCTTTGGCCTTAGAAAAAGTTCCCCTGCTCCTCATTCAAAGCAGCCCTCTTAGGCCTGCCCCTCTTTCTCCTGTGTAATGTAAATGAAGTCTGTGAAGTAAACTGAACCCTGAGCCCAACTTGTAAATGGCTCTATTCTATTGATCTCCCTCCCTTCCTTAGAGGCAGTCATCCTGGGGCTAGGCATTTCCTTTTCTGCGGCCCCAGGGAAGCGAAACAGGCCTGTGACTCTGACCAAGGCTCTGGCAGCCAGAGGTCACACAGTCCTGCACTTATCGGAGAGGCAGGTGGCTCTCAAGGAATAATCTTGAGTGTACTATGCTAAAGCTTGTGCAGAGAAAACTAGGAAAACCCCAAAAAGGTGTAAAGTAGGAGCACACTGGTAAGGTCCCACTAAATCCAGAGCTCTGAGGCAACTATTGCTGGGTGGGAAGGCAAGGGGAATCAAGGCAAGGTGTAGGCCATGCTGGTAAGGAGTGGTTAAATCCAGTAGGCCTGGCAGAGGAGGTGACTGACCAGGGTCACTTAGGCTCCAAGGTGAGGGGACGCCCTCACAGAGAAAGGCCAACCAGGTATCGCACACCTGTCTCTCTTACAGGTGGGAGCTTCCTCTTCAAGTTTAAAGCCAGACACACCTCTGGCTTGCATTCTAAAGAAATGGGAGCAATTTTGATCCCCAGACCCTGAAAAAGAAGTGTCTTATCTTCGGCACACAAGCCTGGCCTCAATACAAACTCTCTAATGGAGAGGCTTGGCCCCTGAGAGAAGTATACAATATAATAAGGCAATGCAGCTAAATTAATTTTAATGCAAGGGAGGAAAATAGTCAAAAGTCCTGTAAACTACTACAATATGGTACTAGTTTTCTAAACTTTTTTGGTGAAAATCTATTCTACTTATTGGGTTCATTATCTTCAAAATTGGGAGGTTTTTAAACTAGACTCCCTGAAATAGATGAAATTTATCTTTTGCAATACAGCCTGGCTTTAAATGACTGGTGCTAGAATTGTACTTGCATTTCATTTCCAGCCCCCTGGACACACACAGTCCCTATCAGTTCAGAGCCTTCATCAGCCTTGTTAGTCTGAGGCCATCTACCCCTTAACCCAGTTATATATAAACTGCTTGCCCTTAGAGTGTATTCTTGAAAACTGAGATACTTTAAATCAAATAAGCTAAAAAGAAAGAAGGCAATTGGATATCAGTAACTCAAATTTCTGTATCAGTTTATCTTTGTATATATTCTTTTATGAAAAGTATTGCTAACTGTAGTCATTATGTGTCAATCTGTATGTTTGTGTGTCCAAGTGTGTAAATGAAAAATATTTTTCTACCTCTGGATGGTATTAATAAAATTAATTTAAAGACAAGCGCTTGTGAAAATTGGGCATTGTAAAACTTCCAGAAAATTCTAATAAAAAATATTAAGCATTAGTGCTACATTTAAGTTAAACTGAAATGGACATGTCCTTATGGTTATCAGCTGCCTAAGTTTACCTAAAGTCATTTAAGTTGATGTTATCTGCTTAATCTTTCAAGAATAAAATGCTTAGAGGCTTGACTTTGTCTAATGTTCAGGTTTTGGAAGTAATCTAGCATAGTTGTTAGGAATGAGTAAACTAAGTGCAGCAAGTGAACATCTTAGTAATAATTGTGTGTTACAGTGTGTTGCAGTGTGTATACCTACAAACAGCCTGAGAACTTTTGTAGTAACCTAAAACCTTAAAGTTTTTCTAAGTTTAGACATATTTTGTGCTTAGTGAGACTGTTGCAAAGCACACGGTTCCAGAAATTATAAAATGTGTTCATAAATTTGTCAATCTAAAGAATGCTAGTGTAACAGTTTACAATAGCCTACTTCTCAGTATTCACTGAAAATTAAGGTACCTAATGGTTTTAAGTTCTAAGTAAAACTACTTAAAGTAATAAGGAAAACATTTCTGCATGCTAAAAAATGTGTCTCTTGATAAAAGTAACTTTGTTCTAAAGTACAGCTGTTTATTTAAAGAGGGAGAACTCTGAATCTGAATGTAAAAAAAGTTGTAGAAAGTTTGTGGAAGAATTGATATCGTCATGCTATGTAAAATTAAAGCAAAAGAGTCTCGATATCAAGTACACAGCAAATTAGAATTTTATTTTCAGTTAAAAGGACAAAGTTTTCTTAAACTGTTAGTCTGCTTTTAATGTTGAAAGATTGCAAAAGGTTTTCGAATTGTTTTATCTAAGCAGTTTCTCATGCTTAAAGTCTCAATGAGTTGTCTGAGTATTTAAGAAAATGAGATCTTAATATTAAAAGGACTAAAAGCTAAGCTTTGCTAACAACTGTGTAACCTTCTGTATTTGCCTTTGAGGTATTTTGACTAGTAAAGAACTAGATTTCAGCAGAACAGGTATTGGTTACATAGGATTAAGTAAACTATGGAAGATGATTTTGTGGCTTTTTGTGTCAAATGTTGCTAATAAAGTGTTTTACGGTTTTTCTCTTAAGCTGACAACAGTTTAGTAAATGACAATACCTTTGTAAGCAGAATTGAAACATTTATCTTTCTCTCTACCTGATCCCTCCAGAATTTAAAAACTCTCAGTGACTATTTTTATATTTCATGGCAGTATGTTTATTTGTGTAAGTTCAATAAGAATCTGCTTTCCTTGTAAGAGGACAAATTAAAATATACTGGTTATATTACCAAGGCTTTGACTGGAATGTTATACCTGAGAGACACATGTGTAAACTCAGATATGAACAGACAGCTTTAAGGAACTAAGGTTGACTTTACAGAGCCAACAAAGCCCCTTGGAAGAACTGGCCTGGTACCTTGCTTACAGGATTCCCAGCAGCCTTACCAGGTGAGTAAGGAAGGTCACTTCCTGGCAGGTGCAGGAACCTCAGGATGTCTTGGGGACCTCGAGAAGAGAGGAATTCACCCAAATCTACAGGTTCTGCAGGCAAAACCTGATGGCAAGTCTGGCTTGGCTTTCTGGCCTCCAGAGGCCTTTAAAAGTCCAATCTGAAATTCCTTATAAAAAGTACCAGCAAAGCACATTTTAAAAAGCCTATGTAATCAATTGCTCTTCTTGACGCACTTATGCAAATAATCAAGCCAAGTGTTAATTATTTTCTAGAGAAAAGTATTGTTTGAATAATGCAGCCTTTATCTATACTAAATCCTACTACTAGTCATTGGGACATAAACTAGATTCAGAATTCTAGTTTCCCCAAAATATCTGGCTATGATTTTCCAGATGTTTTAGTTTTCTCCTATCATTTCAATTAAAGTTTTACTATTTCTAGTTCTCATATTCAACCATGCATTCTTAATCCCATCAAGTTTGTCCTTCCAGAATGGAAAATCCAAGTCCAGATGTTGCTGCTTAACCTAATAACACAATTTGTTTTATCTTGCCTAGAAGCCCCAAAAGTTCAAATACTAATAGAAATGGAACCTGGAATAGAAGTGCCCATCTTCCAAGGCCCTCTCAACTGACCACTGATGGAGACCTAACTGAACCCTTTACTGCGCCCCTTCTCAGCATGAAGCAGCCAGAGCAGTCATCGCCCCCTTTCCCTAGCAGCAGCTCTAGAGTATCTGTAGAGGGGGAAATGAGACAGGGACCATGAATTATTAGCAAATAAAATTCAGCTGAAATTCTAGGAATATTTTCATTAATGTCAGAAATAAGACTAGGATGTTTGCCATAACTGCTATTATTCAGTATTATTCTGGAAATGCTGCATTACTGAATAAAATAAAATCAAGAGGTATAAATATTTAAAATAAAGTGACAAAATTATCCTTGTTTTAATTAGGCACTTTTGAATGTTAGGAACAGATACTCAAATTATCTTAAATGATAGGAATCTATTGTAGAATATACATGGGAATAAGGAACTACAAATAGAAGAAAATTTCTTAATTATGATAAGAGGTATCTGTAAGGTATTCCTATAGCAAGTCTCATACTTCAAAGCTTGCCTCCTGAAATTGGAAATGAGACAAGGATTTTATTACCATTGTATTGGAAATCCTAGCCCGTACAATAAAACAAGAAAAAGAAACAAAAACAGTTTAAGATTTGCTCACGCTGCCATGTTGGCTCCGCCCTCCAGTTTAAGATTTGGAAAGGAAGAAATAACACTGTCATCATTTGTAGAAAACATTATTGTGTGCATAGGATACCCAAAAGAATTGAAGGATAAATATTTGAATTGATAAATGAATTTAGAAAGGTTGCTGGACATGTGGTCAATATAAAAAATTATGTTACTGTGTATAAGCAACAAACAGTTGGAAACTAAAAATATATATATAAATTTAAGTTATTGTGATAGCGTAGAAAAATACCTAGGGATAAACCTAGGGCAACACATGCAAGGCTGTTACATAGAAAACTATAAAAGATTACTGATCTCTCTCACTTACCAACTTTACATTTCCCTGTATGGCCTGGGAAGATGACTGGTTAGCCAGAGACGGGTAAGATTCCTCAAGGGAGGAACAATCTAAGACAGGCACAGTCGCAGGGGGGCCATCAGGTGAGAAATTGGGGATCAACAGAGGTGAGGCTTAGAACCTCACCCCCCCTGTTCTGAGAGAAATCTTCTGCATACGTGGAGGTTTTATTGCCCTTGTCTAGCTTGGATTAACACATAGTCTACAGGCACACACCTGATCATCTACATTTGCTCTCTTACAACACTAAACTATGTTTTCTACCTTTATCTCGTATCTACCTACCACTTCAGCATTTTATTAAAAATAATAATAATAGAGAAATGTGGTATCCACATATAAATCAAGTATAAAAATCAAATGAATATTCATATTTGAACTGACTGTTTATGGTTCATAATGCATGAGCAAAACCGAAAGTTTCTGTGATGACTGCCCTTGTACTGTTCACCATGTAACTTATTCATTATGTAAGAATTTGTTCTCCATGTAAGAACTTGTTCGTTATGCTTCAGAAGATTGGAGACTGACGAAAATTAGGCCTGGGGTGGATTAATGATTGTGCATTGAGCATTGACTCCCCTATACAGAATTTTATTGTTGTTAACAACCATTTGATCAATAAATATGAGAGATGCCCTCACCAAAAAAAAAAAAAAAAAGTACACACTTCCAATTGTAAAATAAATAAGTAACCGGGATGTAATGTATAGCATAAGGAATATAGTCAAAATATTGTAACAACTTGGTATGGTGATAGCTGGTACCTAGAATTATCATGTATATAAATGTTGAATCACTGTGTTGTACACCTGAAACTAATGTAATACTGTGTGTCAACTACCCTTCAATAAAAAATAATTATCTACAAAAAAAAAAAAAAAGATTACTGAGAAAAGGTAAAACCTAAGTAAATAGATTTATATACTGTATTCCTGGATTGGAAAAATCAATAGCTTTAAGATGTCAATTCTCTACAAACCAATTTATAGATTCAATGAAACCACATTTGAAAATCCCAATAGTTATATTGTGAGGAGGGGGTCAGGTGTGGGAGTGGGGGGAGATTTAACAAGCTAATTTAATGTATATGGAAATTAAAATGTCCAAGAATAGCCAAGGCACTCTTGGAGAACTAGGTGGGAAGACTTATTGTGCTAGATATTGTCTTACTATATAGTGAAAGTAATAAAAACATGATATTGGCCCAGTGATGGGCAAATATACACCAGTTAAACAGAATAGAGAGTCCAGAATCAGACCGCACAGATGTAACAGATGTGCAAGGGGTCACTGCTCTTCAATGGGAGAGATGGGTTTTTTTCAATAAATTTTGCTAGGATAATTTTCTGTCCAACTAGCAAAATGAAAACTTGATCACTACCTAATATCATCCACAAATATCAATTCCAGGTAAGTCATACTAAATGAGCAAGGTAAAATAAAAAACTTGTAGAAAATAATATAGCACAATATTTTCATTATCTTTGGAAAATGAAAGACCTTTTAATCAAAACACGAGAAGCACTAACCATAAAAGAAAAGGTAGGTATATTTAATTACATTAAAATGAAGAGCTTCTGTTCATCAAAACACACTATTAAAAGTGAAAAAGCAAACCACGGAGTGGGTAAAGATATTTGTAATAAAGAAAAGTACAAAGCTCATACCCAAAATATCTAGAGAACTACAAATCATCTTTTAGACAATAGAGGGTTTGACTTTGGACTCTGGGGACAGTACGGGCCACAGGACTCAGACACAGAGATTGGAGGAGAGCAGGGCCACTTACTCTTTTTGCCTGTGATGGTAGAGTCCGAGTGAGGCACGGGGGTGGGAAAGTGGGACTTTGAAAGAGAATTTGCCATCTAAAGACCCTAACTGAAGTTTTTTTTCTCAGAAGGATCAAAGGGAACCAGTGGCCACAGCCCATGATGCCCTCCAGGGTAGTATCTGAAGTGAGTGGAGTACTCTCTAGAGGTAGGAGGATGGGCCCTGTGAATGCTAACAGTCAGTTCTTAATTTTAGCCTGCTCCAGCCAGCTCAGCCCCAATCCCAGATTGAGGGGAGGAGATTCAAGGAATCCCCCGCCTGTCCTCCCAGCAGCTGCAGGCTGGGGGTGGAGGGGAAATCCAGTCATGCCTTGGGAATGGAGCTGGAGAGAGAGTGAGTTATTAATAGGTGTTCCTGTGCTCCCACTCCATGAGTCCCAGCAGGATTGGTTTGGTTCCCTGGCTCCCAGGTGTGAGACAATCTCCACTACTGTTAGTTGTTCTGACCTCAGGTCCCACTGCAATCCGCCACAGCTCCCTCCCCTCCAGCCCTGTGGTCTCCCCCCAGACCCTCAGAAGTGCTGGACACATGCCCGCCTGAGGCCTTTGTATTTGCTGGCACCCCTGCCTGCAACACCCTCCCCTCAAGTATCTGTGTGGCCCCATCGCTCACCTGTTTCAGGCCTTGACTTCCATGTCATTTCCTCAGAGAGGTGTTTGCTGTCCATTCTATCTAAAACTTCCTCACCTCCTCATACTTCTATCTTCCTTCCTTGTATTTTCCTTAGGTCCCTATGTATTTTTGTTGTTCCTTTTGCTTATTGTCTAGCATGCCACTGTAATGTAAGCTCAGTTAGGAGAGGGATTTTTTTTTGGTCACTGTTGTATCCCAGAGCCTAGTAGACTTCCTGGTAATGTGGTAGATGCTCAATATATGTCGGTTGAATGAGTGGATTAAATAAACACTGATGGAGTGCTGACTAGGTGCACATAGCCTGAAAGTATGAGGAGAAAGACGCAGGCCTAGTTCTTTCCCGCAGAGAGCTGGCTGCGTCTGCCAGGACAGAGCGACAGGAGACAGTTCTGTAGGGATCCCCCCTGTTCTGGTACCCCAGACAGGAGTGAGGACACTTACTTGGTTCCTGCGCTCCTGCAATTCCTGACTTACAGCTTGGTTTCCAAGCTTCAGAGTGGGAGGTGAATGGGAGGTCCCACAACCAAAAATGGTCCTTTCCTTCTGTTTGGCTCCTTCTATCCTGGGCCTGAGAGTCAGGGCAGTCTGCTGGCTGCTGCTCTGGCACCTGGACCACTGGGGTGCTCTGGAGTACGGTCAGCCTCCCCACCCTGGTGGAGGAACTCATCACAATGTGCCGTAATTGCCTGTTGGCTACTCTGGGGCCATGCTAGAACAGAAGTGCCTTGGAAGCACGGACCATGTCTGTACTGCTCCACTGCTCTGTTGCCAGTACCTGGCCCAATCCCTGGATCACATACCTTGCGGAGCGTGGTGGTGCAAGGCATGGGCAAGCCAGACTGCTCGAGTGTAAATCCTAACTCTGCCACCTACCAGCTGTATAAGTTCATTCTGCCACCTACCAGCTGTATAACTTCGGGTGGGCAAGTCAATCTCTTTTGTGCTTCAGGTCCCCAACTGTATAAGGAAGACGATAATAGCACACTTCTCTCCTTGGCGTGAGAATTAAATGAGTTAGAATTTGTAAAGTGCTTAGAACAGTGCCTGGCTTTTGGGAGGTGCTTGGTAAATATACAAATGCTAAATACTACCTGTTGCTTCAATGAATGAACTGCAAATGTGGTAATGTGGTTGCCCCTGCCTGTCCGGAGCTCAAATGTAAATCCTACATCTCTGCTGCAGAGCTCTTTGGGCTCCAGGACAGCTCAGATCTACTTAATTGGGGGGAGGAGGACCAAAATGCAGCACCCATTCTGATACCCTCAGAGCAAGTTTCCATCTGGGAACTGTAGGGGCCAAAGGCCGGTGGCCCCACCATGTGCCGCTTTGGTATGCACATTATGTCACGAGCTAAAAACAATCAAGGCCTGAAAGACCCTGAAAGAAACTTTAACCTTCCCCCTAATTGCATAAAAAGGATGGATTAGGATGGAGGACCAGCTCCAGGAAGGGAGCCATCACCATAGATAATTACATTATAATATGAACGAGGTGGGTAGACAGGGAGGAATTTAGGAAAATCTGTTAAAATCCTTCTCTGTGTCCCATTATTTCTGTGTGGCCCAGCAAACCTTTGTTTACCAAACACTCTTTCATATTCCTGTGAATTGCTTCCCCTTCCCTTTGAAGTCCAGACCTCTACCGCCTTCTTCTTAGTTCTGGAGGACAGATATATTTCATTTTGCCTGCCTGTCTTTGTAATCTCCTGTATCTAGATTCCCTGTAGGACCCAATTAAACTTTAGATTTTCTCCTGTTAATCTATCTCATGTCAATTTGATTCTTAGACCAGCTAGAAGAAACTTGAGGGGTGGAGGAAAGTTTCCTCCCTACTGTCCTTTTCCTCCCGACATTATTTCCAATTCGGACCTGCAGCAGGGCCTGGGGGTAACCCTGGCATCACCACTTTCCACTGGCTCTGCCTGGGAGCTTGATTTCCTTCCCTCTCCGTTTTTGCAGTTGGAGCCCAGGGACCTGGTCTCTTTGTGAAAAATCTTAGATCTTTCTTATCTTCTCTGGACTAAGGTTGAGCTGGCTCACTAGAAACCTTCCCCTGGTGCTGTAGGAGATGGCACAGGCATAGTATGCTGGGGAAAATATGTGGTCACAAGTCTCGGGTTACACAGCCAGAAGATTCTGAATTTCAGCTGTGAGAGTGAGACAGGGACCGTGGATGTAGTCAGAGTAGGGTGAGGGCCTCTGGAGGGGGTAGGGTGGAATATTTGCAGTCAGAGCAATGTAACTACATGCAAGGAAACCCCCCTACTAAAACTCTTATGTTAAACATTAAGCTCTAGAATCATTCTTCAGTGAGATCAGTTAATGTTCCCCAGATAAAGAAGAGTAGCAATGTTTTATTATGCTAACCATTTATAATCATGTGTAAGATTCACTTTAGCATACTAAAAGGCCTAGGCCTATGTGCTGTCTTTCCCCCTTCAGATCTGATGAAGTGATTTTGCAAACTGGGCAACTAATTTAGCAAGTAAGCCCAGGTATAAACAACACAGTAAAAGGCAAGAAGGATTCCACCTTAAAGATAAGATTTCATTTTAATACCCAAGAAGTTAAGACGTTAGAAATTCTTAACTTACTCTTCAGCAAACAATACCTCAGCCCACCTTGGGGGCTGAGCACGTGGCCTTGTTTCATTTGCTCCCAGACCGAGATGCTGGTATCTCAGAGAGAAATCATCAGAGGAAGTTGCTTGTGTTAAGTTAATTCTAAATATTCAGGGACCACTTAACAAGTCCACACCCCTAAGTTTTTTTCATATTCTTGAAAAATATAAAACCCCCTAGACAACACACCACTACAGGCTCTCTTGTCCCCTCCTGGCATGAGCCAGGAGCTCTATTCTCTCACTTTATTTCTAAATAAAAGCCTGTACCTTGCTCTCCTACCTTGAGTGTTTGTGAAGCTTATTCTTCGGCTTCGTGAACAAGAACCCCGGCATCAAGAGTAGCCCCAAAGCAGCGGTCCTGAGCTCTTCTAGGGGAAGCTTAGGGGCATGATGGGGTCGAGGCCAAGCTGCTTCCTGGGAGTGGACTAGCCCACAACAGAGGTTCTGAACCTCAGCTCCACAGGGTTCAGGTTGAGCTTCAGAGACTCCCTGAACTCCTTAAGATTAAATGTGTTTTGTGTGTATGTGAACAGTTGGGCATTTTTCTGTGAAGAGGATTCCTTGATTTCGCCAGATTTTCAGAGGGGCCCATGAAGAAAGAACACTTAGGAATCACTGGTCTGGTCCTCAAAATGTAGGAGGCATTAGCATTATGGGAGTTGCACCATCTTGCCATCCAATTTCCTGTGCTCATGTACTGTCTCTGTCACGTACTGCCTGTGATCTTGGGCAAGTCACTTTGACTCTGTGTGCATCAGTATCCTCATCTGTAAAGTGGGGATGATAGCAGTATCTACCTCATGGGGTTCTTGAGAGGAAAAAATGGGATAATAAGGACAATGCCCTTAGTAGATTGTCTGGAACATGGTAAGGTTGGTATTATCATTGGAGCTTCAGAAGATCACCTGTACATTGTTTGTACATGTGTGTTTGAGGCAGGGACCATGGGCTTAGAGTAGGGTGAGGGCCTCCGGAAAAAGCAAGGCAAGATATTTACAGTAAAAGCAATGTAACAATGTAAAGTCCCTATCGAAACTCTGTGTTCAGCATTATGCAAAGTCAAGGTCACACTAATTCTCTAGGGTAAAGATACCTGACTAGGAATATAGACATCTTCAGTGAGATCAGTTAAAGGTCAAAAGGCCAGGAGCAACTTGGCCTGGAATGTTTGAGTGTACCACAAGGGTATCTCAGCATAACCTGTGACTTCACTGTAAACAGCCCTAGCAAACAGACAACAACCCAGCCCACCTTGAGGGCAGGGCAGCTGGTACAAGTCCACACCCTAAGGCATCAGTCCCCCCAAATCCTCAACTGTCTATAAATCCCCTAGACAATGCACCACCCCGGACTCTCTTGTTCCCTCCTGGTGTGAGCCAGGAGCTCTTCTTGCTCTCCTACCTTGACTATTTGTGAAGCTCATTCTTTGGCTTCATGAACAAGAACCCTGGCATCATGTTTCTGAGACTAGGGGGTACGGGATAGGGAACAATAGTGAAGCTCTTGGAATTTGTGTCTAGTGATCTGGCAGGCTGGTGGAAAGAGCTGTAAGATGATATTCGCTGGGCTGGGCGAGATCTGCTCCTGGAGGATGCGGGTAGCCCCATCTCTCCCCCAAGGTGGGGCTAGAAGCAGGACTGACTCCCCTTATATCTAGAATGATTCTAAGGTATAATGAGGTGATGCTCCTGAATAGGTCCCCTATAGATCTGCCATTCTCTGTCCTAAAATTTCTACAATTAGAGTCACTCATACCTTAGGCAACAAAGCCTTTGTTAAAATGTATGCTCAGTGGCAAATCTGTACAGGAAGCAGGATGAGGCCCCATCACAAATGCTGGCTTTGTTCTTGAGTTAGATATTGCATTTTTTCCTAGGAACCACATCGCTACAGTCGGTTGTAAAAGTTGTTGCTACTCACTCCTAGTTACTCGTGGAGAACAAGCTGGTTTCCTGATGGAGGCACAGTTGGTCACCTTGCCCATGGTTTAAGCCTGGCAGGTTCTTATTCTAACTGCTCCCTCTCGTGCGGGGACCCTTTCTTCTCAGAACAGCAAGGCACTATCTTTGATTGATCATCCATATAATTCCTGTATGGATTTAAAAAGCCGTTTAATTGGGCTGTGTACTTACCTTTTGTCACTGTACCTGATTAGCCACCTGTTCCATGTTTCATCATTATAGCAGTAGGTTTTCCTTTGTAGCTTCATGATTTTTTCCTTTAATGGTCTGCATTTTGTGTTTGCCTCCTAATTAGGTTTAATCCTCACTCCTATAATTTGTATTTGTCTCGTCATAGACAAGTGTTTATTTTCTTTATTGTCAACTCTGATATAGTTTTCTGATTGAATTATAATGCATCATATCCACATAGTTTTATTTGCCATTAGCCAGATTGTTGCTGTCAGCGTAAGTAATAACTGTTGTCACAACAAAAATAATAGTTACCTACTGAGGTCCATGAATTTAAATCTAATTTAAGAGATAGTTTAGGTAAAAACTGTGGGATTTTAGGAACAGTGTATGATAAAATGTTCTTTTTAAGATAATATAGATGTTTCCTGGTACAAACTAAATCCGAGAGAGGAGATTTATGTGGCTAAGGATGAGGGACTTTGAAAGCTGAACACTATTTGGACCTGCCAAAATGGTTCGTTCTCTGGCTTTACCTAAGACCCCACCACCACTTGGCAATCCTGTAAGTCCCTCCGTCCTGTCTTCAGTGTCACCAACTGGCACAGAGATTCAACTCAAATGCAATAGCGCCCTCTTCCTCTATGTAGTGGGCACTGTCTGTGCTTTGCTGACCCCCTTCAGGACTGAAGGACTCAGTGCTACAGCTGACAGCTTCAGCTGTCAGATGCCTTGGGGATTGCCTCAGCTGAAGAAAGCTGCACTGCCCAAGGGCATGCCCCTTTCCCAGAGCAGCCTGCATCCAGTGCATGACTGATGGACACAAAGGCCAGTCCCGATCCCAACGCCGAGCTCCAGACATTCCTATGGCGCTGGCTGAGGCCTTTGTTGACCCTCCATTGCAGTCCAATGTCTCCTTCCTCCAATCCTACTTACATTCCTTCCCTTCCATGGGTGGTGATCCTAAGAGCACTTCCTAATAAGCCTCCTGAATGCTGGTCTCCATCTCAGAGTTAGCCTCTCAGCAAACCCAGTCTGCAATGCCCTCTTCTCCTACCCCCAGCTCCCTCCTCCTGCCCAGTGCTGAGACCCACCTCCCCCATGTGCTCAGGGCCAGTCCCCCTCACCAGCTCTTGGGCCTAGCTCCATCACTTATGTTCTCTCTCTTCCCTGTAACTTCAACCTTTCCCTCTCTCTTTGCCTGGGTCCTCCTGCTGTTCCTGAGCTCACCATGTACCCAGTTACTCAGAAAACTGCTGCTGCTCTTGGCTCAACCTTTCACCCTTACCACCTACTTCCCAACAACCACCACTTTTTGCTGATTCTGCTTATTGAAGCATTCTCAAATACCTCCATTACAGTTTTCATGACAATGTCCTAGTTTTGAGTTTTGAACCCATGTAACCCAACTGACTGCCACAGCCTCCTCAGTAGTCACTCTGTCTTGACACCCTGTCCTTCCCTCTGCCGCCAGAGCAGGTGCTTCTTTAAAGTAATTTGGGTCCCGGTGCAATCCTGTTCAAAATGCCCCAGGGGTTCCCTATTGCCCTTGGAATAAAGCAAAAACTCCTTTAATTGACACCTCCCTGATCTGGCTACTGTTTGCCTGGCTTCCTCACCCCCACCCCCAACCCCCATCTGACACTTTGTATTTTGGCATGACTGGACTACTTGAGATGCTTTCAACATGCCTCATCCTCCCATGTCTCAGTGCCTCCTGTGTACACGTCCTTCTCTGTGGAAAGCTGCCTTGCTACTCCTTGGCTACTTTTCCCTCCCCTAACCCCCAAGTATCCTGCAAGTGTCTTGGCAAACTTTCCTGACTCTGAGGCTGTCTTAGGCCCTCACACTTTCCCTCCTCTCTGCAGACCTATTGTACCATACTCCATACCTCTCTTCCCATGTCTTTCTTTCTGTCAGCCTGAGTTCTTTAAAGCCAACAGTTTCATCCTGTAATCCCAGTGCCTGGCATGGGGTTTGGCAGTTGGTGCCACTCATTAAGGGCTTTTTGGATGAATGAGTCTATGAGGTGCGAGTGGGTAGCAGAAGGAGAAAAGAGAAGAAGCTTAGGGGAGACAGAAAGCAGATGCCCCATCTCACATTCTTGCTCTGGGTGGACACCCTGTCAGGGTGTCTGACAGACAGATTATCCGTAAATGGAATCTGCTTTTGCCCAGAGATCTGTGAGGTAGCTGTGATCTCGGTACCTTCCTGCATTAGGAAAGGAGCACAAGAGAACCAGAGCCTGCAGAGCTCTGCCTTGTGACCTGGTCCAAGTGTATAAGGTCCTTGTCTACTGCTCAGTGACCATTCCCACCTGTGTCTATGGTCCCTGTAGGTCTCTGAGAGGCGGGGCCACCCACCCAAACCCTTTGCTGGCTGAATTATATGAAAGAGGGAAAAGAGAATCCTGGCTGGGTTCATTCACCACCGCTTCTGTGAATACTTTTACATATGGCAGTGCCGCCCCCAACCTCCACCCCTGGTACTGCAAAAGGATCCCAGGAACTCTGAGATGTTGGTGCTCTCGGCCTTTGGGGTAGCTGGGCCGAGCCTGGTCCCAAGGAGTCTTTCTTCTTGTCCCAGTGTGCTAGACAAATGTTTTCTATGTGTGCTGTGACATGAAAAAGATTGATTAATATTGTTACATAATATCTAAGAATTCTGGTCAGGTACCAAGAATTTCTTGAGTGCCCACCTGAGGCCATGGCATCTTGAGTCTCCCCATACACTTCTTCCCAATTAAAGCTTTTTTTCATGTTTTAAAATATGGCAGGGGTCTTTGTTTATCGCCATTTTACAGGTGAAGAAACCAAGGCACAGCGAGATCAAGAGACCTAGGTTGCTACAGCGCTGTTAGAGACAAATCAGACCTGGGAAGGTAGATGGCTTGCAAGGGACAGGAAAAGGTGGGAGCAGAGCTTCTGTTAAGGGCTACCGGCTTAGGGCCGCAGTGCATTTACACTCTGCCCACAAGGGGTCAGTAGGTCCCATAGGAGCAGGGTGGGGTACCCGGAAGCAGCCCGCACAGCAGAGGGTGGAGCCATCTTCCGAGATAGCAGCCCGTCCCAGCTGCACAGCCGCACCCTGCAAGGAAAGCCGCCTGCCACCACAGCTTGCGGGAAGTGCCTCTTCCAGGGACGTACAGGGCTTGTAACTGGGCAAGGGTGGGCTTATCCCGGGAGGGCTGTGGACGTTCCCAAGGGCAGCTCCCTTGTTATATGCCCGCTCCTTAGGGTATGATGAGCCATTATTGGGCAGTGCCCGGAGATGGGGTGGTGGCATATGTGCCCCCTGCCTGGACGGCTGCAGCTATCTGCATAGGAATAACTGGGACCAAAAATAACACAGGGCTGTGTTTGCTGGTCCAGAACCTTCCTGGGTGAGGGAGATGGAGGATGAGGGCAACTTGAAGAAAAATATATATGTATAATATATAATATTTTATAATATATAATAACACTATATGTTTATTACAATATAATTCATAATTATGTAATCATATATTATTTATATAATAATAATAATAGAATTTAATATATATATATATTTATTAGCATCCCCAGGATTTGGGATCAGACAGACCTACTTTTGAATACTGACTCCTACTCAATAACCATGACCTCAGGCAAATTACTTGACTTCCCTAAGCTTCACTCTCCTAATTGGTAGAATGGGGAATGATAATACTCTCACAGTTGTTCTGAGGATTTATTCACTAATTCATTTGACAAATAGTGGAGGGTCTATCCTAGACTTGCTAACTAAGCTCAGGGGATATGATGCTTGGATTCGATGCCTAGCCCATAGTAGGTGCTGAATTAATGATAATTTCTCTTTGAAGAAATTGAATATGGACTCAAGAGAGCAGGTAGTTTGAAGGCATTCTGAACAGAAAACACTCTCACTGGAACACCGGAAGAAAACACTCTCAGGGAAGGCTCTCCTCACATCTATAGGATGGAGGCAGGATTGAAAAATGCTGCTCTTATTTCCACAGGGGTATTCTGAGCCTCATAAAATACAGAGCAGGAGACCTAGTGCTAACCCTCTTCAGGAGTTGAGCCCACACTGCAGCTGGGGACAGGAAGTAGCAAGGGGAAGGAGGGGCTGAGAAGAAGCCTCTGGAACCTGTGGGGCTTCATTTTGCAGACCACTTTGACTGTCTTTGGCCAGTGGGTTCAGAATGTGAGAAGAAGGTGTGGGCATTACATATGTAGGAGTGAGGACTTGTGCCAGGGCATTTTTAGGACACGAGAACACAAGAGAGTAAAAATGCCATGCTGTGGGTGAGGCCTGAATCCCCTGACTCAGACAAGGACATCATGGGATGTGAAGACCCAAGCATCGTCCTTGAGTCCTTTACTAAACTATCAGCCACAAATATACCCAAGCTTTTGGAAACTGCAGTGTTTCTTTTCAGCCTGCTTCACCAACTTGGGTGTTTTCCACACACTTTTGCTTCCTCCAAAAGAGAAATTCTTTTCTTAAAAAGATACCTTTCTCAAGCTTCAAGTGGGGCCCTTCCTCTGGGATATCAGAATTCCCTCCCCCTTGCAGGTCTATGTGTCAGCAGTAGCCTCCAACTAGATCTCTAGATCTTCTAGAGTAGCCACTTTAGGTCCTTTTCTACATAAGCAGATTGAGGATCAGAGAGGTTAAAGTACTTTGTTGAAGGTCTCACAGCTACTAAGTGGTAAGTAGAACTAGAAATCTCCATAGGTTTCTAGTCAGGAAACTGGTCTATACTTTATTCCCCAAGCCAAATGGCTTCCCATTTGGGTTGTACTTTTTTGGATCTTACCCATTGCCTCTACTCCAAACCCCAATTTCTTCTCTGTCCATACAGGCATAATTGGCAGCTAGACCAAAGTGGTTTGTCAGATGGTGGAGGCAACAAGCTAGCCTAGGCCAACTTCTGGAGAGCCAGTGTCCAGGAAGTAAAGCCGGGGACCTTCCTGTCAGGCTTGAATACGACATGGTGGAGCGGGGGTTCTTTTAGAGCTGAACTGAGGCTGAAGTGAGGAACCTGTGGAGAGGGGAATTTCTAGAGTACAGAAATAGAGGCCTGGGTACAGTAGGTGTACAGGCCTGGGTCTCCCCTCAGAGCCATCTCTGGCTGATATTGTAAGGAAGTTAGATCAGAGTTAGTTGGCATACAAGAGCCATTCATTCTTTTAAAGAATTGACTGAGCACCTTCCACATGCCAGCTGCTGACTAGGCACCAAGGATACCATTGTGAATGAAAGAGACAAAGTCCCTACTTACATAGAGTTTATAGCCTGGTGAAGTAAAAAAAAAAAAAAAAGGGTTTTATTTGTTTGCTTTAAAAAAGAAAGAACACATAGGTGTTTTTAGTCACATGTTGGTTCTCTATCAGGTTTGGTTTAGGGTTGGAGTACTGGATCTTTGAAACTTGTGTTTCTGGTGCCAAAGTAGTTCTGAAACTTGGGTTTAACCAGTGAAGTGTTGGTAAATATTTAACAACCACCTCACTGTGGGAAGTGTATGTGTGTAGGTATGTACATAAGTTAATTATAATCTGTACTGATACAAAGGATACATGCCACACAAATGACATATAATAAAATATACCTTAATAAATAATATTGTTGGTTGTATTAATATTAATAATTTTATTTGTTAATCAGTAGCTAACTGATTCTCACAGAATGCTTTCATTGACTTTTGCCAACTCTTAATGTCTGTAGCCAACCTATGACCTATGGTTGCAACTGATGGATAAATATAGTTCTGACATCAATGTTGCTTGGTATTGTCATTTATCTGTGAAGCAACAAAGAAAAAGCATATTTCAGAGCTTCACTGATTCATCAGTGATATAACTTCTTTGCTAAATAAGATAACAGTTTTCAAACATGGGAAGATTATTTCCTCATTTTAGGTATTATTCACAATGTAACAGCTACAGTCATGGCTCACTGTGGAGTTTAATCTGCATTATTAACATTTTCCCCCCTTGCTTTTAGGTCTAGACAATCAACAAAACAATAACTCAAACCCCAATTTATAGCATTTCCTGATTTCTAAGTTGTAAATATACCCACCGTGGCTGCTATCAAGCTGCCAACTGAACTGTGATGCTGGGAAGACGTGTGATTGCACACTATTCAACAGTGTTTAAACCACACAGATGTGATAGACAAATAACCCAGTTGTGCAAATAATAGTAAAATGATTAAGAAGTGATGAGTTTTAGGGTATTTATTGCCTTACTTTTTAATACAACTTATTTCACTGTAACTATACATATTTTTAAACAATAGTTGTGTTTAACAACCAGCTCACAACATTTCTGAAAATGTAGCATTTGGCTCTTAGGCACCAGAAGGAGCCGGCTCCAGCCCACTCCTTGGACTGATTATATTGCCAGGTCCTGGATGACCCTCATCCCTACTCTCACTCTCTGCCATTAATTCAGGACCCCCCTCCCCCACTGCCATGGATGGGGAGCTCCTGGACTCTAGAGCTAACCCTAGCTGCTACCTGGAACCAGGGTACTGAAGACAGATTGACAATGGCTTTTTCATGGGTGGGTGGCCTCTTTCTGCCTGGAAAAAAGCAGGGGTGGAAAAGAGCCAAGGACACTTGCAGTGACTCTGGAAGACACATCTGGCAAGCACTCCAGATGAAGAGGAAGAGGACGGATGAGGGAGTGAGGGTAGGGGAGCTCTGGCTCAGCCCTCTGTCGACTTGGCCCTGCTCCTGGCTAGGAGCATAAACATAAAAAAATATGTTTATTGTTGAAGCCTTTCCAGAAAAGCTGGTGACACCAGAGACTGTTGGTTGGGGAGGGGGGCCAAACCCTTCTGCCTCTAGGATGTTAGCCAGGGCCCTGGAAGCTACTCTTGGTGGTCTGGTGTTTGCCCTTGAAGTCTACATTTTTGGTCCCATTTCCTTTTCAGCAGAAGGAGAGGGCGGCAGTGGGAGTTGGGGTCCATGGTTGGGCCTCCTGCTGACTGGCTCAGTCTGCTTTGGAATATGACCCTCTGTGGTGGAAAGCCCGCCCAGCATTTTGGGTCATACTCTGTGTATAGGCTACGGATGAACCCAGTCTCCTTTGGGGCCATATGCACTGGTCTCAAATCCACAGGTCACCCCTGGGCAATTTATCAGCCACAGCTGCTCTGATGCATTTGGGCCATGTTGGATGAACTGCTCTGATGTCACTGCATGAGTGAGTGTTCTGTGTTTGCACCTAGGCTGGCTACTGTCCAAGGTCACAATCCCCAGCCCCACCCTACCCAGCACTCAGTACAAAACCAGCCCTCAGTGACTGAATGAATCAGTGAGTACAAGTCTGGCTGACACTGAAACTTTCTTCCTGGTGAAACAGAAGCACAGTGTGGAATCGTGTATGGAAGCTCCGATCTTGTCATCTTATACAGGCGGTGTCCTTTACTATTGCTAACACCTAGTGGGAGGGCAGACTCCCCAGTCTCCACCCTCATCACACACGGGATTTTTGCTAGTCAGATATTCTGTAAGCTGGAAGTTCCAGGTTACAACAATTTTTTTTTCTCCCAACCCAAGAAAAGTCACCTCTGCCCGCACACTGCTCCACCCGGCGCCTACTAAGGCTGGCCAAAGTGATGCCTGGGAGTGATTTGCTCTTGACATCAGCCTGAGAACATCCCGTGCAGCTACCCTCGCTGCCAGGGTGAGGACACAGGCACTCAGGGCTCAATGCACTCTAAAAGCAGAGGGATCATACTCAGCAGAGTTAGAAGGGTTCCTCTCACTGCCAAGCCCCCAGGCCCTGCTCAACACACACCCACCAGCATTCACACACATCCTCCAGCAAATGCCTTCTGAGGACACGATTCCCAGGGTTTGGAAAAGAGAGGTGGCCGGCCTACTACGAAGTCTGCAGAGAGGCTTGACTCTGCATTTTCGGAAGTAAAATGTCTCCAGGCTTTTATTACTGTTGCCCTTACGACTATGTGTAATGACTGCTAAGGAGGCATTGTAAACTAGGGTGCCGGTCTGCAAGAAGGATATCCATACCGCCTTCTGTCAACACGCCCTGGGCTGAATGACCTTGTGAGTGTACCAGGTTGGAAGTTCTGGTGGCCATGTATGTGTGTGTTAAAACAGTAAAACTTTGTTTCCAGGTCAGACTTTGCTCCAGGGCGCCAGACTCCACCGCCCCCTCTCCCCTCCCCCAAGTCCCAGTACCTCCCGGATAGCCCCGCCTGGATTAACCACAGGCAACTCAAATTGAACATAGTCAACCACGCTTCTCCTTTCCTTCCCCTTGACTTCCCCCTCAAGGCCACAGTCTGATTTGCCTGGTGATCACTTTCTCAGTAAATGGCACTGCCACTCACCTACTTGGCCAAGCCAGAAACCCACTCACTCCCTCATCAACTATCTCTGCATATAAGTCACTCAGTCAGACCTGTTCTATCCTGCACATTTTTGCCTCATCAACCTAGCCTGCACACCCTGTCGAGACTTGAGGTCTTGCCACTGTTTTCTTGAGGTGCAGCAACAGCTTTTTTTTTCTCTTAATTTTTTATTAAGGTATTATTGATATACATTCTTATGAAGGTTTCACATTTAAAAACAATGTGGTTACTACATTTACCCATATTATCAAGTCCCCACCCATACACCATTTAAGTCACTGTCCATCAGTGTAGTAAGATGCCACAGATTCACTATTTGCCTTCTCTGTGCTACACTGTTCTCCCCATGACCCCCCACACCATGTGTACTAAACATAATACCCCTCAATCCCCTTCTCCCTCCCTCCCCACCTGCCCTCCCACACCCCTCCCCTTTGGTAACCGCTGGTTCCTTCTTGGAGTCTCTGAGTCTGCTGCTATTTTGTTCCTTCAGTTTTGCTTCGTTGTTATACTCCAAATGAAGGAAATCATTTGGCATTTGTCTTTCTCTGCCTGGCTTATTTCACTGAGCATAATGTCCTCCAGCTCCATCCATGTTGAGCAACAGCTTTTTGATGTGCCTTCTTGCTTCCAGTTCCCCCATCATCCCTACCCCACCCGGTACTCCATTCTCAACCCTGTCCATAAACAAGTTCCAAATAATGTGCCCAAGGCGGCAAGAAGGCCCCGCCTGACCAGACATGTCTTTCTTTCCAAGTTGTAGGTGCCTGTAGTCCCCCTTATATTCTATTCTGGGAACATTGCTGGCATATTAGCTAGCTCACCCAGGAGCAGAACCCAGCCTATCTTATTTATCCTACTGGCATTGAATTTTCCTGGGCAGAAAAGGTGGAATGTGCAGTGGAAAGGAAGTTTTGACACCTATGAGGAAGTCAGGGGAAGGTCCAGAGTAGGGTAATGCGCATGCCCACAAAGCCAGAGGGGGATTCAAAGGATCTGGGGAAGTGGCTTCAGGAAAAGGGTGGGCTGGGTCCTGAAGGGACCGCCCAGAAGAAAGACTGCCCAGAGGAAGGCGCCACCCTGGGGAACGGAGAGGTCTTTTCAGGACTACCTGGGGTGGAGACAGGGAAGATTGATCCCGAGGGAGGGTGTTAATATCTTCAGAACGTGGTCTGGGCTTCCTTCCAGAAGGCAGGGAGAAACTGGGAGAGGAGATTGGGGGTGGGGCTGGAAAAGCAGCTCCCATTTTGCCCCCACTCCCAGACTTCTGACCTGAAGAGGTCACAGAGCCCCACGTTTCTGCTCTGGGTGGGTGAATCTTTTTCCACCTCAGAGTCTGGAGGGAGTTTTTCGCCTTTCACTCTATTTACAAAACACAAATATTCCTTCCCGACCCTCATCCTCTAGGCCAGCTGGAGAGACAGCAATCTTGGGGGATAAGCACTGCTGATTGTAGCCTTTTGTCCCAGAAAAACCGTTTGTCCACATGGCCCCCTCCTTTGAGCGGTTATGCTAGGTATTTGATGGTCTAGGGCTGGCCAGATCCACGCCTTCCATATTGGTGGACACATCTTACTGGGATGCAGACCACTCTGTTGAAGGTTTCTTTCCTTGGGGTTCCAGTTGCACAAGAATGATCCCTTCTAGCATAGCACATAGTATAGTCATAAATCACATACCGTTTTTGGCATGCATGTAGTAGTCTCTGTCCTCTCACCGTATAGAAGCAGTTCCCTCCCTGGGGTGCGCAACATCATCCAGCCAGCCTGTCCATAATCCCAATACACCCTCAGGTTTCATATGACGTCTGTGGGTCCTTCTTTCCATCTCTTGGGTTGTTTCCCATCACCATGTGTCCACTTAGGCATGTGATTGGACTTGTGATTGCACATCTCTATACCTATAGCCCCTGCCAGCCTCTCCACAGTCCTGCAAAGTCAGGCTGAAGTCCACGCCTTCTCTTGGCTGCCAATGACAAATCCAGAACACTGCCCCACCATTCCTCCAGGACGATGACACCACCAGACTTCTTGGGAAGGGACCACGGTGCCTCATTCACCTTTGTACCTCTAGTGTGAACTGTCCCACAAACATAACAGGCTCTCAGAAAATTACCCCTATATCTCTCTCTGGTCAGTCTGCAACGTGCCCATCTTCTCCCCATTCTTGTGCTTCCTCTGAAGCCAACCCCTTTACCTGCACTCTACTGAAAATAGTCCATTTACTAACCCCTTCCCAGCCCTGTAGTGCACTGTATGTGACAATGGGTCCAAATCTGTAAAGTACCAAAAGCTTCAAATCACAGAACAAAACATGAGTCAACATTGTGTGCAAGGTCTTTTTTCTAAATATATGTGTTGTGTATAACTTATTGTCCTCAGGATAAAGTCCAGATTTCAACAATGACGTGCAAGTCTCCTTAAGATCTGGCTGCTGCTATATAGGGAGATGTTGGTCAAAGGGTACAAACTTCCAGTTTTAAGATGAGTAAGCTCTGGGGAGCTCACGTACAGCATGGTAATTATAGCTAATAATACTGTCTTACATATATACTTGAAAATTGCTAGCAGTAGATCTTAAATATTCTCAGCACAAAGAAGGAGTGGTAATTTTGTGACGTGCTGAAGGTGTTAGCAAACACTATGGTGGTAAGCATTTTGCAATATACACGTGTATGAAATCATCATGTGTTGCATCTTTTTTTTTTGGTATCATTAATCTACAATTACCTGAGGAACATTATGTTTACTACAGTCTCCCCATCACCAAGATCCCCCCACATTCCCCATTGCAGTCATTGTCCATCAGAGTAGTAAGATGTTGTAGAATCACTACTTGTCTTCTCTGTATTGTACAGCCCTCCCCGTGCGCCCCCCACATTATACATGCTAATCATAATGCCCCCTTCCCCTCTCCCCCTTGTCCCTCCCTTCCCACCCATCCTCCCCAGTACTTTTCCCTTTGGTAACTGTTAGTCCATTCTTGGGTTTGGTGAGTCTTCTGGTGTTTTGCTCCTCCAGTTTTTCCCTTGTTCTTTTTTTTTTTTTTGTCAGAATATACAATTTTAAAATGAAATTCAAGTTAACAAATTTTGTTAGCATGGAATTATGCAACTTAAAAAAACTGCTTTCTTAAGCCTGATATAGGGTACCCAGAAGAAAACAAATGAAAATGCAATATAATATAAGTAGTAAAGCACCAAACGGTATAGAAGGATTTTAAGTGTTCTTTTTTTTTTTTTTTTTTTTTTGTAGAAAATTATTTTTTATTGAAGGGTAGTTGACACACAGTATTACATTACACTAGTTTCAAGTGTACAACATAGTGATTCAACATTTATATACATAACAATTCTAGGTACCAACTATCACCATACCAAGCTGTTACAATATCTTGACTATATTCTTTATGCTATACATTACATCCTGGTTACTTATTTATTTTACAATTGGAAGTGTGTACTTTTTTTTTTTTTTTTTTGGTGAGGGCATCTCTCATATTTATTGATCAAATGGTTGTTAACAACAATAAAATTCTGTATAGGGGAGTCAATGCTCAATGCACAATCATTAATCCATCCCAAGCCTAATTTTCATCAGTCTCCAATCTTCTGAAGCATAAAGAACAAGTTCTTACATGGAGAACAAATTCTTACATAGTGAATAAGTTACATGGTGAACAGTACAAGGGCAGTCATCACAGAAACTTTCAGTTTTGCTCATGCATTATGAACTATAAACAGTCAGTTCAAATATGAATTCTCATTTGATTTTTATACTTGATTTATATGTGGATACCACATTTCTCTCTATATTATTATTATTTTTAATAAAATGCTGAAGTGGTAGGTAGATACAGGATAAAGGTAGAAAACATAGTTTAGTGTTGTAAGAGAGCAAATGTAGATGATCAGGTGTGTGCCTGTAGACTATGTGTTAATCCAAGCTAGACAAGGGCAATAAAACCTCCACGTATGCAGAAGATTTCTCTCAGAACAGGGGGGGTGAGGTTCTAAGCCTCACCTCTGTTGATCCCCAATTTCTCACCTGATGGCCCCCCTGCGACTGTGCCTGTCTTAGGTTGTTCCTCCCTTGAGGAATCTTACCCGTCTCTGGCTAACCAGTCATCTTCCGGGGCCATACAGAGAAATGTAAAGTTGGTAAGAGAGAGAAGCCTTATTGTTTGAAAAGGTTAGCTTTTCACTTCTTTGCATATTTATGCCCTGTGGCTTCTATGCCCAGCATTTGTCTTGAGGTATCTTTACCACTTGGAAGAATTATGATACTCGGTAAATTTGATATGAGGCACGAATTCTATTTAAGGGTTGTAATTAGGAAGGAAGAAGAAAAGCTATAGAAGTAGCAGGCGGCAGAAAACATGGGAAGATTGATTATTTCTTTGACATATCTTCTTGTAGAGTAACTTCAGCATGTATAGGTTTTAAACTACTAATTAAATTGTGCACACACATTAACATAATAGGAGTATAGTTACATAACCAAAGCATACCTGTAATTACCAGCCATCTCCAGTGAAACCACGAAAACCAGTTAGGCACCTTAGGCATTTGTGAAAACTTATCTATGATATGGTGGATATTGTTCAACTGAACTTGGACAGTCTGAGAGAAATCAGACAAATTAAAACAACCCATTCCTGGGGAATGTTCACATCCCATATGTTCTTTTAACAGTAAATAGTCTGTAGTTGTAAGATTTTGGAGCGCTACAATTTGCACTTCTCCTAATTCTTGTTTGAGTTCCAACAGTATAGATCCAGTCAAATTTGTTGTTTTACTGTATGCACAGGCCAGCTTAGATATCTCCTTCTTCATTCCCCTGGCAAGTCCAGGAACTGGTGGGATGAGTGCATCTACAGCTGTAGCAGTGCGTGGATCTTGGTTGGGGTTTTTGATGATCATCTTCTGGCATGAGTCTTCCAGAGAGTGCTGATGTTGGATGTTCTTTTTCATATCGTATCTTAGTTCATTTTCGGGGTAGCCAAATTAGGCTTTGATCCTCTGTATAAACACAAACAGACCCTTTGCCTACACTTTTATATGCCCTTTATACCCTTGTGTAGATCTCATTGGAGGTGACCACACGGGAATGGCCGTTTTTTTTTTTTTTGGTATCACTAATCTACACTTACATGATGAATATTATGTTTACTAGGCTCTCCCCTATACCAGGTCCCCCCTATAAACCCCTTTACAATCACTGTCCATCAGCATAGCAAAATGTTGTAGAATCAGTACTTGCCTTTTCTGTGTTGTACAGCCCTCCCCTTTCTCCCACCCCCCCATGCATGTTAATCTTAATATCCCCTTTCTTCTACCCCCCCTTATCCCTCCGTACCCACCCATCCTCCCCAGTCCCTTTCCCTTTGGTACCTGTTAGTCCATTCTTGAGTTCTGTGATTCTGCTGCTGTTTTGTTCCTTCAGTTTTTCCTTTGTTCTTATATTCCACAGATGAGTGAAATCATTTGGTATTTCTCTTTCTCCACTTGGCTTGTTTCACTGAGCATCATACTCTCCAGCTCCATCCATGTTGCAGCAAATGGTAGGATTTGCCCTTTTCTTATGGCTGAGTAGTATTCCATTGTGTATATGTACCACATCTTCTTTAACAATTCTTCTATCGATGGACATTTAGGTTGCTTCCAATTCTTGGCTATTGTAAATAGTGCTGCGATAAACATAGGGGTGCATTGGTCTTTCTCAAACTTGATTGCTGCATTCTTAGGGTAAATTCCTAGGAGTGCAATTCCTGGGTCAAATGGTAAGTCTGTTTTGAGCATTTTGATGAACCTCCAGACTGCTTTCCACAATGGTTGAACTAGTTTACATTCCCACCAGCAGTGTAGGAGGGTTCCCCTTTCTCCACAGCCTCGCCAACATTTGTTGTTGTTTGTCTTTTGGATGGCAGCCATCCTTACTGTTGTGAGGTGATACCTCATTGTAGTTTTAATTTGCATTTCTCTGATAATTAGCGATGTGGAGCATCTTTTCATGTGTGTGTTGGCCAGCTGTATTTCTTTTTTGGAGAACTGTCTGTTCAGTTCCTCTGCCCATTTTTTAATTGGGTTATTTTTTGTTTGTTTGTTGAGGCGTGTGAGCTCTTTATATATTCTGGATGTCAAGCCTTTATCGGATGTGTCATTTTCAAATATATTCTCCCATACTGTAGGGATCCTTTTTGTTCTATTGATGGTGTCTTTTGCTGTACAGAAGCTTTTCAGCTTAATATAGTCCCACTTGTTCATTTTTGCTGTTGTTTTCCTTGCCCGGGGAGATATGTTCAAGAAGAGGTCACTCATGTTTATGTCTAAGGGGTTTTTGCCTATGTTTTCTTCCAAAAGTTTAATGGTTTCATGACTTACATTCAGGTCTTTGATCCATTTGGAGTTTACTTTTGTATATGGGTTAGACAATGGTCCAGTTTCATTCTCCTATATGTAGCTGTCCAGTTTTGCCAGCACCATCTGTTGAAGAGACTGTCATTTTGCCATTGTATGTCCATGGCTCCTTTATCAAATATTAATTGACCATATATGTCTGGGTTAATGTATGGGTTCTCTAGTCTGTTCCATTGGTCTGTGGCTCTGTTCTTGTGCCAGTACCAAATTGTCTTGATTACTATGCCTTTTTTAGTAGAGCTTGAAGTTGGGGAGTGAGATCCCCCCTACTTTATTCTTCTTTCTCAGGATTGCTTTGGCTATTCGGGGTCTTTGGAGTTTCCATATGAATTTTTGAATTATTTGTTCCAGTTCATTGAAGAATGTTGCTTGTATAGTTTCATAGGGATTGCATCAAATCTGTATATTGCTTTGGGCAGGATGGCCATTTTGACGATATTAATTCTTCCTAGCCACGAGCATGGGATGAGTTTCCATCTGTTAGTGTCCCCTTTAATTTCTCTTAAGAGTGACTTGTAGTTTTCAGAGTATAAGTCTTTCACTTCTTTGGTTAGGTTTATTCCTAGGTATTTTATTTTTTTTGATGCAATTGTGAATGGAGTTGTTTTCCTGATTTTTCTTTCTGTTGGTTCATTGTTAGTGTATAGGAAAGCTACAGATTTCTGTGTGTTGATTTTGTATCCTGCAACTTTGCTGCATTCCGATATCAGTTCTAGTAGTTTTGGGGTGGAGTCTTTAGGGTTTTTTTTATGTACAGTATCATGTCATCTGCAAATAGTGACAGTTTAACTTCTTCTTTACCAATCTGGATTCCTTGTATTTATTTGTTTTGTCTGATTGCCGTGGCTAGGACCTCCAGTGCTATGTTAAATAACAGTGGGGAGAGTGGGCATCCCTGTCTAGTTCCCGATCTCAGAGGAAATGCTTTCAGCTTCTCGCTGTTCAATATAATGTTGGCTGTGGGTTTATCATAGATGGCCTTTATTATGTTGAGGTACTTACCCTCTATTCCCATTTTGCCAAGAGTTTTTATCATGAATAGATGTTGAACTTTGTCAAATGCTTTTTCAGCATCTATGGAGATGATCATGTGGTTTTTGTCTTTCTTTTTGTTGATGTGGTGGATGATGTTGATGGACTTTCGAATGTTGTACCATCCTTGCATCCCTGGGATGAATCCCACTTGGTCATGGTGTATGATCCTTTTGATGTATTTTTGAATTCGGTTTGCTAATATTTTATTGAGTATTTTTGCATCTACATTCATCAGGGATACTGGTCTGTAGTTTTCTTTTTTGGTGGTGTCTTTGCCTGGTTTTGGTATTAGGGTGATGTTAGCTTCATAGAATGAGTTTGGGAGTATCCCCTCCTCCTCTATTTTTTGGAAAACTTTAAGGAGAATGGGTATTATGTCTTCCCTGTGTGTCTGATAAAATTCCGAGGTAAATCCATCTGGCCCGGGGGTTTTGTTCTTGGGTAGTTTTTTGATTACTGCTTCAATTTCATTGCTGGTAATTGGTCTGTTTAGATTTTCTGTTTCTTTCTGGGTCAGTCTTGGAAGGTTGTATTTTTCTAGGAAGTTGTCCATTTCTTCTAGGTTTCCCAGCTTTTTAGCATATAGGTTTTCATAGTATTCTCTAATAATTCTTTGTATTTCTGTGGGGTCCGTCGTGATTTTTCCTTTCTCATTTCTGATACTGTTGATTTGTGTTGACTCTCTTTTCCTCTTAATAAGTCTGGCTAGAGGCTTATCTATTTTGTTTATTTTCTCGAAAAACCAGCTCTTGGTTTCACTGATTTTTGCTATTGTTTTATTCTTCTCAATTTTATTTATTTCTTCTCTGATCTTTATTATGTCCCTCCTTCTGCTGACCTTAGGCCTCATTTGTTCTTCTTTTTCCAATTTCGATAATTGTTTCATTAGACCATTAATTTGGGATTGTTCTTCCTTTTTTAAATATGCTTGGATTGCTATATACTTTCCTCTTAAGACTGCTTTTGCTGTGTCCCACAGAAGTTGGGGCTTAGTGTTGTTGTTGTCATTTGTTTCCATATATTGCTGGATCTCCATTTTGATTTGGTCATTGATCCATTGATTATTTAGGAGCGTGTTGTTAAGCCTCCATGTGTTTGTGAGCCTTTTTGCTTTCTTTGTACAGTTTATTTCTAGTTTTATGCCTTTGTGGTCTGAGAAGTTGGTTGGTAGGATTTCAATCTTTTGGAAGTTACTGAAGCTCTTTTTGTGGCCTAGTATTTGGTCTATTCTGGAGAATGTTCCATGTGCACTTGAGAAGAGTGTGTATCCTGTTGCTTTTGGATGTAGAGTTCTGTAGATGTCTATTAGGTCCATCTGCTCTACTGTGTTGTTCAGTGCTTCCGTGTCCTTACTTATTTTCTGCCCGGTGGATCTATCCTTTGGGGTGAGTGGTGTGTTGAAGTCTCCTAGAATGAATGCATTGCAGTCTATTTCCCCCTTTAGTTCTGTTAGTATTTGTTTCACATATGCTGGTGCTCCTGTGTTGGGTGCATATATATTTAGAATGGTTATATCCTCTTGTTGGACTGAGCCCTTTATCGTTATGTAGTGTTCTTCTTTATCTCTTGTTACTTTCTTTGTTTTGAAGTCTATTTTGTCTGATATTAGTACTGCAACCCCTGCTTTCTTCTCGCTGTTGTTTGCCTGAAATATGTTTTTCCATCCCTGGACTTTTAGTTTGTACATGTCTTTGGGTTTGAGGTGAGTTTCTTGTAAGCAGCATATAGATGGGTCTTGCTTTTTTATCCATTCTATTACTCTGTGTCTTTTGATTGGTGCATTAAGTCCATTAACATTTAGGGTGACTATTGAAAGATATGTACTTATTGCCATTGCAGGCTTTAAATTCGGGCTTATCAAAGGTTCAAGGTTAGCCCCTTTAGTATCTTACTGCCTAACTTAGCTTCCTTATTGAGCTGTTATATACACTGTCTGGAGATTCTTTTCTTCTCTCCCTTCTTATTCCTCCTCCTCGATTCTTCATATGTTGGGTGTTTTGTTCTGTGCTCTTTCTAGGAGTGCTCCCATCTAGAGCAGTCCCTGTAAGATGTCCTGTAGAGGTGGTTTGTGGGAAGCAAATTCCCTCAGCTTTTGTTTGTCTGGGAATTGTTTAATCCCACCATCATATTTGAATGATAGTCGTGCTGGATACAGTATCCTTGGTTCAAGGCCCTTCTGTTGCATTGCATTTAATATATCATGCCATTCTCTTCTGGCCTGTAAGGTTTCTGTCGAGAAGTCTGATGTTAGCCTGATGGGTTTTCCTTTATAGGTGACCTTTTTCTCTCTAGCTGCCTTTAAAACTCTTTCCTTTTCCTTGATCTTTGCCATTTTAATTATTATGTGTCTTGGTGTTGTCCTCCTTGGATCCTTTCTGTTGGGGGTTCTGTGTATTTCCGTGGTCTGTTCGATTATTTCCTCCCCCAGTTTGGGGAAGTTTTCAGCAATTATTTCTTCCAAGATACTTTCCATCCCTTTTCCTCTCTCTTATTCTTCTGGTACCCCTATAATACGGATATTGTTCCTTTTGGATTGGCCACACAGTTCTCTTAATATTGTTTCATTCCTGGAGATCCTTTTATCTCTCTCTATGTCAGCTTCTATGCGTTCCTGTTCTCTGGTTTCAATTCCATCAATGGCCTCTTGCATCCTATCCATTCTGCTTATAAACCCTTCCAGAGTTTGTTTCATTTCTGCGATCTCCTTTCTGGCATCTGTGATCTCCCTCCGGACTTCATCCCATATCTCTTGTGTATTTCTCTGCATCTCTGTCAGCATGTTTATGATTTTTAATTTGAATTCTTTGTCAGGAAGACTGGTTAGGTCTGTCTCTTTCTCTGGTGTTGTCTCTGTGATCTTTGTCTGCCTGTAGTTTTGCCTTTTCATGGTGATAGGAATAGTTTGCAGAGCTGGGACGAGTGACGGCTGGAAGAACTTCCCTTCTTGTTGGTTTGTGGCCCTCCTCTCCTGGGAGAACAGCGACCTCTAGTGGCTTGTGCTGGGCAGCTGTGCGCAAACAGGGCTTCTGCTTCCTGCCCGGCTGCTATGGAGTTTATCTCCGCTGTTGCTGTGGGTGTGGCCTGGCTCGGGCAGCTGCTCCAAAGTGGTGGAGTCCCGTTGGAGGCGGAGCGGCCGGGAGGCTATTTATCTCCGTAAGGGGCCTCCGTCCTCCCTGCAGCCCAGGGGATTAGGGTGCCCAGAGATCCCTGGATTCCCTACATCTGGATTAAGTGTCCTGCCCTGCCCCTTTAAGACTTCCAAAAAGCACCTGCCAAAAGAAAACGACCACAAAAAAAACAAAAAATTTTTTTTTAATTAAAAAAATAAAAAATAAAAATAAAAAAATGGCCGCTCATTTTTCTTTATTCTCCAGCGCCAGCCTCAGGCATCTGCTCACTGGTCTTGCTGCCCTGTATCCCTAGTATTGGGGTCCCTATCCCTTTAAGACTTCCAAAAAGTCTTAAACAAAACAGCTCGCCAAAACAAAACAGCAAAATAAATAAATAAATAAATAAATGGCCGCTCCCTTTTCTTGTGTCTTCCGGCGCCAGGCCTCCGGTACCCTCGCACCATTCTTGCTGCTCTGTTTCCCTAGTATCCAGGGCCCAGTGCATGCACTGTGTCTGCGCTCTGGTCTGGATGGCGGGGGCTGGGTGTTCAGCAGTCCTGGGCTCCGTCTCCCTCCCGCTCTGCCTACTCTTCTCCCGCTGGGAGCTGGGGGGAGGGGCGCTCTGGTCCCGCGGGGCCGGGGCTTGTATCTTACCCCCTTTACGAGGCACTGGGTTCTCGCAGGTGTGGATGTGGTCTGGATGTTTTCCTGTGTCCTCTGGTCTTTATTCTAGGAAGAGTTGTCTTTGTTATATTTTCATAGATATATGTGGTTTGGGGAGGAGATTTCCGCTGCTCTACTCACGCCGCCATCTTGGCTCCACCCTTCCCTTGTTCTTATACTCCACAGATGAGTGAAATCATTTGGTACTTGTCTTTCTCCGCTTGACTTATTTCACTGATCATAATACCCTCTAGCTCCATCCATGTTGTTGCAAATGGTAGGATTTCTTTTCTTCTTATGGCTGAATAATATTCCATTGTGTATATGTACCACCTCTTCTTTATCTATTCATCTACTGATTGACACTTAGGTTGCTTCCATTTCTTGGCTATTGTAAATAGTGCTGTAATGAACATTGGGGTGCATGTGTCTTTTTCAAACTAGGATCCTGCATTCTTAGGTTAAATTCCTAGAAGTCAGATTCCTGGGTCAAATGGTATTTCTATTCTGAGCTTTTGGAGGAACGTTCATACTGCTTTCCACAATGGTTGAACTAGTTAACATTCCCACCAGCAGTGTAGGAGGATTCCCCTTTCTCAGCAACCTCGCCAACATTTGTTGTTCTTTGTCTTTTGGATGGTGGTGATCCTTAGTGGTGTGAGGTGATTTCTCATTGTGGTTTTAATTTGCATTTCTCTGATAACTAGCCATGTGAAGCATCTTTTCATGTGTCTGTTGGCCATCTGAATTTCTTCTTTGGAGAACTGTCTGTTCAGCTCCTCTGCCCATTATTTTATTGGATTATTTGCTTTTTGTTTGTTGAGGTGCATGAGCTCTTTATATATTTTGAATGTCAACCCTTTATTGGATCTGTCATTTATGAATATATTCTCCCATACTGTAGGATGACTTTTTGTTCTACAGTTGGTGTCCTTTGCTCTACAGAAGCTTTTCAGTTTGATGTAGTCCCACTTGTTCATTTTTGCAATTTTTCCCTTGCCCGTGGAGATATGTTCATGAAGAAGTCACTCATGTTTATGTCCAAGAGATTTTTGCCTATGTTTTTTTCTAAGAGTTTTATGGTTTCATGACTTACATTCAGGTCTTTGATCCATTTCGAATTTACTTTTGTGTATGGGGTTAGACAATGATCCAGTTTCATTCTCTTACATGTAGCTGTCCAGTTTTGTCAGCACCAGCTGTTGAAGAGGCTGTCATTTCCCCATTGTATGTCCATGGCTTCTTTATCATACATTAATTGACCGTATATGTTTGGGTTAATGTCTGGAGTCTCTATTCTGTTCCATTGGTCTGTGTGTCTGTTCTTGTGCCAGTAACAAATTGTCTTGATAATTCCTAGGAGAAGAATTCCTGGGTCAAATGGTGTTTCTATTTTGAGTTTTTTGAGGAATCTCCATACTGCTTTCCACAATGGTTGAACTAATTTACATTTCCACCAGCAGTGTAGGAGGGTTCCCCTTTCTCTACATCCTTGCCAAGATTTGTTGTTGTTTGTCTTTTGGATGGTGGCCATCCTTACTGGTGTGAGGTGATATCTCATTGTAGTTTTAATTTGCATTTCTCTGATGACAAGTGACCTGGAGCATCTTTTCATGTGTCTGTTGGCCATCTGAATTTCTTCTTTGGAAAACTGTCTGTTCAGCTCCTCTGCCCATTTTTTGATTGGACTATTTGCTTTTTGTTTGTTGAGGTGCATGAGCTCTTTATATATTTTGGATGTCAACTCTTTATCGGATATGTCATTTATGAATATATTCTCCCATACCGTAGGATGCTTTTTATTCTATTTGTGGTGTCCTTTGCTGTACAGAAGCTTTCCAGTTTGATGTAGTCCCAGTTGTTCATTTTTGCTTTTGTTTCCCTTGCCTGGGAAGATATGTTCATGAAGAAGTCGCTCATGTTTATGTCCAAGAAATTTTTGCCTATATTTTTTTCTAGGAGTTTTATGGTTTCATGACTTACATTCAGGTCTTTGATCCATTTTGAATTTAGTTTTGTGTATGGGGTTAGACAATGATCCAGTTTCATTCTCTTACATGTAGCCGTCCAGTTTTGCCAACACCAGCTGTTGAAGAGGCTGTCACTTCCCCATTGTATGTCCATGGATCCTTTATCATACATTAATTGACAATATATGTTTGGGTTAATGTCTGGAGTCTCTGTTCTTTTCCACTGGTCTGTGGCTCTGTTCTTGTGCCAGTACCAAATTATCTTGATTACTGTGGCTTTGTAGTAGAGCTTGAAGTTGGAAAGCAAGATGCCCACTGCTTTATTCTTCCTTCTCAGGATTGCTTTGGCTATTCAGGGTCTTTTGTGGTCCCATATGAATTTTAAAACTATTTGTTCCAGTTCATTGAAGAATGCTGTTGGTATTTTGATAGGGATTGCATTGAATCTGTAGATTGCTTTAGGCAGGATTGCCATTTTGACAATATTAATCCATCCTAGCCAAGAGCATGGAATGAGTTTCCATTTGTTAGTGTCCTCGTTAATTTCTCTTAAGAGTGTCTTGTAGTATTCAGGGTATAGGTCTTTCACTTCCTTGGTTAGGTTTATTCCTAGGTATTTTATTCTTTTTGATGCAGTTGTGAATGGAATTGTTTTCCTGATTTCAATTTCTGTTAGTTCATCATTAGTGTATAGGAAAGCAACAGATTTCTGTGTATTAGTTTTGTATCCTGCAACTTTGCTGAATTGAGATATTTGTTCAGGTAGTTTTGGAGTGGAGTCTTTAGGGTGTTTTAAGTAGAGCATCATGTCATCTGCATATAGTAACAGTTCGACTTCTTCTTTAGCAATCTGGATGCCTTGTATTTCTTTGTTTTCTCTGATTGCTGTGGCTAGGATCTCCAGTACTATGTTGAATAGAAGTGGGGAGAGTGGGCATCCCTGTCTTCTTCCCAATCTTAGAGGAAAAGCTTTCTGCTTCTCACTGTTAAGTATGATGTTGGCTGTGGGTTTGTCTTATATGGCCTATATTATGTTGAGGTACTTGCCTTCTATACACATTTTGTTGAGAGTTTTTATCATGAAGGGATGTTGAATTTTGTTGAATGCTTTTTCAGTGTCAATGGAGATGATCATGTGGTTTTTGTCCTAGTTTTTGTTGATGTGGTGGATGATGTTGATGGATTTTTGAATGTTGTAACATCCTTGTATCCCTGAGATGAATCCCACTTGATCATGGTGTATGATCCTCTTGATGTATTTTTGTTACTTTCTTTGTTTTGAAGTCTATTTTGTCTGATACTAGTATTGTAACACCTGCTTTTTTCTCCCTATTGTTTGCATGAAATATCATTTTCCATCCCTTGACTTTTAGTCGGTGCATGTCTTTGGGTTTGAGGTGAGTCTCTTATAAGCACCATATAGATGGGTCTTATTTTTTTATCCATTCAGTGACTCTATGTCTTTTGATTGGTACATTCAGTCCATTTACATTTAGGGTGATTATCGATATGTATATACTTATTGCCATTTCAGGCTTTAGAGTCGTGGTTACCAAAGGTTCCAGGTTACTTTCCTTACTATCTAAGAGTCTAAGTCATTTAGTATGCTGTTACAAACACAATCTAAAGGTTCTTTTCTATTCCTCCTACTTCATTCTTTATATATTAGGTATCAAATTCTGTACTTTTTGTCTATCCCTTGATTGACTTTGAGGATAGTTAATTTAATTCTGCATTTGCTTCATAATTAGCTGTTCTACTTGCTTTACTGTGGTTTTATTACCTCTGGTGACAGCTATTCAACCTTAGGAACACTTCCATCTATAGCAGTCCCTCCAATATAGACCATAGAGATGGTTTGTGGGAGGTAAATTCTCTCAGCTTTTGCTTATCTGGAAATTGTTTAATCCCTCCTTCAAATTTAAATGATAATCTCACCGGATAAAGTTATCTTGGTTCCAGGCCCTTCTGCTTCATGGCATTAAATACATCATGCCACTCCCTTCTGGCCTGTAAGGTTTCTGCTGAGAAGTCTGATGTTAGCCTGATGGGCTTTCCTTTGTATATGATCTTATTTCTGTTTCTGGCTGCTTTTAGCAGTCTGTCCTTATCCTTGATCTTTCCCATTTTAATTACTATGTGTCTTGGTGTTGTCTTCCTTGGGTCCCTTGTGTAGGGGGATCTGTGGATCTCCATGGCCTGAGAGACTATCTCCTTCCCCAGATTTGGGAAGTTTTCAGCAACTACCTCCTCAAAGACACTTTCTATCCCTTTTTCTCTCTCTTCTTCTTCTGGTATCCCTATAATGCGAATATTTTTCTGCTTGGATTGGTCACCCAGTTCTCTCAATATTCTTTCATTCTTAGAGATCCTTTTTTCTCTCTGTGCCTCAGCTTCTTTGTATTCCTCTTCTCTAGTTTCTATTTCATATATTGTCTCCTCCACCATATCCAACCTGCTTTTAGTACCCTCCATCGTGCTCTTTAATGATTGGATCTCTGACCTGAATTCATTCCTGAGTTCTTGGATGTCTTTCCATACCTCCATTAGGATGTTGATGATTTTTATTTTGAACTCCCTTTCAGGAAGAGTCACGAGGTCCATATCATTTAAATCTTTCTTGGGAGTTGTATTAATAATTTTACTCTGGACAAGGTTCCTTTGGTGTTTCATGTTGTATATGCCACCCTCTAGTGTCCAGAAGCTCTACTCTGGAGCTGCTCAGCCCCTGAAGCAATATCGGGGGTCGCAGGGGAGTGGTACTGGTGCCTGGGGGTAGGAAAAGGCTGTTCCCTGCCTCCTGGCTCCTGTTCCTGTCTCCACTGTCTGAGCCAGTGGGCTGGGCACACAGGTATAAGTTTTTATCCCAGAGCATCCAGATATGGATCCCTGCTTTCCACAAGCGGCTGGAATCCCAGTCTCCCCAGGAACTCTGCCTGTATTAACTTTCCAACCCGGTAGTCATGCGAGTCTCATGAAAGCACCGTGAAATGTAGGTTTGTGCTCCCAGAGCAGATCTCCGGAGCTAGGTATTCAGCAGTCCCAAGCCTTCCACTCCCTCCCTGCTCCGTTTCTCTTCCTCCCACTGGTGAGCTGGGGTGGGGGAAGGGATCAGGTCTCGTGGAGCCACGGCTCTGGTACGTTACCCCGTTTGGTGAGGTCTGCTCTTTTCTCCAGGTGTGTGCAGTCTGACGCCGTCCTCTTTCCTGTTGCTCTCTCAGGATTAGTTGCGCCAACTATGTTTTCTAATTGTATCCAGTTTTCGGAGGAAGCCTCTGTCTCTCCTCTCACGTAGCCATCTTTAATCTTATCCTCTTGATGTATTTTTGAATTCAGTTTGCCAATATTTTGTTGAGTATTTTTGCATCTATGTTCATCAGGGATATTGGTCTGTAATTTTCCTTTTTTGTGGTGTCTTTGCCTGGTTTTGCTATTAGAGTGATGCTGGCTTCATAGAATGAGTTTGGAAGTATTCCCTCCTTTTATATTTTTTGGAAAACTTTAAGGAGAATGGGTATTATATCTTCTCTATATGTCTGATAAAATTCAGCAGTGAATCCATCTGGACTGGGAGTTTTGTTTTTGGGTAGTTTTTTGATTACCGCTTCAATTTTGTTGCTGGTAATTGGTCTGTTTAGATTTTCTGTTTCTTCCTTGGTCAATCTTGGAAGGTTGTATTTTTCTGGGAAGTTTTCCATTTCTTCTAGGTTTTCCAGCTTGTTAGCATATAAATTTTCTGAGAGTTCTCTAATAATTTTTTATATTTCTGTGAGATCCATCATGATTTTTCCTTTCTCATTTCTGATTCTGTTGATGTGTGTAGATTCTCTTTTTCTCTTAAAAAGTCTGGGTAGGGGCTTATCTATTTTATTTTCTCAAATAACCAGGTCTTGGTTTCATGGATTTTTTTCTATTGTTTTATTCTTCTCAATTTTATTTATTTCTTCTCTGATCTTTATTATGTCCCTCCTGCTGACCTTAGGCCTCATTTGTTCTTCTTTTTCCAGTTTCAATAATTGTGACTTTAGACTATTCATTTGGGATTGCTCTTCCTTCTTTAAACAGGCCTGGATTGTTATATACTTTCCTCTTAGAACTGCCTTTTCTGTGTCCCACAGAAGTTGGGGCTTTGTGCTGCTGTTGTCATTTGACTCCATATATTGCTTGATCTCTGTTTTAGTTTTTCATTGATCCATTGATTATTTAGGAGCATGTTGTTAAGCCTCCGTGTATTTGTGAGCCTTTTTGTTTTCTTTGTACAATTTATTTGTAATCTTATGCCTTTGCTGTCTGAGAAGTTGGTTGGTAAAATTTCAATCTTTTTGAATTTACTGAGGCTCTTTTTGTGGCCTAGTATGTGATCTATTCTGGAAAATGTTCCATGTGCACTTGAGAAGATTGTGTATCCTGCTGCTTTTGGGTATAGAGTTCTGTAGATGTCTGTTAGGTCCATCTGTTCTAGTGTGTTCTTCAGTGCCTCTGTGTCCTTACTTATTTTCTGTCTGGTGGATCTGTCCTTTGGAGTGAGTGGTGTGTTGAAGTCTCCTAAAATGAGTGCATTGCATTCTATTTCCTCCTTTAATTCTGTTAGTATTTGTTTCACATATGTTGGTGCTCCTGTATTGGGTGCATATATATTTATAATGGTTATATCCTCTTGATGGACTGACCCCCGTATCATTATGTAATGTCCTTCTTTATCTCTTGTGACTTTCTTTGTTTTGAAGTGTATTTTGTCTGGTACTAGTACTGCAACACCTGCTTTTTTCTCCCTATTGTTTGCATGAAATATCTTTTTCCATCCCTTGACTTTTAGTCTGTGTATGTATTTGGGTTTGAGGTGAATCTCTTGTAAGCAGCATATAGATGGGTCTTGCTTTTTATATCCATTCTATTACTCTGTGTGTTTTGATTGGTGTATTCAGTCCATTTTCATTTAGGGTGATTATTGAAAAATATGTACTTATTGCCATTGCAGTCTTTAGATTCATGGTTACCAAACATTCAAGGGTAGCTTCTTTACTATCTAATCATCTAACTTTACTCTCTTATTAAGCTATTATAAACACATTCTGATGATTCTTTATTTCTCTCCCTTCTTCTTCCTCTTCCTCCATTCTTTATATGTTAGGTGTTCTATTCTGTACTCTTTTGTGTTTCCTTTGACTGCTTTTGTGAGTAGTTGATTTTATTTTTTGCCTTTTGTTAGTATTTGGTTGGTCTGCTTTCTTTGTCGTGATTTTATTTTCTCTGTTGACATCTATTTAGCCTCAGGAGTGCTTCCATCTAGAGCAGTCCCTTTAAAATATCCTGTAGAGGTGGTTTGTGGGAGGCAAATTCCCTCAACTTTTGCTTGTCTGGGAATTATTTAATCCCTCCTTCATATTTAAATGATAATCATTGTGGATACAGTATTCTTGTTTCAAACCCTTCTGTTTCATTGCATTAAATATATCATACCATTCTCTTCTGGCCTGTAAGGTTCCTTTAGAGAAGTCTGATGATAGCCTGATGGGTTTTCCTTTGTAGGTGATCTTTTTTCTCTCTGTGGCTGCCTTTAATCCTCTGTCCTTTTCTTTGATCTTTGCCATTTTAATTGTTATATGTCTTGGTGTTGTCCCTCTTGGGTCCATTGTGTTGGGAGTTCTGCAGGCCTCCATGGTCTAAGAGACTATTTCCTCCCAGTTTGGGGACGTTTTGAGCAATTATTTCTTCAAAGACAGTTTTTAATCCCTTTTTCTCACTCTCTTCTTCTGGTACCCCTATAATCCAAATATTGTTCCATTTGGATTTGTCACACAATTCTCTTAATATTGTTTCATTCCTGGAGATCCTTTTATCTCTCTCTGCTTCAGCTTCTCTGTGTTTCTGTTCTCTGATTTCTATTCCATTAATGGCCTCTTGCACCTCATCCAGTCTGCTCTTAAGTCCTTCCAGAGATTGTTTTATTTCTGTATTCACCCTCCCAACTTGATTCTTTAGCTCTTGTAGTTTTCTTTGTAGGTCCATCAGCATGGTTATGACCTTTATTTTGAATTCTTTTTCAGCTAGATTGGTTAAATCTATCTCCCCAGGCCCTCTCTTGGGGGTTGTCTGGGTAATTCTGGACTCGACCAAATTCTTCTGCCTTTTCATGGGGATAGAAGTAGTTGTAGGCATGTAGTGTGTGTGTCAGCTTGGAGAACAAAGTCCTTTCCTGCTTGCTGGTCGCCTTGCCATTCTCTGCTTCCTGTGTCAGTTACCCGCACACCTGGTGCAGCCTCTGGCTTAATCCCTTAATGTGCCGTGGGCTGGGTTGCCATCAGGGTAGCCCGTAGCCCTGCGGGGAGTGGCAGGCATGCCAGCTGTGCTCTCCTGTGAGAACGGCACCCCTTTGCACCTTGCCCTGGTTTCCTCTGCCTGTGTTAGGCAGTTGCATGTTGGCGGCAGCCTCTGGGTCTCGCCCATGCGGGTGCGTGCTGGGAGGAGATTCTGGTTGGTTGCTGTGGAGGCGGCTGCTCTCTGGCTGCTCTGCCACTGCGTGCACGCATGGGGCTGCTCTCAGGTTGCTCAGCCGCTGCGGTGGGGCAGTGCCTGAGGGGGAGCTACTGGCAGGCTATTTATCACTGTGAGAGGCCTCATTGCTGCATTGCCTCACAGGGGGCTGGGACACCTGAAGTTCCCCAGGATTCCCAGCTGCTGGGCTGAGTGTGCCGGGATGCTTCCATTCAGCGGTGAGGCTCCTGTCCCTTTAAGACTTTCAAAAAGCACTCGCTTTTCTTTTGTCCCAGTGGAGCTGGCTGCAGGGACATGCTCGCAGATGTTACCTTTCCGTTTCTCTAATATCCAGTACACCGTGCAATGTGTGTCTTCGCTCCTGGTGTGGATTACTAGCGCTGGTTATTTAGCAGTCCTGCACTTCCACTCCCTCCCCGCTCCAACTTCTTTCCTCCCACCAGGGAGCTGGGGTGGAGAGAGCACTTGGGTCCTGCTGCGCCATGGCTTGTATCTTACCCCCTTTGTGAGATGCTGAGTTTTCGCAGGTGAAGATGTAGCCTGGCTGTTGTACTGTATCCTCTGGTCTCTCTGTTAGGAATAGTTGTATTTGTTGTATATTCAAAAATACATATGGTTTTGGGAAGGGATTTCCACTGCCCTACTCATGCTGCCATCTTGGCTTCTCCAGCATGTGTTGCATCTTAACCTTACACAAAGTTACATGCCAATGATATCTAGGTAAAGCTGGGGAAAGAAGGATCTGGGTGCTGCTTTCATTTCTCACCACTCCCCCACCCCCCCATCCTTGTACCTGACAGCTGGTCATAATTTTTTAACTTTTTATTTGGAGTAATTCCAAATTTACCTAATGTTGCAAAAATAAAAATAGTACAAAGAACACTTATATACCCTTTACCCAGATTCACCTATTGTTAACATTTTATCCTTTTCTCTTTATTGTTTAGGTTCTCTCTCCTCTACACACACACACACACACACACACATGCACACATTATGTATATACATTATATATATATACACACACACATTATATATATATATCCTTTTTATACACACACTTTTTTCTGAGCCATCTGAGAGTGAGTTGTATACATCATGATTCTTTATCCCTACACTTCAGTGTGTATTTCCTAAGCATAGAGATACATGTTCCAAAGCACTGGTACTGCTATCAGTTTCATAAATCTAACAGTGTTACAATACTTTACTGTCTGGTTTCCAGTTTCATCAGTTGACACACTAATGTCCTTTTGAACATGTTTCCCCTCATAGGGGCCAAGGGCAGGCCGCCCCAAAATTTGGCATGCACATTATTTAAAGAAGAAAATAATCAATACCCAAGAGACTCAGAGAGAAACTTTGACTTTCCCCCCAGCTGCATTAAAAGTATTAGGATGGAGGACCTGCTCCAGGAAGGGAGCCATCACTATAGACAATTACATTATAATATGAACTAGGGATAGCCGGTGAGGTATTTAGCAAAGTCTGTTAAAATTCCTCTCTGTGTCCCAGTGTTCCTGTGGGGCCCAGCAAACCTTTGTTTATGAAACATTTACTCCTTTTCAGCTTCCTGTGAATTGCTTTCCTTCCTGTTGAGGTCCCAGACCCCTACCTCCTTCTCCTTAGTTCAGGGTGATGCATAACCTCATTTTGCCTGACTGTGGCATCTCTTGATTGTGTAGTTTCCTCATAGGTACGTAACTAAATTTGATTGTCTCCTGTTAATCTGTCTCACATCCATTTAATTCTTAGACCAGATTAGAAGAACCCTAAAGGGTAGAGGGAAATTTTTCCTCCACTACATTGTTAAGGATACGTTTTTTTCTCCATGTCCACAGAACTGCACTTAACTGTGTGGGCAGCACCTGGGAACCCTGTGGTGTGTCCTTTGAACCTCTGCTGTTCTGGCACAGCTGGGCCCAACCCTGCCTGGGCACAAGCCACAAGGAAAGAAGGCGCATGTGGCTGTGGTCATTAGGTTTCCCATCACTGAGAGATGTCAAGACCTGAGTGAGTCACCCAAGGTGACTGAGAGCTGTCCAGGACCCATTCTTGAGGCTCTGAAGGCTTCCTAGATGCCAGTCCCTGGCACCGCTCATGGAACCTCCCCAGGAGCCCCGGCCAAGCTATATGTACTCAGTGAGCTGACTTTGGACGTCTTTCTGGTGCAAGGACATTTGGAAGGCATGCTGCTTGTGTTGGGATAATGCAGAAACAGGAGATGTCTGGAGAGCAGGCGTGGGAGGAGCTGGTCTGACAACCCAGCCCTCTGAAGAGCAAGGGCACCTCTCATGTCTGGAGCACAGCCTGCCAATCAGGTAGAATGACATCTGATGACCACTGAGACCTTGATCTGGCTCCCAGACTGATGTGTTGCTCTGCAATCCTCCAGGGCTAAGGCCTGTTGCCATAGCAGCACACAAGGTCTTTGGGGAGGCCAAGTGCTTCGCCCAGCTCAGCAGCCACAGCAACTCTTCCCAGAAGGCCCTGGCTGAAGAAGCTCTCAGGAGGGCTCAGCACTCTAAAGGTAGAGTGGGGCCTCTAGAGCAGCCCCAGGCAAAAGGCAGTGTAGTAGGGATTTTAGCTAGCACAATCCTGCCTTTATACAAGATTTTTAACCTAGAAACAGGCTATTTTTCAGGTTTTCCCCTGGGTTTAAGGGAAGCACCATACAGCACAGCATTCAGTGTTCTCCCAATAGGAAAAAAGTGCACCAAGGGTCTCAGATCAGTAAGCGAAAGCACTGAAACTTATGGTCAGGGAATAGGGGAAATGGATCTAACACAGGAACCAGTACCATTAAAAGTTTTATTTTTATTTCAAAAGCATTTATATAGCAGTTCCCATGTGCCAGGCACTATTTTAAATGCTTTGCAGTCCATTAACTCATTAAATTCTCATAGTAATCCTTTAAAGTAGGTACAGTTGTCATCCCCATTGTACAGTTGAAGAAACTGGGGTTCAGAGAAGTTAGATAACTTGCCTAAGGTCACACAGCTGATAAGTGGCAGAGTCAGGACCCCAGCCCAAGTAATGTGATCCCAAACTCTGTTCTCTTCACTGTTCTGCCCTGCTGCCTCCCTGGGTCTGTAAGCCTTATGAGAATACAGCAGGACCAGGAGCAAACCTCCTAGACCCCGCTTTCCTTTCTTCCTTGGCCCTTTTATATGGATCACATGCAGGAGTCCAACCTGTCCCCTCGTCACATTAGGAGGAGGGAGAGAGAGAATGAGGGCACTCACTACCTACATGCTTGGATGCTTCTGGAAAAGCCAGCTCTGGCCGGGGCAGAGGCATACTGCAGTGATTCAGAAACTCCTGCATTTTATCTCCTGAGCCAAGAATCTGAGCTGAGTGTGCTTAGAGACTCCCCCAAGATGAACGTGGCATCAAAATCTCTTTAATCCTAGCCTCAGGGAAAGACCACCACCAAGAAGCCCCCACCAAAGCTAAGGTTGGGCTTGACACAGAACAAAGCAGGGAAGAAAATGAGTACATCAGGGTTCTGTTTCAGAGTTCTATTGTGGAATATAATGAGTTGTTTATAGTAAGCAAGGCCCTAGCAGCCTCTGTGTAAATCTCAGTCCTGACAGAGTACAGCCAGAGCGGCAAGCCCAAACAGGTAACATGTTGATATGCCTGTGGAAATATCAACTAGACAGGACAGACACCCAGGGCTGGGATGAGGCAAAAACTTGGGAGCAAACAAATATTCAACCAACAAACTTTTGGGAAGGCCGATGTGTTTGGCACTCTGCTGGACACTGAGAATACACTAGGAATAAGAATGCTACCATTAGTGCTAACATAGTATATGCTTGTATATATAGATTATCTCTGGAGGGGAACAGCAGACTGTGGTAACAGAGATCACTTGCGGGTGGATAGGAAGGTAATGGGGGAGAGATGAAGACGGTCCTGCAAACTCTGTGTGCCTGGTGAATTTGCTATTAGTGACCTATATTAGCTATATATTACCTGTGCAAAAAGTAAATGAAGTAAGAGGGGAGAGACAAGTGTGTAGCTATGTAAGTGGAGAAGCAAAGAGCTCGCAAGGGCTTGTTCAAAGTGCTAGGGTTGGCAACAATGGAGGAACCAGGCCATAAAGACCGGATTCACCAGTTTGTCTTCCTGGCTTGGAATACAGTTCAGGCTTTAGCCCTGATTATCTCCAAGAGGTCTTTTTACCACGTCCTATGTAGAAAAAAACCCTGTCTATTTTCTAATCGTTTTTCCAAGCACATCACACAAGGAAATATAATCTGATAAGGATGTGGAGGCGGGTGAGCCCTGCCCAAGGCGGAGGGGCGTTTATGCTCCCATAGGCTTTGGCCTCCTCCTCCGCCGCCACCCTTCATGGACAAAGGTGACTGCATGGGTAACAACCATTCACCTTGCAAACACACACCGGACTACAGCGGAGCCTACGCCCTGGCACAGAGAAGTGTTTCCCAGCAGGCTCCATGTCCAGCTGGTCTCGGGCCTATGCCACCCACTCACTCTAGAGTAAACATGCTGAGGAAATTGCACGAGCCTAGGAACAAGGGTGGAGAAAGTAGGTTCTGGTGGTTTTCAGGATAACAAGCCGACAAGTCAGTTTTCTAGTGTGGAGTGTTGTTTCTGGATTGCAGACAGTTTTTAATCCTGGTCTGACTCCCTCACATGCCCCTCCCCCAGGCTACCTTCAGGCTCCCTTTTCCGAGGCCTAGCGGGTCTACTGGGGAAATAATAATAATTTGATGCTAATTATGATCACTACCCCTTGTGGAATGCTTCCACAGGCCAGGCGTCACAGTAAGTGGTTTGCATGCATTATATTTTATGCAGTCCTCACAAACACCGATGAGGAAGGTACTCTGGCTACCTTGTTTTATAGATGAAGAGACAGCCTTGGAGACAGAAATTAATAGTGGTAGTGACTGGAATGGAAACCTGGCTGTGTGGTTATAAGCCTACAATGGCTGTGCTATAAAGGCTTTTAACCACTCTGCGGTACTGCTTCTCATAAAGTTAATTTTAATATTAGCCTAATCCACCCATCCTTAGGAAGGGAAATACACTGCCAAAAAATCACTTATGATATCCTAAAGCTAAATATAAGTGGCTTTTCTATTATCTCTTGTTTGGAGTTATTTAGGCTGAGGCTTTTCTCCAAAAGCCTGTGTAACCAAGGGTTATATGAACACATACCCTGGGCAGGCAGGAAGTAGGCCCAGTTCTGCTGGCCCTGAGTCAAGGCCCTAAAAAGACCTGCTAACAGGCAAAGTTAAGCTTATAAAATCAGCATGGAAATGGAAGGTCAGACCAGCCCTGATCTTAAATGTCAAGAACCTTCTTGCAGTTTACAGCCCACTGGGGTGGGCTGGGGGTGGGGAAGGTGCTGCCTGGGGATGAGCATTTTGCAGCTGATACCTGAGGGTTTTGTGGATAGAAACCGATTTCTAGGTCTCATTGGGTCATCATTTTAGAGTTCAAAATATGTGTTTGGGGTCCAGAACAAAGACTCTTATTCCATATCCTTTGTTTACTTCCCCTGGGTCTGTGCCTGCAGAGACAGAGCACTGGGGCTCTGACCTTCCTTAGTATGCTGTGATAGGTCATTTTATATGTTGAATAGGGTAAAGGATGCCCAGATAGCTGGTAAAACATAATTTCTGTGTGTGTCTCTGGAAGAGATTACCATTTGAATCAGTAGACTGAGTAAAGACCACTCTCACCAATGCAGGCGGATATTATCCAGTCTGTTGAGGTCCCAAAGAAAACAAAAAGGTGGAGGAAAGGCAAATTTGCTCTTTCTGCTTGAGCTGGGACATACATCTTCTAATGCCTTTGGACACTGACATCCCTGGTTCTCGGGCTTTTGGACTTGGACCAGGACTTAGGCCATCTGCTGCCTGGTTCGCAGGTTTTCAGACTCGGATGAGTTACACCACCAGCTTTCTTGTGTCTCCAGCTTGCAGATAGCACGTCTAGGGACTTCCTGTTCTCGTCATCACATGAGTCAATTCCTAGAATAAATCTATTCTCTACATATATGCAAATATATAGAGAGAAAGTTTGCAGCTTCTCAGTCCCATTGCAGCAGCCCCTGTCCTTGCCAGTGCAGACCCAGTGGGCCAGTAGAGTGAAGCCACCTGCTTCTTCACCAACTCTGAAGACATCCCCTCGTGCCCTCTGCCTGGGATGGTCTCCCCACTCTGCTCTCACAACTCCTGCCTCTTTACCTTCAACAACTCAGGATAAAACCCACCTCCTACTCACCTGCTACTATGTCTTCCAAGTTTTTTCTATATTCAATATGTACTGTATTGCTTTATTATTACTGCTAACAGTAACAATGACTCCAGCTAGCATGTATTAAGAGCTGTTTGCCAGGCACTATCTTATTTACACATTATCTCATTGAAACTGCACAACCAACTGATGAGGAGGGTGCTGTCATTTATTACTCTACCCCGCTTCCCAGATGAGGAAACTGAAGCTCAAGAACATTAAATAGGTTGTCCTGGGACATTGAGCTAAGAAGTGGTAGAGCTGGCATCTGAAACCAGGTCTCTCTGATCCCCAAAACACTCTCTGAGCCAATGTGGGTTTGCCTTTTCTCTTCCATTAGATTCAGTTCCTTAAATGAATCTTTGATTTTTTTCTGGATTTCCACCTCCTGACTCCTGATCCTAGGCTCTGCTTGGAGTGGGCATGTGTCTGATTGATCTGTTCACAGGAGCTCTGCTCTCACCATCAGGCCTGCTGGGCATCAGACTGCTCCTCCCTGGTCTTGTGAGAGAGAGGTGGGCAGGAGCTAGAAGCAGGAGAAAGTGCCAAGTTTGAGCAATAACCAATGTCCTCTGGCTTCCCAGTGCTCACCTCATGGCCACATTACAACTTACACACCTCTGGCAGTGCAGCTCCTGCTAATGAGGCAGGGGAAATGAATGCCACTAACATCCTGTTTTTTGCTCATTCAGACAGCTGCAACATCTAGGAGGGAAGACTGCTTTTCAGTATCACCGTATTTCCATGGAAATTGGATTCTGCCAGCTATCACCTGCCCCCTGGTGGACTGCTTTTCTGACACTTTGGTAGAAGAGAAAGAGAAGAAAGTACAGGCAGCCTCTAAAAATTGCTGAAAAAAATACAATTACCTGAAAATCTTGCAGGGTCTGAGAATTAGCCACTGAGACTTCCATTGACCAGGGATGGCAGAACCTCTTGTGAGTCTTCTGGATTATTATACCCTTTGGGGGCTCCAGACAGCACTTAGCCCCTTGCTCTTCTGTGATAAGACCCACTCGACAGGTTGCTGCATCTCTCTGAGCTCATACCTATTCTCTCCTCTGCTAATCTGTAGTTATCTCCTGCAGTCTCCTTTCAAAAATAACAGGTCTTGATTCTCCTTTTCCCAACATCCCTTTCTTTCCATCTCCACTGCCATCACCCTAGCTTGTCCTAATCTCCTCCTGGTTGCGGCAGCCTTCACAGCTGCGCCTCCTCCCCTCCTCCCCTGAGGCCCGTTCTTCACACCACATCCACACTAATCATCCAACACCCCACTTGGCATCTGAGACTCCCTGTTGCCTACAGGGAAGAAAGTTCAAGTTTCCCAACCGCCATCTCAGCCAAAAATACTGGTTGATGGCCTACTGTATGCAAAGCACTCCCCAGAAATCTGCTCCAGCTGCAGGTTGCAACAGGCACTTTATACATGTTACATCATTGAATCGCCAGGACAACCCTGTGACGAGGATATTATTATCAGAAGGGAGATAAGAGTCTCAGAGATGTTAGTCAACTTGCCCGAAGCCACCCAGGCAATAACTGGCAAAACCAGAGCTCAAACTCAAGGCTCTCTGACTCCATAGTTCATGTCTTCTCTGCAAACTGCCACATTCACCCACTCATTCACCTCTTCAGTGAATATTTATAGGGCATTTTCTTCTTAGCCATGGCTAAGGAGACAGGAATGAACAAGCCAGGCATGGCTCTGTCCCCCTTTCTTGGAGCTTGCAGTCTAGTGGGGGAGACTGAGGCCATGCAGGCATCCTGCTAGGTGCCCCTTCTGCCACCCCTGGGCTCTGTGACATCAGGAACTCTGAGAGTCTCTTTTTAGAGTTGTAGGGGCCAAGGGCAAGTCACCCAAAAATGTGCCACTTTGGCATGCAGATTCTTTCAAGATGAAAGCAAGTCAGGCCCAAAGGACTCGGGACAAACTTTGACTTTCCCCCTAACTGCATCAAAAGGATTTAGATAGAGGACCTGCTCCAGGAAGAGAGCCATCACCATAGATAAACTATATTATAATACGAACTAGGGTGGTTAACACGGAGGAATTTAGCGAAGTCTGTTAAAATTCCTCTCTAGGTCCCATGTTTATGCGTGGCCCAACAAACATTTATTTACCAAATATTTACTCTCTTTCATCTCCTGAGAATTGCTTTCCTTCCTGTTGAAGCCCCAGACCCTTACTCCCTTTTCTGTAGTTCAGAATAACATATATTCCTCATTCTGCCTGTCTTTGGAATCTCATGTGTGTGGATTCTCTATAGTTATGAAGTTAAGTTTGATTTTCTCCTGTTAATCTGTCACATGTCAATATAATTCAGACCATATGGAGGAACCTTGAAGGGTCGAGGGAAAATTTTCCTCCCCCAACAGAGTCACTACAGTAAGACCTGATAGGAGCAAGTCAAGTGTTTGCCAGGCACTCCCTGTGTAGTTACCAGTGTGCCAGGAGCTGTGTATGATGGCAGAAAAAATACAAGATAAGATAAAGCTGTGGAGCCAATACATCCACACACTTGGCAAACCAGCCATCACATTCAGGTTTTAAATGATGCAAGTGCAGATGATACTTTGGAGGCTCAGGGGAGGAAGAGTGTGGCTGCAGTGCTCAGAGGAAGCCTCGTGGAGGAGATGGGTTGGCCGCAGACAAGCGGCGAGCAGCTGCGTGCAGCCCTCCCAGCGCCCGGAGGCAGCCCCAGGCTGGGAAGAGGGGAGCGTGCCTCCTGCAGGCTGCTGCGAGCGGGCAGCGGGCAGCTGGCGCACTTTTACTTTTGGGGGCTACGGCGGCCGCCGCTCCGCCAGTGTCTCAGCCTGTGTCTCTCATCCAGCCTTGTGCCTTCACTCGCCACTAGGCTCAGAACGGCCTTGTCTCCCCTCAGGGCACACCCAGCCCTCCTCTCTCCTAGCTGTCTTCAGTTCTATCCGTAGCGGGAGCTGGTATTTCCCTCTGCTCCTCCCCGCATTCTCTTCAAAGACCACTGAGGCCAACACGCTGAGAGCGTCCCCTACAAACTTTCCCGTGAAAAAACCCGGGACGAAGCTCGCCCTTGAGGGAGTCCAGTGGTCATTTCACACGTAAGCACACATTCTGTGCCAAGCTCTGTTCCATCCACCTGGCAAATACTAACTCATTTAATCTGCACCACAGTGCTGTTCACGACCCCATTTTACAGTTGAACAAGCTGAGGCACTGAGAGCTTAGTACCTTGCCCATGGTCTCACCGCGGGAAAGAGGCCGGCATGTGCTTAAGCACTTTAGGAAGGGCCTCTCCTTCCACTGCTCACAGTGGGTCAGTCCCCAAACAGGCCGATGGTTCCCAGCCTGAACCATTGGTCTTCCTCTGGTCTACCTGGTCATTTTCCAGGCACCACACCATACTGCACTGCTTCCTGGCCCTCTTTAAGGAGGGCTGGGGCTCTGCTTCCAGGGTCTGTAGCTGCAGGTCCTCTGTGCGGCTTGCCAGGGGCCCCAGTTAACCTCATCTGGAAAATGGTCATCATAGTATCTGTGTCATAATACTGTTGAAAGGATTAAATGAGAACCCACACACAATACAAGAATGCCTGGCCCCTAGTAAAGAGCTCTAAGAATGACAATGGGTGAGCAGAAGAGACCAAGCCCCTGCTGTACACACCTAGGGGCAGAGAGAGGTTGGTGGGGGGGTGGGGGATGGGTGGAGAAAGAGAACAAATCCATTTGCTTTCAGGTCAGAGAGGGTCACATTTACTGTAGGGTTCTCACTGGCTTTCAGTGTCTGGGGCCCTCGTCAGAGCTGGGAACACCATGCCTCAGCACAGGAGTATGTCTGGGCTAATCAGCCCTAACAAGGCATGTGGGTGTGCAGTTGGTACAGCTTGGATGGCAGCGTCCTCAGGCGCCCCAATAACATGCCTATTCCTCTCCCCTTGGAGTGGCCTGAGTCATCTTGTGTGGCAGGCAGTGTTCAGCATTGTCACCATCACAACCAGATACACATCAGGTACTCACCATGTGGAGGGCTCTGTGTTAGGGGCTCATGATCAAATGGGCAGCATATGTTCATAAGATGATAGGAACCCTTGGTGTGGAGTCCTACCTATCTTTTTACATAGATTTGGGGAGGAAGTCCCAAGGTCCTGGGCTCTCTAGTTCTCTAGCACAGACAATATAGCAGCAGAGCAGGAAGCCAGTGACTTCCAGACCCCTGCTGTATCCCTATCCTCCCTCTAAGCCCAGGGGATGGGCAAACAATAGATGCCAAGTCAGGAAGGCCCTGTGCAGTTTATTACTGCAGAATTGTTCCCAGGAAGCAAGAGGCTGGATCTAGCCAAAATTCATTCATGCTTATCATTAACCAAAGGAACAAATTCCATATGTTGTTCATTCATTCATTTCTCCCTACAATGGATATTTACCACGCATTCACTGTGTGTTTAGTTCTGTGCTCTGTGTTGGCAATGTAAGCAGGGAAAAGACATAGCCCCAACTGGAGACAGACAAGCAAACACTTAGCTGCCATACCATGAAATAAATACTGTAATTCATCTGCTTAACAATTATTTTATTGAATAGCTATTATGTGCCAGGCACTGTTCTAAGCACTGGGGATACAACCACAAATTAAACAGACAAAATCCCTGAGCTGACATAAATAGATGACTTTAGCAGTTCAAAGGAGAGAGCAGTGAGCACTGACTGGTAGAGTCTGGGAAGGTTGGCAGAGGATGTGTATTCTGGGTTGAGTCTTGAAGGACTGTACCCTGGCATGGAAGCATGGAAGGGCAGGCCGGGCGAAAGTGATAGTACAGCAAAGCTTGGAAATATTAAAGTGAATGGCATGGCTAGTGAATAGCAAGTGGCTTGGTTTGGGGCTGTAGAGCATGCACAGAAAGAGTAGCAGAACCAGAGGTGCATGTTACTCTTTCTCCATGTAAAGTGCAATCAGAGGAAATAGACCAGTGCCTGGGCCTCAGCATTTGTCTGAGAGCCAGCCCTGGTAAGAGGCGAGGGGTGGCCTCACCAAGCGAGGGGGCGCCAAGCAAGGTCATGCGGCTATGGGGGCCTTAGCCGATGGCCTAATAATCCCAACCCCAGGCAGGTAGACTTAGAGGGGCTCAGCATTCTTTGCCGGGAGCCTTCATTTAAAAAGAAGGTCTGTCCTGGGAAAGTTCACTGAACTTGACCAAAATAAAATTTAACTCAAGAGCTTTAGGTTCAAGCAATTTTTTACAACAGTAATTCTTAGATTGGCTGAAAATAGAAAATAACCCATTCTCTAAAAATGGGCTCTGTAAAAATAATGCATTGGTTATTATTACAATTTCTATTTCGTATTTTTCAGGTGGATTTTGTTGGTGGTATTGAAACTAGCTGGCTTTCATATTTTAATATATTTTAGGACTCACAATAAATAGTTGGACAGGATCACCTTGAAGTTCTCTTTGAAACCTCTGTCAAGTCAGGCAGCTCAGAATACAGTACCTCACCTCTTCAAGCCTCAATTTTACCAGCCATAAAATGGAGTTAATCATAACACCTACCTCTCAGGGTTGTTGAGAGGATCACAAGAATTAATCTACATAAAGTGCTTAGCAAAACATCTGGCATATAACAGGTCAAAATAAAATAATCAGCTATGGTCCTGATTCTGTAGTTTTAGAGAAATCACTGGTACTTGGTTGTATCAATTATTTAATCAGCAGAAGCAGGTTTAACTTAATCCAACCTGTTTAGCTCCAGAAATTCTGAAAAGGACCATAGATACTAGTAGAAGACTTAAGAAATGATACTGTAACTGAAATGAGATAAGTTGCTTTCCAGTTTTCCTGGTGGACAAACCGATGCTGTAACCCACGGTGAGGAGTGATAAAACCCGAGACACAGAGAAAAATGGAACTGATGTAGGATTACAATTTCACTTGCCCAAACTTCCAGCTTTCCATCCTAATTGGTAAATAGCATGTTTTTACCAAGAAGCCCAAGCTTCTTTACCTCCTAACCTGCACTTCCAGGGTAAACCCATGATGATGGTTGGTTTCTATAATAAATGGATTCCTGAGTTTAATTCGCAAGAGTGAAAGGAAATCTTTTGAATTCAGAGGTCTCAGTCCATTGCCTTTTCCTAGCAGCTTCTTTCCCAAGGGAATGAAGTCATAGGGTTGGAAAATCAGGCTAGGAACTCATGGATTCCATGAAATACTATAAGAGCAAAGGGGACCCTGATGATCACACACTCCCCCATGGGCCAGCAAGGCGGGATGGATTTATTTTTGACCTTTGCTTCCTTTCCTAATCATTGTTGTAAAATAAGTGCTCTGAGTTAGAGTTCAGGATTATCACTATAGCCACATGTTCCTATTTGGTCCATTCCAGAAGTATTCTTTTCTTTCTTTACAACCTTTCTTTCTTTGTGTGTGTGTGAGAGTCACTTTGTATAGTACATGTGGCATTTTCTTGATACTGTTTAAGAAAACATATAGGTCAGGGATAAATCCATTACACCAGTCTTGCATGAATGAAATGAAAATAAAGTACTCCAACAAGACAGTAACAACATTGTGTAAAGCAAGTGCCCAGCATTGTTCTAAGCACTTTACTCCTATTAACCCCTTTAATCTTCACACTATTCCTATGAGGTAGGTACTGTTGTTATCCATCTATGCCAATGGGGAAACTGAGGCACAGGGCTGTGAAGTAAAAGTTGGATAGTTGTCAAGTGAGAAAGTTTGGTATTTGAAAATGAGACCTCTAGCTCAAAAGAGTCTCATGAGTGAGTCCTGAGCAGGAACCTGGGGAGCAGTGGGGAGATCAGGTGATAAGGAAGTCCCAAGCCTGGGTCACTCCTCTGCCCTGAGGCATAGGGCTGGCTCCCCATTCCTTCGTCTACTCCAGCACCACCAGCAGGAGCAGATGCAGGTGTGGTGGGGGTAAGAACTTATATAATTTGGAGCCCTCTTTTAAACAACACAAACGTATCTTTTGAAAATTTTACAAAACCTTATGAGCAAATGAATATGTTGTTATGGTGCCTTCCAGGGCTGCGAAGGGGCCCTTGCGAGGGGTGGCTCTGAAGCTGAAGCATCATTAAGCTCCCTGTACATCGGCCTCTGTCCCCCATGAGATGTCTCTGCTCCTTGCTGAGCAGGGCACTGGTGCTCATTTCAACAGGAGAGTTTTCCTTTTCACTCTCAAGCATGAGGCCCTCAGAAGTTGGTCTGTCAACAGGGATTTGACACAGACTTTGCTCTGGTTATGTCTTCACAGCCATAGCCATCTCCATTCTAGGAGTGAAAACATTAGAGAACGTCTAATAAAAAAAGGAGTGGAATGTCTCATATGATGAGATGTGGTATGTTCTCTTAAATATCTACAGTGCTAACTTTCCGGCCTGCCTATGAAAGTTGCCTAAGGAAATGAAATCCCAGCATGGATGCTCACCATCAAAATAAGACCTCTCTTCCACTATGGTCCCTTTGACTGACAGTCATGGAAAAGCCATGGATTGACGGACTCCTTTATTTAACTCAGTTTTGTTCTGAAGAGGGTCCACAGAAAACAACCGCCCAGTCTGTTGCTTGAACATTGTTTATATTCGTTGCCAGGATACCAAAGGCCCTTTTAAGCCTTTGGCTAAGAAGAGCATCATGGATCTGAACTTGTTCACCTGCACATAAAGCAAATAATGGCTGAAATGATGGGAAAGCTCCTCCAAACATTTTAAGTGGAACACAAGGCATTTCTTGTGACCAGAAATTGCAGCATCTAATATTTGTTGTTCAAATAAATCTCCACCTGCATACCGAAGTGCACATTACACATAACAAGATGAGGCTTTGAAAAGACAGATGTTAATTATTTTGAGGTAAATCAGATCACCTTTGACCCAAACTCCGTGCTGTAATTTTGTTGCTCAGCTTCTTGGTCCTGAAATTAATGTAAATCTTTACATTTGTAATTTTACTTGGCAAAGGCAAGCCACCCACACAGTCTGCAAATGATTGCTCTGAGTCAGAGACTATTTACTTACAACTGTGTTAGATATTTTAAAATGTTCTCTGAAAGGATTAAATCACCTAGTCTCAGTCCTTTCATAGATTCTGCTTTATATAAAAATGAAGGATCCAGAGAATATCTCAACTGGAAAGGACTTTAGAGGAGAAACTAAGGCTCTGGTGTTAGTCCCCCCAGGTCATTGAGCCACCAAAGCTAAAACCCAAATGGTAAGTACTAGTTTAGGGTTTTAATAAAAGATTTCACACTTAGAAATCCTTGCTCAGACTCCAGAAGCTACCCCTTCTATACCCTTCTGCTTCCAACAGCATCTGTGAGCCCTGGTACTCCACAGTGTGATACTGGTCTAAAAGAATCATGCCATTTTGAATCCAAGTGGTCAGAATATGATTCAGATAAAAACAAACCAGCTATTATTACAACACTATGCATTCATATTTTAGAATGGATATACAAGAAACTGTTTACAATACTTACTTTTGAAGGAGGGGGATAGGAGATGGGAGAGGCAGGACAGGGAGATATTTGCTTCACATTTTATATATATTTTTTACTATTTGACTTTGATCACCATGTACAGATATGAACTGTGTTTAAAATCTAAAACACAAATTAGAAATACTATGCTCACAAATTTCCCAGGAGAAATGCAATTTACCCCAATAGCACTGACGCTTGAAAATCTATTATCCAGTATAGCAGTACTTTTAAAAATGTTCTACAGAAGTATCTATAATGGCAGAGGAGGCTGAATGGGTTCCCCCACGGGTCTGGGGACAGTGCCAGAAATGGCCCTCTGTACACAAGAACTCTCTTTACAGCTTATGTTTTTAAAATGCATTCAAATTGTGTAATAGACTCTCTAACATATCCGGAATCTCTTTTTATCGAAAATAATGGCTTAAATGACTTACCATCCACGAAAACTGCCCCTGTGGGGAGACACCCCTGTTTTTTCTCCAGCGGTCCAGAGCACCCGTAGCACACTGCCTCCAGTGACTGAGTGCAGAGGCCCCTGGAATGGGAAGCACGGATGTGCGCAAGCTGACCTGTATTCTAGCTCTCTCACCTGGAATCAGGCTTCACGGATCCTGTTATGCATTGAATAGTAACAAAACAACGGCATAAATTAGGGTGTTGCTAAGATCGTGTACCATCAATGTTCACATGAGCATAATGGGTATAATGAATTCTATAGCGCTATCCTGCACAGCTTGGAGAGATTAAAACCACTTTGTCTTTAAATTAAATTTCGAAAATCATTAAACAACAAGAATAGAAATTTAAAAAAAACACCCTCATCTATGTCAGCCACCCAATTGTAGGAGGCACCACTTCTTGCTTTCTGATCATTAATGTCTGGTCCTAGGTTTATTTTAATAGCTGCCAGCTCAGTGAGTCCACATCTATTGTAATAACCACAAAGGAGGTCTGGGTTCTCTTGTAGTGTGGTTTGCAGCCCTAAGTGGAGAGCTTATCCCCATTCAGGATCAAAATCTATAACTGCAAAAGACCTAGGCTGAAGCTTATTTTATATAAATTCTACACAATATATGTGTAGGCTGTTGCAGAAAAGGAACAGTGGGTTTGAATGCATTCTTAAGTAGTGCTCTGCTTGGGCAAATCTTCATTCAACAAAATGGATGCCTAATTATGAAAAACTCACATTGGAGTGCTTACTAGGTGACGATGTCATACTTTTATCGCTCTCTGTGCTTTGTTACTTTAACCCTCACTCACTACCCAACTCACAACTCAACACCCCTAGGAAATATGGCTAGCACTATTATATACCCATTTCACAGATGAGGAAACAGACTCGGGAGATTAAGTGACTTGCCCAAGGTCATACAGCTAAGTAAGCTACAGAGCTAAGATTCAAATCCAGATACTTCTTTGTGATTATGGAGACCTTGAAATCTTACCGCCTCTTAATAATTACGAGTTACTGTTTCTGGAATGCTTATTATATAGATGTTTTCTATGGTAGATCCTTTGCATAACTTTTATCTTTGTAACAACCCTCTGAGGCAGACATTATTATTTTATACATGAGGAAAATTAAGGCTTAGGGAAATAATTTGCCCAACAACACAAGTAAATGGCAGAATCCAGGCTGCTCTGATACCAGTTTTTTTTAAGCAACTTTATTATCTTTAACATAAAAACTGTATATATTTAAGGTGTACAACTTGAATATTTTGATACACGTATACACTGCAAAGTTATCAAGTTGCACTGTGATTTAGGTGCTTGGCTAGGATGCCCTGGACATTAATGCATTTCATGTACACCCCATCTGTGAGCTTAAAACATGCCAGTGTGTGCAATGTTCATTAGGAATGAGTTTTATCTGTGCAAGTCTATCACCTATCTTGTTATATTTTAATTTTAATGTTGTGGCTTGGCAGCCAGAATGCTTTATTCTTCATACAAACCTTGCTACAGGCCAAAAACCACTGGATTTGAGGCCTAATCAAAAGCTACAGAAATTGCAAACATTCTCGTGTAGACCCCAAATAAAGGCTTATCAGAAAGAAGCCATGTCCTCACATTGACTGGGCTTGTTATTAGAATTTTAGGCAAAATGCAGATACATTTCCTTTATGTAAATGAGTTTTGGGGTCATGGCAGTTGTCTCTCCTAATCTTTATCAGCAGTGCAATCTCAGCACTGCTTAACTGTACCAGCTATAATCCTGATTTGAATGGGATTTAAATTAAAATGGCTTGAGCCAGGTGAAGATGGATGATGGAAAGCAGTTGAGCTAAACTTGATTACCTTATATTTCAATTTTTTGTTTAAATGAGATGAAATTCATGTTTATGAACAACCATTTTAAAGTGAACTATTCAGCTTGTATTTCTCAATAACCACAGGACTAGGGAAGGTAGGCACACAGTACTTTTTAAAGAAAGCTCTTTCAGCTATGACTGTCCACAGGTCATGGACCAATCATTTCTGTCTACACTGGGCCTGAATCTCATTTTGCTAATGTATTGTGTTAATGGGTCACAACCAAGCTATTCTTTGATGAGTGGATAGCTAAAGATTGGTTTTAAAAGAAAGCTCTTCATCTCAGGACTGTATCATTTATTATGTAACATTTACTCAAATGTAGCACTTACTAAAGTACAAAATATATTTTATATGAAAGTAAGTCACAAACAAAATCACATTTCAGATTTTTTTATTTCCTCAAATGTATTTATCAGGAGTGATTAAAATAAAAAATATAATTGAGTCCCATCATCATCATGGAAATGGCTTAAGAGAATACTGGTCAGATGAATATTATTGCTCCCATTTTCAACCAGTAAATAGTTGCCATTGATAAATATAGCCGACAGTCAAGAATGCTCAAGATATGTTATATAATACAACATGCCTGTTCACAGTGGGGAAAAGGCTAGGAAATAACTTATGTGAACTTCTTAATTTCATCATACAAGACAAGCACAAAAGCACCACCCATGCCTCTGAGAACATTGGACCATGCACCCTTGAAAAAAGCCTTGGTTCCTTCATCGCGAGCAATCTTCCTCCAGCAGTCAAGTGTGCCTGTGTACATGATATCAGCTGCAAAGAATAAAGACATGGAGTGGGTGACTGAAGGCTGATGAAAGTCCAAAGATTTACTAGACTAAACCAGAGCCCAACCTCGAAGAGCTAATGCCAGTTTTTAAAACCCAACATTTACACTTAGCATGGGCAATCCTGAAATATTAATGCCATGACTAGAGAACAGCAGGGATATGTAGACTAGCCCCTTGGTCTTATCCACTAATACCACTTAAGCAACCTCATTCATAGGCATCCAAGAGTGTGCTCAAAGGCAGCTATGCAGCAAACAACACTGAACCCCAGCCTGCGCTGAGTGCACTGCCATTTTTAAACACAGGCCTCACAAGTTTGTGGCTAAGTTTGCTGCATGCCCATGTTTTTATCTTCTGCTCCTGTGGAACTTACTTCCTTTGCGCCCTGACTGCATCATCATGCGGCGACGAACAGTGTCAAATGGATAGGAAGTCAACCCAGCAACTGCAGTGACAGACTGTGCGATCATCCAGCTGATGAAGATGTGAGTATTCTTGGGATCTGGAAGCATTCCTGAGAATGGAAAAGAGACACTTTTACCAGAAAGCAGAGTTTTACTGACTTCTTGTTTTCCACATGCCCCCAATATCTCAGCCATACACAAGGTTTGTACTAGATGCCTTGGCTTCCTTTAGCAATTACAAAAAAGCCTCTGGCTCCTGGAAAATCAGGATGGCATAGTGATCTTTTAAATTGTCTTGTAAGAACATAGCTTCAAAGAACAGAGCAAACTTACCCTTTGCAGTGTCATAGATACCGAAGTAGGCAGCTCGGTAGATGATAATACCCTGCACAGACACATTAAAGCCTTGGTACAGGCCCTTAATCCCATCAGATTTGTAGATCTTAACGAGGCAGTCACCAAGGCCTCGGAATTCCCTTTCAGCTCCAGCTTTGCCCACATCAGCTGCTAGACGGGTACGGGCAAAATCAAGGGGATACACAAAACATAAGGATGTGGCCCCTGCGGCACCACCTGATGCCAGATTCCCTGCAAAGTAGCGCCAAAACTGGGTTCTCTTGTCCACACCACCCAGGAAGATCTGCTTGTATTTATCTTTGAAGGCAAAGTTGAGAGCCTGGGTGGGGAAGTATCTGATTACATTGGCCAGGTTACCACGCCAAAAGGACAGGACTCCTTGCTCCTTGGGGATACGAACAACGCAGTCTATAATGCCCTTGTATTGCTTATCTGCAGTGATCTGCTTGCTGGCATGCTGCACCTGACAGGGAAAAAGGGGGCCAACAGGGAGAATTATAAGCATGGAGAAGGAATATCTCAATTTGCTTTAAAGTTTGCTCCCCTCTTCTCCAAATCTAGTCTTCTATATCATACAGGCTGGACACTCCTAACCCTGATGAGGTTACTGGTGGAAGAGGTGCTGTGCACCATTAGAAGCAATAAGCCTCTGCCCCTTTGGGTGGGGAGGGGGCACCCCTCAAGTTGACCCGTGACCTTTAGACGTGGAAGAAAGGTCATTACCTCAGACCTAGGTTCAGAGGCACTATGACGAGTCCCAGGTAGGGCGCGGTCACCTTGGTGACCATGGCCTACGCCTCAGCTCTTCGGGCGCTGCTTCCTCCCACTCCGCCCCCATTCCTCTCCTAAAGGTGACCCGTAGGCCACCTCCCCTGCGCCCGTCCGGACGCGCCCTCTAGAGCCTGAGCGGGAGAGCGCGCCGCGCAGGAAGGCAGGCGGCGTGGACGCGCCAGGGGCTGCGCGGGGCGGATGCAGACGGCACATGCGCTTCCCGGCGCCGGCTTCCGGCCCGGCGAGGTTTGAGCGCGTCCTCCGGCTGCGCGGCAGTAGACCGGCCGCATGGCCTCCCCGAGCTGTTATCTCCTTACAGCGACCTTGAGGTCTGCAGTAAGGACAGGTGTTCCTCTTTCTAGCGTTGACTTTCAGGCTTCGCCCTTGACCCAAGACCCGGGGGGACAGTCACTCCTGGACTGCCCCATCCGAGTTCGCTGCCTCCGGGATGCCAAGGCCCTGGTCCACCTCACCTCCCGCCGCTCCCGGCCCTTTCAGGTCCAGAGCTTCAGGTCGCTAAAGAACCTCTCTTAAGTTCGCTTTTAGGTCTGACTCTGCGGCCACCGCTGCCCCCACGCTGCCACTTCCCTGGACAGGTCAAAAGAGTTCGTCCCCTCCCTTCGGGGCACCGCTTTCTGCGCGACTCCCTCCCTCCTCCGCCCCCAACTTCCTCGTCTGGCTCTCTGTTCCCAGGACGTACCTGCAGCAGCAGCTTGACTCGCTCGATGGGCGCTACCGCTGTCTTGGAGATGGCCGCGGCCACTCCACCTGCCAGGAAGTCCTTGGCGAAGGACACGGCGGCATCTGTCATAGTGAAAGGAAAGAGGAGGCGGGTGACAACGGGACTGCGTTAGGAAGCCGCTTGGACTCCGCGGTTCTGGGGCAGAGCGAAGCTAATGGCCGATTTATATAGAGGGAGCTGGCGCCCAGGCGGCTGGCGTCGGGGGCGGGCCGGGGCGAGCGCAGAGCGGGGCGGCCAGGCGCCTGAGTGGCTCAGCGCTTGGAGGGCAGGGCCGAGGAGTCGGCCCAGGGACCGCCCTCCGCGCCAGCCCGGCTCTCCGGCAGCACCTGACCTGGCCAGAGGAATGCGCGGCCCCAGGGAATACCGGGCACCGGGACGCTGGACCCCAGGAGAGGCCTGGGAGTCGGGAGGGAGGGTGAGGTCATTGTGCCTGGACAAAAACCTCTGGAGCAGGGCCGGGACAAGGGTGAGGCGTAGTATTTTAAAGAATATAGGTCCGCTGGCCGGTCGCCTGTTTCTGTAAATAAAGTTTAATTGGAGCCCCAGGCTGGGACCAGGGATGAGGCACGTGAGGCAGGGTTATGCAAGTGCAGGGTGGGATCCTGTCTTTATTTTAAATTGTGGTAATTTATTCATAGTGGATTTTTTTTGCATTATCTTTGTTTTTTTGAATAGTGTATTAAAAATCGTTCATCTTGATTACTAAGTTGTTTGACGCCCCCCTTAAATTTTGCACCAAGGCAAGTGCCTCACCTCATCCTAGACCAGCACTGCTTTGGTGCTGCGCTCGTGAAGCCAGAGGAAATTGGGGGGACAGCAGAGCTGAGCTGGGACACTGTTAGCGTGCTCCAGACTCCGATTTGCAAACATAGTTTAACAAAGATCTTGCCAGGAATTGGCAGAGAGTCCAAAGGCCTCAGCTGGAGGTGGGGAAATTATTTTAGCCAGAAGCCAAATATAGAGATTGTATCAGGAAGCCTAGGGGCTGTGTGAACTAGATTGACATTTGGCTCCTGGGATTCCAGGTAAAGTGCTCTTAGATTCAGCAGATTTCTGAACTCCAGTAAAGTTTAGAGGAATCAACAGAATTAGATAGACAGGCATTATGTCAGTGGACAAGTGCTTGCTGAGCTCCTCATCCCTGTCCTGGGTAAGCATTTGCCACACGTCCTCAAAAACCTGCTTGTTAGTTTGAATGCAATCTCTCATGTTGAGAACAGGAGCCAGAGAGTGTAATCACAAATCCAGTGTCTAAGTAATCACACAGTGTTTATAAAAATAAGGGTAACTGTTGCAAACTCAGCTGCAGCTGAACCCAAGGTGCCCAGCACAGTGAAGACATAAGAGACATATCCTTTCCTGCCCTCTCCCACCTTCTCCAGATCTGCCTACTAAAAGGCCCAGTTCTAGGGTTCCTCCAGGAATGTCAGGCCCTTCCTCTCTACAGGTACTTTGCAACTGTTAGTCTTCTCAAGAACCCCCGCAATCCGAAGTGAGCATACACCACTGCAAGTGCTCAAAGAAGAGCAATTTTGAATCCAGTTTTGTTGATCTGTGTTCATGAGAGGCTGCTAACATTTTTCATTAGCTGGTTATAACAGTGATGCAGCTTGGATACAGAAATGACCTTGCTGTATGGTTTCAATTGATAGGGTATATTCTCTCGAAGTGATAGTCACTCCTCTGTCTCTACTGATGAAAGAATTAACACCTAAACCCAAAAGCTACAGAGCATTTTATTTAAAGGGAGGTGGTGTTTAGAACCATTTCAAAATAAAAGTAGGAACTCTTGGAAATTCTCATTAATGCATTTTTATTCAAATGTTAATTACTCTTTGATATGCCTCCCCATCATTGATGTAACTTTTTTCTGCCTTTCACTGGCCACATCTGCTACTCCCTTTGAGCATGATGTCACTACTATATTCTATCCCAAAGCTCTTTTACTGTTTTATGCACTTCCACATTTATGGTTTTGTCAGCTTTCTATCTCTCCACAAAAAGATGATCAAATAATTACATAGAATTTGTCCCTTTTCAGTCGTTGGGTGCCTAAATGTAGTTTTATTGAAGATGAAATACACGATGGGTCATTTAAAGGCAATTTCATGCCATGACTTGGTATTTTGCTAAATCTACTGTGAACTGGAGCTCTCCTAGTTGCCTATGACCAGGCATACTTCAAGGAGTTGGATGTCCTCAAAAGTGTCAAGGTCATGAAAGACAAAGATGAGGATCTGTCACAAATTAAAGGAGGCTAAGGAGAGTGACAGCTTAATGCAATTTGATTCTGGATCCTGGACCAGAAAAAGAACATTGGTAGTATTATTGGTGAAATTTGAATATCTGTAGATTAGTTAATAGTATTTTACCAATAGCATTCCTAGTTAGAGTGGTAAGATGTTAACATTTAGAGAAGCTGAGTAAAGGCTATATGGAAATTCTTTATACTATTTTTTGTGCAACATTTTTATATCTGAAAGTTAAAAAAAATTAAATAAGAAAAAAAAACAGGAAAAAGAACCCAGGAAAATAGAGTGTAATATTAATGATAATGATGATTGTGTTGATCATGATATATGGCTGGTCAATTCATTAAACATTGATTCCTCTAGTGAGGCATAGTGGGGGCTCTGTATTAGTAACTATTGTGTTTCTGGAAGCTATGTAGCATACACATATTATTAAGAAAGAGGAACTAACATTAAGATAGTGTCTAGTAATTCTCAAGAAAAAACTCGGAAGGGGTCAGAAATGATACATAAGGCCTCAATTCTCTATGTACCAACACACCCAGAGTATGGGTAATAAAGTGAATGTAAAATGTTAATACAAGCAAGAATATGCAACTTCATATGTATCACTCCAACTTGGTAGAATGGGAGTTCTTACTGGCATCTAGAACAGGAAGGGCAAGCCTGGTTAAGAAATACACCATGTAGAAGGAGAGCAGAGTGGTAATACATCAAGAAGCTTTAACCAATAATTCATTGGCTGGAGGATAAAAATCACTCAGGGAAAATGAAAGGGAGAAATGAAAGTAATTGTAGTTGTGGAAGTATATGAGAGACCGCCTAGGTAGATAAAAGCTATAAATAGTACTTCATAAACATTCACATAGGCAGGAAGTGGTGATCAGAGACATAAACCATCCAAATGACTATCTGCTGGAAGTTTCATTATTCTGATAGCAACACACTGGATAAATTCTTGACTCTCTTGCTGATAATTATAGTTCTCAGAAGACAGAAGAATCAGTGAGGTAAATTGCTAAACTAGGCTTAATCCTGACAATAAGGAAGATCTGGTTAGTAAAGTGAAAGTGACAAGAATCTTGGGGAACAGATCATGCCATCTGGACCTGTTAAGCAAAAGAATGCTAGGTGTGGTCAGATAGGTTAACTAACGTGTGTGTACATGTTGGTGCATGCATGTGGTAGACTTGGAAAGAATCATAGAAAAGATAAATATGATCTTTTGGCCAAATACCAAAAGAAAAAAATAGCTCAAGAGGGTGAAGAATTCCAAAGATAACATTCAGACCCATACAATTTGGAGAAATTCCAACAAGAAATTAAAAAGGGAGAGTTATCTAATAAACTGAAATGTCCCTACAGATTATTCTCTGATGAGCTCAGATTTTTTAAAGTACATACACAAATCACAGAAGGAGGTATAGGCATCCAAGGACAAAGACCAAAGTGTATCACAAACCTCTAGGAACTGAGTCAGAAGGGCTAAAGTCCAGAGTAAACCCAGGCTTATAAAATAGGAAGGACCACAATAAAGGGTTCAAATCCTTTGTTTAAGTTCAGAGGATTTATGGATGAGGAGCTAGAGCTTAATGGTAGGATGTGTGAAAAATAACTGGGGTGGGGGTGGGGGGGTCCTTTGTTGACTGTGAGTTGGCAACACCAAAAAACGCTAATGAGTCTGGAGTTGGGCCAAGAAGATGGCGAACAGCTCAGGTGGACTTTCAGCCCCTCTGCTGGCTGGCCCATAGAGCTTTATGCCCACTTCTGGATGCCAGGTTTAAGAGGATGTTCACAAACTGGAATATATTCAGGAAAGGTGGTCAGGGAAGTGAACTGCCTGTAAATCATGTCATAGGAGAAATGGCTGAATGAATGAGAGATATTTAACTGGGAAAGAGCTTTGGGTGAAGGAGGGATGTCATAACTGTCTTCCTAATAGAAGAACTCTCAGGTAGAAGAGAATTAGACATACTATATGGAATCAACATCAGCCAGTAGAAGTTTCATGAAAGTAGACTTCAGCTGAATAAGAAACAACTTTCTAAAATGTGAGCAACTTAAAGGTGGAATGGGTTGCTTCATCATTTGGGGACCTTTTTGTCACTGGAAATGTTAAGAGTTGAGGCAGAATGGCCACTCACTAGGGACTATTTGTTAGAGCAGCCATAGGAAATGGCCACTGCAGAGGAGATTGCTCTGTTGGCTGGAAAGACAGTTCTGCAACCCTTCCAATTCTAAGATTCTATAGCTCTCTTCCTCTTCCTTTGTATCTCTAAGGCTGAATGGATTTGAGCATCTGAGTTTGGGAATCTTGGACAAAATAGGAAGCAAGAGGTAACTGAGCCCAGTGGTCTAGAGGGTGGGCTCTGGAGCCAGATTGCTGGAGTTCAAATACTGGCTCTGCCACTTGCTGTCAGGCCTTGGGTAGGTTGCTTAACCTCTTCAAAAGTTAATTTCTTCAGGTGTAAAATGGGAATAGTACCTATGCCTCAAAGGACTGTAGGGACAATCAAATGAGATATGTATGCCTAAACAGTCTGGTACATAGCAAGCATTCAATACATGATGGATTTTATTAATACTAAGAAAAATACTTAGGTGGACCAGCTCTGAGTTTTAATGAACAAATCACTCTTCCTTGCTTAAGTAGGGAGGTAGGCCAGTTCTCTGTCCCAGATAAAGACCCTACCATCTATCTGCTGATGATAGCCAAATTTCTATCTCCAGCTACCACTCTCCCCTGAACTCCAGACTTGTCCCAGTTTGCCCAGGACAGTCCTTGCTTATGCTTAGTATCCTGACATAATCATTAATAGTGTTCTGGTGTATCAGTTTCCTATGGCTGCTCTAACAAATCACTATAAATCCAGTGTCTTAAGCAACACAAATGTATTATCTTATAGTTCTGTAGGTCAGAAGTCTGACACGGGGCTTATGGGGCTAAAATCAAAGTGCCTAGTAGGACTGCATCCCTTTCTGGAGGCTCTAGGGGTAAGTCCATTTCCTGGTTTATTCAGGTCGTTGGCTGAACTCAACTGTAGGATTGAAGTCCCTGTTTCCTTGCTGGCTTCCTTCCTTCAGCTGAGGTTTATTCTCAGCTTCAAGAGGCCACCCTCGTTCTTTGGCTCCTGTACGCCTTTGTCTTCAAAGCCGGCAACAGTGAGTCAAGTTCTCACCCCCCATTTCTTCTGCTTCTTGTTCCATCCTTGAGTCTCTTTGAACCACTCTTTCGTCTTCCTCTTCTACTTTTAATGATTTGGGATTAAATTGGGCCAATCCAGATAAACCATGATAATCTCCCCATCTCAGTGTCCTTAGCTTTAATCACATCTGCAAAGTCCCTTTTGCCATGTAAGGTAAATATTCATAGGTCCTAGGGATTATGGTGTGGATACTTTTGGGGGTGGCCATTATTCTTTCTTCCACAACTGGTTTGGACAATTACACAGACACTCTGTGCTCCAGCCAATTGTCTGCTTGACTTCTCTACTTGGATGTCTCATGAGCATTTTAAATTTAACGTGTCCAAGAGAGAACTTCTAATTTCTTCCCCATCAAAACTCTGGTCATTGCCAGTCTTCCCCATATGAGCAAATGGCAACATTGTCTACCTTGTTAATCAAGTCAAAAGCCTAAAGCCTAGGTGTCAGCCTTGATTCCTTTTATTCTCTACATCCAATCGCTCAGCAAATCCTGCTGAATCCAACTCCAAAATATGTCTTGAACTCATTCCCTCCTCTCCATCTTTATTGCCACCAGTCTAGTCCAAGTGATCATTTCTTACTTGGACTTTGTAATAGTATCTTTTTTTTATTAAGGTATCATTGATACACAATCTTATGAAGGTTATTACATGTGGATATTATCAAATCCCCCCACACTCAATTTCAGTCACTGTCCATCAGCATAGTAAGATGCTATAGAGTCACTACTTGTCTTCTCCGTGCTATACTGCCTTCCCTGTGACTTATCTATATTGTGAGTGCTAATTATAATGCCCCTTAATCCCCTTCACCCTCCCTCCATACACCCTCCCTACCCCCTTCTCTGTGATAACCACTAGTCCCTTCTTGGAGTCTGTGAGTCTGCTGCTGTTTTGTTCCTTCAGTTTTGCTTTGCTGTTATTCTCCACAAATGAGGGAAATCATTTGGCATTTGTCTTTCTCCTCCTGGCTTATTTCACTGAGCATAATACCCTCCAGCTCCATCCATATTGTTGGAAATGGTAGGATTTGTTGTCTTCTTATGGCTGAATAATATTCTATTGTGTATATGTACTACCTCTTCTTTCTCCATTCATCTATTGATGGACACTTAGGTTGCTTCCATATCTTGGCTATTGTAAATAGTGCTGCGATAAACATAGGGGTGAGTATGTCTTTTTGAATCTGGAATCCTGCATTCTTAGTATAAATTCCTAGGAGTGAAATTCCTGGGTGAAGTATTTCTATTTTTAGTTTTTTGAGGAACCTCCATACTGCTTTCCACAATGGCTGAACTAATTTACATTCCCACCAGCAGTGTAGGAGGGTTCCCCTTTCTCCATATCCTCTCCAACATTTGTTGTTGTTTGTCTTTTGGATGGTGGCCATCCTTACTGGTGTGAGGTGATATCTCATTGTGGTTTTAATTTGCATTTCTCTGATGACTAGCGATGTGGAGCATCTTTTCATGTATCTATTGGCCATCTGAATTTCTTCTTTGGAGAAGTGTCTGTTCATCTCCTCTGCCCATTTTTTAATTGGATTATTTGCTTTTTGTTTGTTGAGGTGTGTGAGCTCTTTATATAATTTGGATGTCAACCCCTTATCGGATCTGTCATTTATGAATATATTCTCCCATACTGTAGGATGTCTTTTTGTTCTACTGATGGTATCCTTTGCTGTACAGAAGCTTTTTAGTTCGATGTAGTCCCATTTGTTCATTTTTGCTTTTGTTTCCCTTGCCCGGGGAGATATGCTCATGAAAAAGTTGCTCATGTTGATATTCAAGAGATTTTTGCCTACGTTTTCTCCTAAGAGTTTTGTTTCATGATTTAAATCTTTATTATTATTTATTTATTTATTTGGTATCATTAATCTACAATTACATGAGGAACATTATGTTTACTAGACTCCCCCCATCACCAAGTCCCCCCCACAAACCCCATTACAGTCACTGTCCATCGGCATAGTAAGATGCTATAGAATCACTACTCGTCTTCTCTGTGTTGCACAGCCCTCCCTGTGCCCCCCCACATTATACATGCTAATCGTAAGGCCCCCTTTCTTCTTTGCCCCCCTTCTCCCTCCCTTCCCACCCATCCTCCCCAGTCCCTTTCCCTTTGGTAACTGTTAGTCCATTCTTGGGTTCTGTGAGTCTGCTGCTGTTTTGCTCCTTCAGTTTTTCCTCTGTTCTTATACTCCACAGATGAGTGAAATCATTTGGTACTTGTCTTTCTCTGCCTGGCTTATTTCACTGAGCATAATACCCTGTAGCTCCATCCATGTGTTGCAAATGGTAGTATTTGTTTTCTTCTTATGGCTGAATAATATTCCATTGTGTATATATACCACATCTTCTTTATCCATTCTTCTACTAATGGACACTTAGGTTGCTTCCATTTCTTGGCTATTGTAAATAGTGCTGTGATAAACATAGGGGTGCATCTATCTTTTTGAAACTGGGCTGCTGCATTCTTAGGGTAAATTCCTAGAAGTGGAGTTCCTGGGTCAAATGGTATTTCTATTTTAAGCATTTTGAAGAACCTCCATACTGCTTTCCACAATGGTTGAACTAATTTCCATTCCCACCAGCAGTGTAGGAGGGTTCCCCTTTCTCCACATCCTCGCCAACATTTGTTGTTGTTTGTCTTTTGGATGGTGGCCATCCTAACTGGTGTGAGGTGATATCTCATTGTGGTTTTAATTTGCATTTCTCTGATGACTAGCGATGTGGAGCATCTTTTCATGTGTCTGTTGGCCATCTGAATTTCTTCTTTGGAGAAGTGTCTGTTCATCTCCTCTGCCCATTTTTTAATTGGATTATTTGCTTTTTGTTTGTTGAGGTGTGTGAGCTCTTTATATATTTTGGATGTCAACCCTTTATCGGATTTGTCATTTATGAATATATTCTCACATACTGTAGGATGTCTTTTTATTCTAGTGATGATGTCCTTTGCTGTACAGAAGCTTTTTAGTTTGATGTAGTCCCATTTGTTCATTTTTGCTTTTGTTTCCCTTGCCCGGGGAGATATGCTCATGAAATGTTTGCTCATGTTGATATTCAAGAGATTTTTGCCTACGTTTTCACCTAAGAGTTTTATGGTCTCATGACTTACATTCAGGTCTTTGATCCATTTCAAGTTTACTTTTGTGTATGGGGTTAGACAATGATCCAGTTTCATTCTCTTTCATGTAGCTGTCTAGTTTTGTAATAGTATCTTAACTGGTCTTCCCACTCAGAGCCTTGCTTTCCTCCAATCTGTTATCCACACAGAAACTGAAGGGATATTTTAAAAATGAGAATCAGCCAGAGCTGCCTCGCCAGTCATGGAGCAGGTCCTCACTCCCCTGATTCCTGTCTAGAGCTTCGTCGGACATGCCAGCCAATGAGCCGTCAGTGCCATCTTTTCTTCCTCAGCTCCTCTCCCCTCCAGCTGAGTTTGCTGGGAGCGTGAAAGGAGCCTGAGGACACCCCAAGCCCTTGTGCTCCCGCCCTTCACAAGTGCCACCACCACCATGGGCCTCACCATGTCCTTCCTCCTCTCCTGCCTCTTTGGCAAGAAGCAGATGTGCATTTTGATGGTTGGATTGGATGCTCCTGGCAAGATGACCATTCTGTACAAACTGAAGTTGGGGACATAGTCATCACCATTCCTACCACTGGTTTTAATGTGGAAACAGTAGAATATAAGAACGTTTGTTTCACAGTATGGGATGTTGGTAGTCAAGATAAAATTTGGCCTCTCTGGACGCATTACTTCCAAAATACCCAGGGTCTTATTTTTGTGGTAGATAGCAATGATCATGAAAGAATTCAGGAAGGAGCAGAGAAGCTGTGGAAAATGCTTCAGGAAGATGAGTTGAAGATGCAGTGTTGCTGCTTTTTGCAAACAAACAGGATTTGCCAAATGCTATGGCCATCAGTGAAATGACAGACAAATTAGGTCTTCAGTCTCTTCATAACAGAACATGGTGTGTTCAAGCCACTTGTATTACACAAGGAACTGGTCTGTATGAGGGACTTGACTGGCTGTCAAATGCGCTTTCAAAACGTTAATGAAACATCAAGGACATGTTTGATGAATTGGTCTAGGCTTGTTACAACGAAGTTCATTTGCAAATTTGTTATTAAACAATATCTGGGACTGGTTTAAACTTACTTTACTGCCAATTATTGTTTACCAAGTATAATGTTACTATTGAGCAATATGCTCGGTTTTACAGAATTTTTCCTTAACTTGGGAAAAAAGTGTCCTCCTTTAATTTTACTTCCCTCAAGCATAAATGCCTGCACATAGCTATTGTGACACCTTTAAATAAATCCATTTTCAATGTTTTTTGACCCCACAAAATAATGTTTTAGTTACCCTTTGCTACTTTACTGATACCTTTATCATTCCTGGGACAGTCTGCTGATTAAAAAAGTGTAGCATTCCATTTGTATTTTTTTTCTCCCTTCCAAAAAAGGTTTTCTAATACTCCTTGTACCATCCAGGGAAATGCTCCAAAACACTATTTTGAGATCTCTTGCACTGAGGAACTTATTTTTCCCCCCATTATTGACTCGTCAGCCAAGTTTACCTTGGTGTGGTTTGGGTTTGATAGCTAAGTAGTTCTGTGCTGGTTGCAAAGTTAATATTAGATGATTTTTAATATCCAGCAGATTGTCTTCCTTTATATTGTATCTTTTTTATGTTGCATGTTGCTTTTGGTATCAGCCTTTTTGCCCAGTATATGATAGTACTGCTGTTTTATTGTTTATTGGTGAACATATCTTCATTAAGAGTTTTTGGAAAACTCATCAAACTAACTTTTCTTCATAACCCATTTGGAATTATTCCTAAAAAAATGATAAAATGTGTCAGAAAAATGAGAATCAGATATTGCTTCTGTGCATAAAAAAACTTCAGTGACTTCCCACTGCATTTGGAATAAAATCTAACTTCTTACTGCTGCCTGAAACAGCCACATATGCTCTGGCCCTCTATCCAACCTCATCTCTACACTCTCTCACTCACTCACCACATTCTGACTATGCTCACTTCTGTGCTGTTCACCAAATCTTTTCTCACTACCAGTACCCCTTTTGTACATTCTGTTCCCTCAGCCAGGAATACTTTTCTCCCTAGTTCTTGCATGGTTGGCTCATTGTCATCTTCCAGGTCTCATTCAAATGTCACCTCTCAAGTGTTGCTCTCCCTGGCTCCCTGATTTAAAATATATCCCTCACCCCCACAGGATTCTCTAATAAAGCACCCTATTTATTCTTCTTATAACATTACAATCTGGAATTACCTAACTTGCTGATGTGTTTACTTTTTGATTGACTGCCACCCTCACTAGAATGCAAGCTTGATGTGGGCAAGGATCTTATTTGCCTTATATACCAGTGTGCCCAGTAGCTGTCCAATAAATGCATGAAGACAGTCCTCTTACTCTATCCCAAACTCTTTTCATTTGCTTCCATCTGTGTGACACTGCATATGCCCCACCTTCAACCTATTCTTGACCAAGTAATATCCTTTCACTTCCTCCAAGACTTAGTTCAAGACATAATACCTCTCCAAACCCCTGCTCATTGCTAACCCCTCTCATCTTTGATGAGCCCTTTAAAATCATTCAGTAAGTATACACAGGGCCCCTTGGCAGTATTGTAAAACTGTTACAACAGTATCATGCCTTTGCTTATATCTGTTTTGTAATCATAGTCATTTCACATATGCAGGTATGTTTATCTGTAGATTTCTCCTGGATCAATTCCACATCACACTTTATCATCTTCCTCAGCTACTTTGTCCGGTTTGGTGCACACTGCCAATCATGAAGCAGAAAAACAGAATACTCCCTTCATACCTCTGAGAAAATGAAAATAGCCAGAGGTTTATTTTAGGAACAAAACTAGAGTTTTAAAGAGTTGTGAAATAAGAAAAGTGAGGCATATCCTTTTTTCCACTTACTTTATTGAAAAAAATAATCCAACTGGAGTTCAGAAAACATTCGTTGTGTGTGGCAATAGCAAGAGCTTAGCTATCTATCTCACAACACTTGCAGAAGATATTCAGGAGATATTAATATGATGTAAGTAACCTGAGCTTAGGATTTTAGATTTAGTAAAAAAATATATATATTTTTTGCAGTTTTCAGAACTTTTACAAAAAGTTGTTAACCTCAGGGAAAATAGAGTAACAGCCATGAACTATGCACTCTGGGTAACAATCTGCGACCCTCCAAATGCTAACAGATTGGACTACAGATGAGATTTTCACATGTGTGTTAACTGATATTGTCTGTAAAACAGTCTGCCATAGCAGTTGGAAAAATGAGTTATTTTGGTATATTTTAATAGGATAAAGCTCTGAGAGTTTAAAGATTTTGGCCAGTGTATATTTAACCATAATTTTTTTTCTTTTTTAAATATATTTTTATTTAATTTTTTAATACTAAAAGTAATACATGCTATTAAAGTCATAATTACAGAAATGTATAGCATAAGAAAAGTCCTTCTAAGTCCAGTTTCTTCACCAGAGGTAACATATTGATGCACATTCTTTTTTTTTTTTTTTGAGAGGGCATCTCTCATATTTATCAATCAAATGGTTGTTAACAATAGAATTCTGTATAAGGGACTCAATGCACAATCATTAATCAACCCCAAGCTTAATTCTCAACAGTCTCCAATCTTCTGAAGCATAACGAACAAGTTCTTACATGATGAACAAGTTCTTACATAGTGAATAAGTTCTTACATGGTGAACAGTGCAAGGGCAGTCATATCACAGAAACTTTCGGTTTTGATTATTTAACCATAATTTTATAAATCAGATTTGTAATGAAAGAGCAACATAACATTTTTCTTTGGAAATTAGATTTAATACGGTAAAGTACTTTCAACATACTGAAAGTATCTATGTGTGTATATATAAATTAAGAACTTAATAGAAGATAGTTTTTTAATGCACAGATAGGCACCATCTGAAAGTAGTTATATAAACTTGACACAGAGTTCCCAAGGTGGAATAGTCCAAAATCTGACTTTTAAAAAACGTAGTAGAGATGAGTCTGAAATGTTTTTGTTCAGTTACATTTTTTTTTGGTAGGTGTGTCAAAGGTCCTATTTGATTCTTTCTAGTCAACTGGGACATCTTGTGGGAATAACTTAAGTTGACTAGGTGATTGATTTTCAGGGTAGGTTTGCAAAGCAATTTAAAAAGGCATAGAATTCAGGCTACTTGAACTGCACATGATTTCAAACGGAATAAGGTCTTTTGGGGCATGCAGTCATGGTCAGAATCACTTTCCTGAAATATGAGATTCCTGAAACACCTAATCCTGGCATGCTTAAACTTTAAATAAAGAAGGATGGTTCTACTATGATCCTGATAACTTTTAAATGTTACATGTTTTCATTTAGTTTCTAATAAGGCATAATTTACACTGTTGTAGGTACATTCAGAAGTCAGCAAAGATTACAAGTTCCAGATCGACTGTATTGGGAAGTCTCAGGTCAAACTGAACAAAATGAGACTGATGTGGGTTAGTGCAAGCTGTGACCCTGTGGCAGAGCTCACGCCATGGTATCTGCTCAGCCACTTCAACTACAGGCTGCTTTGAGGTGTCATGGCAATGCCCTTTCTCTGGTGTCACGTAAACTGCAGGTTTGCATTCAGGGTGTAAACTGTACATTTCATTACTGCTAGGTTTTGTTGTAAAATCTGGTGGAATGTCAGTCATGAGATGGTTATGTTGGGAAATCTTGTGGGGCACGTGTTCACAGGGACATCAGTTTGAAGCTCAGAGGTGGTGTATGGCTGAATCTTCTCATTTCCAATAGCAGCAGACAGGAGTACCTTCTCGTTACTCCACACATGCACAATTAGGAGGCTACGTTTATTTGTGACTGCAACACACCTTCAGTCTGTGCACTTCCAGTTCCATTTAAATAGTTGGTTTTTTAGACTTCAGTTGTCCAGTTTTGAACTTTTTAAATTCGCGTAATTCCTGGGGCTTCAAACTCTGATCCACTCCCGGGGTCAATTTATAACTCAGAGGAGACACAGTGTAACCATTTTGGTAAAGACAGATTCTCTTGCAGAACTCAAAGGTACCAAACATAACTCCAAAATATGGAACTATCTGTTTAAAAAGAAAATGAAAATCATGTTAAAATCTTAAAAAGAAAATACCAATGCCTCTGCAGTCAACCTGGATCAGGGTAAACTGAGATAAAGGCTGGAAAATACAACATAATTCTTTTTGGAATCATAGGAAGATGGTTAAATGAAAGCTGGCACAGCATGTCATGGGGGAAGAGAAATGGCAGAGCTGTTGAAGGACATGCTCTAGAGAAGCATGGGTTTGGCTTAATATGCATGTAGACAATCTGATACTGCCTGTTGACGTATACTTGTCTTGATTGGAATCATTTATGTGTCAAGCAGTACAAGATTGGTCCAGAGTTCTTAACCTTATTTTCTGATCATGGAGTTCTTTGGGAATATGATGAAAGCTATGGATCCTCTCCCCAGAGAGAAGGACATATATACATACGTACACATCATTGCATACAATTTTAGGATGAGGGTTTAGGGTTCTTCTTAGATGTCATCAACTCCCATGTTAGCAACCTCGACACTAAATGCTGAGCAGCTCTGAGAGGGGGTATCAGATTCTCCAACTCTGCACAGGGTCCCCTCTCTTCAGGGCTGACTGCCAGTCTGCATTCCTGGGCCTTGTGCTACCATCAGTGCTAGAGGGGGCCTAACTATGCAAACTGTAGGAGGAGCGGTGAAGGGACAGGATAGAATTGGAAGATGTAGAGAAGCAGGAGAGACTGAGCACTCCTCTCACCTTCATTAAGTTGGCTGTCAATCCATTCCAGAGCCCCAGTACTCCTTGGGTCCTCACTATCTGCCGAAAGCAGTCCACTGCTCCTGAGAAATGGACATCTACTCCTCCACAGTGGGGAAGGTAGGAGCTCTGAGCCTGGCAGGAAATAGAAGGTGGGATGAGGTGATTTAGTTACTGGGAAATAAATGTTCTAGTCAAAGTAGCCAGGGTCTTAAGTCTGGGATCTGGTTGCTATGCTCCTGGCTGATGATGTCAAAGAATGGCTGCTACAGGGATGTTCCTGCTCTATGGATTCAGAATGAATATTAACATGCAGTAAAGTCATGACATCTCATACACATATTTATGTGGCTTACTTGCTTGGAAGAAAGCAGCCATTTGAGACAGACTTACCTTCATGTTTAACATTGCTTCCCAACCTATGATTAACACATTCCCATGCCTTTAACCTTTTTAAAGTGCCCCCCACTTGTCTGAACTGGTGCCTCCCCCATGAAGCTCTCAAGTGGGGGCTGCTCATTTCCCCACATCACAGCTGTCCTAGGGTGGGGAGCAGAGTGATGGTGGCTTCTTCTAGCTCCTTGCTATTCCCAGACCCTGACTCCTTCAGTCTCATGACAAAAGCTCTCAGTTGGGGCTCTTGTCACTGAACACACTCCTTGTTGCTGCTCTCATTTACTGATCTCTTGGCCATTCACTGGAGACTGTGACACCTGGTGGCTCCCCCTCTTCCAGACTCACCACAATCTTTGGGAACTTGGGTATTTATAAAAACAGCCCATCCCATACCCCATTTCTGCACCTCGACTTCAGTCAGCCTCACTTTTAGAGTTTTTGGCCACCCACACTTTTACCCAGCCACCTCATGGACTTCACCACCACTGCCAGAACTATTCTGACTGATCCCCAAAAAGCTCCATCTCTGAAAGTAACATTTTTTGGTCCTTCAGAAAAACAATTTTATGATCAGGTGACAGGACGTTTCAATATACCATCTATATACAAAATTGACACCTCTCAACTATGACGGGGACAGCACCTTATAGGTGGCTTGCAGAAATGGTGTTGGGTTTACACTAAGCTATGCACATACTTTCGCTTGTTTCTGAAATGTCCAGTTGAAGCTAGTATAGCATGCTATTGCAATGGAATCAAGATTTTCCACATGGGAGAGGTGGTGTAGTCTAACAGAGAGCACAAACTCTGGAATCAGACAGGTGGGGTTCTGGTCTTGGCTGCATCACTTACTGGCCACATGGCCCTGGGAAATTTACCTAACCTTCTTGAGCCTCAGTTTCCTCATTTAGAAAACAGGAACAGTACCTGCTTCATGGAATTGTTGTGAGAATTAAATGAGACATCCAGTACATAGGAAGGATCCATATCAGCTAGCATTGCTGTTACCATTTTGGAGAAAGTATTCTAAATATTCCAAATCTCTTACCTAACCTATTTGTCCTCCACATCCACTTCTGCAATCTTACACTTCAGAACAGCTCAGGCTCAGACCATGGTGTCCTCCATCCAGCCCTCCCACTCCCTGATTCCTCTTATTCATAGTCATTCAGATTATTAACCTCTCTAGTCCCCTCCCTCTCCTTTATCTCTGAGGTCACCACCAGCCCCTGGCCTCATGGTCCTCCTTTTCCATCTTTGCTGCTTTTTTTTTGTGCCTGCTCTCCAAATCCTTGCCCCTTGTTCTTCAGTTGGTCTCCACCCTTCCCCTTTCAAACTTCTCTGCTCCATGCTGCTGAAGATGAATCCACAAAGGGGTAGATTGGTGCTGCTGAAGCTTTGAGGTCTCAAACCTTAGCTGGGCCCTCATATTGCAAAGCAAGCCTTCAAAGCATCCTTCCCATTTCTTCTGGGTGGCTCTGCCAAATCTTACCATACCCCTGATGCCTTGTACCTCACTTCCATTTCCTCCACTCTGGGCAGCTGATCTTGCCTCTAGTTCATAGGGAAAAGAGATTATACAAGGCCTCAACTTTTGCTTCTTTTTATAAATATCTTTTCTTCCTACCAGCGCCCTGGATCTCACACCTTTGAACTCCTCTTGGGCACCATTCCCAGGAGACCTGACTTTCTTCCTTAGCACATGAATGACTCAAGTCCCTCCCAAAGAGGAAACAACTGTTTCCTCCAGTCTTAACTTTGCCCTTCAGATACTTCCCAGTCTCTCATTACCAAATTAATATACAGAAAATTACCTTGTTTTGGTGTAGAGTTCTAGTAGTTTTAACACATGTATACAGATTTGTGTGACCATCATTACAATCAGGACACAGAACATCAGGACATCAGCCCCCAGAATTCTCATGTGCTGCCCCTTTGTAGTCAAGGTCTCCCAGCCCTGGGCAACCACTGATATGTTTTCTGTCCCTATAGTTTCACCTTTTGAGACTGTCATACAAATGGAAGCGCACAGCATGTCAGTTTTTGAGACTGGGTTCTTTCACTTGCTGTCATACCTTTGACATTCATCTGTGTTGTTGTGTTCAGCAACATTTTCTTCCTTTTTATTGCTGAGTAGTATTCCATGTGTGGCCACAGCACAATGTGTTTATCCAGTTATCTGTTAATGGACATCTCTTCCCCTGCTCATCTGCACTTCTTGAATGGCTGTCTACTCTGGCTGACTCCACTTCCTCCCTTCCACTCACTTCTTTACTCATTGTGACCTGGCATCCATCTCCAGGACTCTGCTTACTTATTCTGGACAGGCCTGTATCTTTTCCCTGCCTTTTCTTTTCTTCAGAGCACTCCCCAGCTTTTAATATTTGGTATAATTTACCTATTTATTTTCTTTATTTGTCTGCTCCTCACCTGACTATAATTTCAGCTCGATAGAAAAAGATTTTTGCCTGTTTGGTTCATCACTGTATCCTATCTTCAACACATAGTAAATATTCAATAAATATTTGAATAAATGAAATATAGTCAGGGCCTCCTAACTGCCCAATGTTTAAGACATTTTCTTATTGGATATTTTTGGACTATATTTGGTACTAAAACCCAGTAATTTCTGTCTTCCTGAATTTATACAACTTTTCTAGGAAATTCTATCATAGCCATGGTTTTAAACACTGTTCAGAGGCAAATGATTCCCAAATCTCTGTCTTTGGCTCTGACTTTCCCCCTGAGATCCCAAACCAAGCACCCAGTTGCCTACTGGACATCTCCACCTGGATAGCACACAGGTAGGTACTCAAAACTCAACACACGTAGTATTCATTGTTGCCTTTCTCCTTGACTGTATCACATTTATTCTTCTTTCTGTATTTATTATCTCAGTAAATCGCCCTGCAGTTCCATCAGCTGCCATAAGCCAGGAACTTGGGGTCCCTTCATCTGCTCACTCTTACTGCCCTAGCCAATCAGTCATCAAGTCCAATCAATTTTATCTTCTAAATATAGTCTTTCTCAGATCCATCCCTTCCTCTGCATCCCCAACTGCCGTCCCTTGGGTCAGGCTACCATCAGGGCCATCCCACACACGGACTACTGCAGCCGTCTCTTACTGTCCTCCTGGACCCGCTCTTGTTCTTTCCAATTCATCCTTCACATTACAGCCAGAATGCATTTCCCAAATTTCGGTTTGGACAACTGAGTCCTTTGTTGACTTCCTGCCACCTATTGGATGAAATCCAAGCTCCTTAGGATGACATACATGGCCCTTAATGACAACTTTCCTAGTGTTAGAAGCATCATTTATCCCTATTCATACCAACTGCATTCCCTAGCAAACTTTTTGTACTCCCAGTAGCTCTCATTATCTCCTCTGAAGACTTTCCACTTATTCAAATATTTTTTGAGTGCCTACTATGTGTCAGGCACTGAGGATACAGCAGTGAACCAGAGAGATAAAAGTCTGCTCCCACAGAGATGAAATTCTATTTGTGGGGAAGGAGCAGACAAATAAAGAAAAATAAGTAAATAATACCAAATATTAAAAGGCAGGGAAAAGATAAAGGGAGTCTGGAGAGTGCTAACGTTTTTATTCCTGTGGTCAGGGAAGACTCATCAAGAAGATGACCTCTGGGTAAAGATGTGAAGGATGTGAGGAAGTGAGTCATAAAGTCCTCTGCAAAGGCCCTGAGGCAGAATTACACCTGGGGTGTTGGAGAGGCAACAGGAGGCCAATGTGGTGGGAATGGAATGAACTAAAGAGAGTGTGACAGGAGAAGACATCTGAAAAGTAAACGGTGACTGGATCAAGTAAGGCTGGTAGGCGATTGTAAGCGTTTTGGCTTTTACTGAGTGAGATGGGGAGTTGAGGGGGGTTTCCAAATGGAAGAGTGATATGATCTGATTTAAATTTTACAGGATCACTTTGGCTGCTGTGTTAAGACTAAGGATGGGGGAAAGAGAAGGATGGAGACTGGTTAGGAGATTATTATAATAATCTAGGCAAGGAAAGGATGGTAGCTTGGACTGGGACACTAGCAGTGGGGTGGTAAGCAGTGGTCAGATTCTGGATACACTGTGAAGGCAGAGTCTATAGGATTGGCTGAGCACATAAGAGAGAGTCTAGGATGACTCCAAAGTTTCTCACCTGAGTAATTGGGTAGATGGAAGTGCCATTAAGTCAGATGGAAAAAACTGTGGAAGAAGTAGGTTGCTTTTCTTTTTGTTTTTTGGAGGGTGGGTGGAGACTTAAGGAGTACAGTTGTGTGACACCTATTTGACATCTAACTGGAGGTAGGGAGTTGGCTATGACATAAGTCTGAGTTCAGGGGACAGGGTCAGGGCTGGAGATGTTATTTGGGAGACATTAGCATGCAGATGGTATTTAAAGCCAGGAGACTAGATGAGATCATTTAAGGCTTGAGCCTACGGATACTCCAAAATTTTGAGGTCAAGGAGAAGAGGAGGACTGGCAAAGAAGACTGAGAAGGAGCAGTTAGTGTTTAGAAGGGAAACCAGGATAGGGTGGTGTCTAGGAAGCCAAGCGAAGACAGTGTGTCAGAGGGAGTGGTGAGCTGCTGATGGCCAAGAATGATGAGGACTCAAATGAGATTTGAGAATCTAAATTCAGATATAGAGATGTGGAGGTCACTCGTTACCTTAAGAAGAGAAGTTTCTATTGAGTGGGTGAGGGCAAATCTGATGGGACTGACTGAAGAGAGATGAGAAGAGAAAGATTGGAGACAATAAATACAGACGACTCTTTCAAGGAGGCTCTTTCACACTGCATGCATTATAACCATGTCTGATTTACATAGCTGTTTTTTCCAGTGGGTTGTGTACTCTGTAAGGACTGGGTCTTCTTCATTTATGTATCTCTAGTGCCTTAACCAGCAGCTGGCATGTGGCCAGTGCTTGGCGAACGGTTTGCTGAATGAATGCATAATGCTCAGTATAGGAGAGGGCTGGAATTTTAAGAGCATTTTGACATAATTTTATTCATACATTATAAAAATGTTGGGTCAAGACCTATACAATATAGACTCTTTTTAGAAAACAAATATCAAATTTCATATTATTTAATTTTTCTTCACAACAGTACTATGTAGATAGTTCTATTTTACTAAGAAGTGATAGCATACAAGTATAAAATATCACATATGTAGTAATTAAATATTTAAATATATGATATATATATGCAAAATAATATTATTACTGTTACTGTTAATAGCTGCTGATGTTTATTGACTGCTTATGTGCCTGTACCAGTTGAGGAACCTGAGGCTCAGGGACAGGTTAAGTGATCTGACCAAGGCCGTACAGCTGGTAAATAACACATTTTATTCCATTTCGTATTAGTTAGTTGTTTTATGCCCTTTACCCAAGGAGACTGTGAGATCCCTGATGGCAGGGACTGTGTCTAACTCAACTTCTCTCTCCTCCATAAAACTCTGTAGAACATATGAACAAGTTACAACCAGGAAAGTGGTGCTAAAACTCAATTTTAATCACTCAAACAAATTACCCAGGACAGGCCTTTGGGCTCTTGGATTTTCTTGTCTCTGACCACAAAGCCTAGCCCTTTTTTGCTCTCCTTCTGATTCCTAGATCTTCATTGCTCCAGACCCTGATAACCCCAAGTCCCCAAATCACGGACTTAAATCTGAAAGTGACTTTAAGATATTCCAATCCAGTTACTTCATTTTACAGATGAAAACCCAAGACCTTGAGAGGAAGACTGACAAAGAGTGACAAAGGCTGAGGCAGGACTAGAAGCCAGGTACTCTACCTCCTGGTCTACTGCAATCTACCCTCAAGGATCCTGCTTCCTAGTGACTCGCTGACCTTGGCCTCTAGGTTCCAAGACATAAAATGACAACTTGTGCTGCACTTGTCACGTTCCTAACTTGTGCCCTTGCAGGACACCTCACCCTGCTGCCTTTTGCTGCACAGCCCTGGCAATGACTGTAGCCATCTTGCCCAAGTTAGACTTTTGCTTCTTTCATGCCTCCCTCTATAAGGACATTCAATAAACCATACAGAAAAACATCAGTAATTCCAACTAGTGTGTGTGTATGTGTGTGTGTGTGTGTGTGTGTGTGAGAGAGAGAGAGAGAGAGAGAGAGAGAGATGGGGGTGGAGGAAGGCATTAGTCTAAATAAGTGAAGTCTGAATTATGAAATTTTGGAAAGATGTCCCATTTTATTATATATGACTGAAACTCAATTAATGAAGGTCAACCTAGTGGAGAAAGTTTTTGGGCCCAACTTTCACCTCTAGCTGAGTGGTTTTCAGAAGCCTAAGTTGAGCATAAAGGTCATATGCATGGGTTTTACCATCACACAGACCAGCATTTGAACCCTTGTCTCTTCCACTTACTAGCTGTGTGATCTTAAGCAAGTTCCTTAACTTCTCTGAGCTTCAATTTCCTCACTTCAAAATTGGGGATGACAAGACCAATCTCTTAGGATCGCTGTGAAACTTAAATGAGACAGAGTGCCAGCAACAAGATAAGTGCTTGATGTTAGCTATTGTTATTAGTAAACAGATATTTCAGCAGGCCTTAAAAGCAGCTTCTTTTGGTAAAGAGTTTAAATATCCCCATAATCATGCTATTTATATTATCATTTCACCTGCTAAACCCTGGGTTACTATAATTTAGGTTAGTAGCATGCAAAATCATAAGGTTTCACAGTTCTTTATTTCAGATGAATGATTGTTGTATATTGCTTTACTACTCTGGCTTGAAGGATCAACTTTCTATGCCTTAATTTTGATATAGAGTTGTCCATGTTAGCTATTGTTATTAGTAAACAGATATTTCAGCAGGCCTTAAAAGCAGCTTCTTTTGGTAAAGAGTTTAAATATCCCCATAATCATGCTATTTATATTATCATTTCACCTGCTAAACCCTGGGTTACTATAATTTAGGTTAGTAGCATGCAAAATCATAAGGTTTCACAGTTCTTTATTTCAGATGAATGATTGTTGTATATTGCTTTACTACTCTGGCTTGAAGGATCAACTTTCTATGCCTTAATTTTGATATAGAGTTGTCCATGAAGGTGAAGGGTGAACTTTTGGGTTAGGCCTTCCCTTTGAGGTACAGTAACAGCCAAGCATAGACCCAAGTATGAGACAGAACATGAAATGGACGGGCTGAGTCTCCAGTCTGGAGCTGGAGGAACCAGAACGGTTATGAGTCTTTGGTGAATGTCTTACTTTAAAATGTTTTATCTTAACACTGTTCTGACTCAGCCTCCTTTCCTTCTTACCCCATCAAAAAAGAACCATTGCCAAAAAGATATTAAGCTTCCTTTCCCCTTAGCAAGAATCTGCCTAATCGTAAGACTTGAAGTTCCTCCTGCTGCTGTAAGACTGACATACTGACAAGAGATTATATTCACGCAGGAAATTAACCTTCTTATTCTGCTATGAAACAGTGTTATTGATTTATCTTCTGCTGGTTTCCGGTAAAACTGCAAAAAGACCTGAATCATGAGTCAAAGTAATCATTTTGCAACCTGGTGCCCCTCACCACAACAAGAACGAAAAGCCACTAACCAAGTTACACGAGTTGTGTGTCAAGTCAATTATAATCACCTTGTGAGGAGTCAAGAGCCATCCATATTGAATCTTAAGACTTCAACAATCTTCCAAATGTCTTTGCTTCACTCCACCTTCACTGCCAAGCCACCATCATTGCTCACATGGACCATCACAGCAGCATTCCTGGCAGTCTCCTTAGGACATGGCAGGTTTGGGACTCCTTGCCTTCCTCCCATCTACAGTCCATTCCCTACAGACTTGCCAGGTGATTAAAAAAAAAATAAATCGGATCTTTTTACTCAACTGCTTAAAATATTTTAATGGCTTTATATAACACTTAGAAAAAAATCTGTATTTCTTACTGTTGCCTATAAGCTGTAGTGGTAAATATTTAACGACTGGCTCTCCGGGGGAAAAAAAAGCCCTGAGTTGTAGCATTTGCTGATTTCAATGGTGTAAATATTCCCACCCTGGACGACTTCAAGCTACCAACTGTGAGATCAACCAGTTGCCAGATTTCCTGCAATTTAACAATCAGCTCTCCTGAGCCAGAAGGAACTGGCTCTTGCATACTTCTTGAAGGCTACAAGTGCTGCACGATCTGCTCCTGCACACCTTTTCAACGTCATCTGTGTCACTCTCTTGCTTACGTACTACACTTCAATTTCACTGGCTTTCTTTCTGTTCTCCTCTGCCTGATGATTTCCAAATTTCTATCTCCAACCCCAGTCTCAACCCCGAGGATCACATAACCAACTACCTACTTGACATCTCTGCTTGGAAGTCTAATAAACACCTCCAACTGTATACATCCTGGTTAGAACTCCACCCCAACTCTGATTATCCTCTCATTTTCTTCAAGTCAGAAGATGGCACTGCTATTGACCTATTTGTTCAGGCCAAAAACCTGAGTCACCCTTAAGTTCTCTCTGTCCCTTACCTTCTACTATTTGATCCATCACCAGTGAGTTCCAGTGCCTCCAAACATGTCTCAAATCTGCCTACTTTTCTTTCTAATCACTATCATCATCCTAGTCCAAACTACCATCATCTTTCACCTTCACTACAATTGGGTCTAGCGGGTCTACCTGCCCTTATTCCCCACATAGCAGTCGGAGTGATCTGATAGGTTACTCCCTTGACTTCCACTCTCCAGGGGATCCCCACTGCCCTCAGGATAAAGTCCAGACTCTTTCATCTGGCTTACCAGGTCCGCATGACCTGGCCTCTGCCTACTCTCTCAGTCTGATCTCTTGCTATGGCCTGCATTGATTCCCTGTTTCAAATATTTTTCAGTTCCACTTCCAGTACCTCGCATCATCTCTCCTGAGTGCAGGCCACAATTTCCCTCCCCCTCCACACCCCTCCAGGCTCTGACCTCTCCATCTGCAGCCCATCGTACCCTGCAGCTGGGCACCATTCCAAACTCACTGGATGCTGCCATTGTTGTGCTCAGTATCCTTCACCAACTCCCAAATCTCTAAAGAAAAACTTTTAGAAGAAAGTTTTCCAAAAGAAAACTCGACAGAATTCAAAACCCTCTACAGTTTGGCACCTGCCTGCCTTCCCATTAGCTCTTCTCACTACTACCCTGTGATGGTTAATTTCATGTGTTAACTGGGCTATGTCACATTATCCAGATATTTGGTCAAACACCAGTCTAGATGTTGCTGTAAAGGTATTTTTTTTAGATGAGATTAACACTGAAATCACTAGACTTTGAATAAAGCAAATTACCTTTCATTATGTGGATGGGTCTCATCCAATTAGTTGAAGGCCTCAAGAGAGAAAAGATGGAGGTCCCCCAAGGAGGAGGGAATTCTGCCAGTAGTCCAGCCTTTGGATTTGAACTGCAACATCAACTTGAATGGCAGCATCTCCAGTCTGCCAGCCTATGCTGCAGATTTCAGACATGCCTGTTGCCACATTTGTGTGAGTCAACTCCTTAAAACAAGTATCTTTCTCTACATACATACATATCCTATGGGCTCTGTTTCTCTAGAGAACCCTAACACCTACCCCCACTCCAGGAACCCTACATACTGTCATACTTGTTATTTCCTAAACATTATGTATACCTTTTCTCATGCGCAAAGTCTTAGTCACCTAGGGCCAGATCAGATGCCACCTCATCTTAGAACTTTTGAATTCCTAACTGAAATTGCCTGTTTCCTTGCTCTCTCCTGAAATGTGCCTCTCTCTTTTTAAAGAACTTTTTATTGTGGACAATTTTAAACATATACAAAAGTAGGATAGTAAAATAAACACAAAGTTCTATCTCCCAGCTCCAACAATTAACAATACATGCCATCCTTTTTCACTCTACCCTCAAAAGGCATCATTTCAATTCATCCATAAATATTATAATGGTTTCTTCTATAAAACATAAAAAAATATAAAAAACATATCATACCATATCACACCTATCATTTTTAATTCCTTAATATCATCATGTATCCAGTCAGGGTTCACATTGCCTTATAATTTTCTAGCTTCTTTGTTTGAATAGAGATTCTTTCCCTGTCTTGTGCTCTCTTTGCTATTTGTTTGGACCTCTGCTATGGCACAGTCTATCTGGTATGAGCTATCTGGGTGCACATCTGGGCTGGCAGCCAGAAAGCCTATGGGAGCAGGCACTGGGCCACCCTCACTGTCCTAGTGCTTCAGGGTCTAATACCCTTCATCACACATATCAGGCACTCATTAAATGTCAAGCCAGATTCCCCTCAATATCAGTGTCATTGGTAGCTTTTCCCAAATACAACTGTTTACTTGTTACTAGGCTCAAATGAGCCACATGGTGGTCATGAGGCTAAATAATGGCTAATATTTACTGAGTACTAGATATCAGGCATTACATTGAGTATGTTGTGTGTAACATCTCATTCAATCCTCACGGAATTAGGTTGTATTATCTTAGCCCTGTGAAAGGACAAACCTCCCCAAATCAGAGAACACAAGAGATAAAATGTCAGCTTGAATCTGGGTCTGTCTGACTCAGAATCAAGCTCTACTCCACTAAACTACACTGTCTCCTGATGTCCATGACTGAGACTATTTTAGCCCCCAACGAGCTTGTTACCACACATCATCCTTGAGTGTGGCTGCCACAGTATGTTCACTGAAAGAATTCTCCCTGCTAAGACTGGAGCTCATGGTCTGATATGAATTAATGCCCCTACCGTGTCATACTAAATGGATATCTGGAACACAAAGGCAAGCGTGCATTGCTGGTTGCCCCCTGCTGTGGACTAAATGTTAGCATGCCCCTCCCCAATTCATATGTTAAAGCCCTAATCCCCAGTTGACGGTATTTGGAGGTAGGGGCCTTTGGGAGGTGATTAGTCATGATGGGGAAGCCCTCATGAATGGGATTAGTGCTTTATAAGGAGAGATACAAAAGAGATGATCTCTCACTCTACCCTGTGGGCACAGCAAGAAGGTGGCTGTCTACAAGCCAGCAAGTGGGTTCTCAACAGACACCTAATTGCTGGCACCTTGATCTTGGACTTCCCAGCTTCCAGAACTCTGGGAAATAAGTATGTGCTGTTTAAGTCACCTGGTCTATGGTATTCAGTTACAGCAGCTCAAACTAAGATAACCCCAAAGGTAGAAGGAATGGTAAATTATATATCAGTGCCTCTCAGCCCTTAGCTGTGTTTTTTGAAAAAAAAAAGCTTTTCAAAACCATCAATGATTGGGATTCACCCCTACAGACTGCATTTTAACTGACCTTGGGTGAGGTCTGGACGTCATTCTTAGCAAGCTCCCCAGGTGATTCTATGTGCAGACACGATTGGGGATCACTGACATAGGCCCTCCACAGTATAGGGCAGCTCACGGTTCAGACCCGAGTCCACCAGCTGCTGCTGACACTGACAGTGCCCAGAGAAAGCCCATGGGCCCTGAAGTCAGGCTGCCTGAACTGAGCCCCTACTTTGCCACTCACTAGCTCTGTGACCTTGAGCAAATGGCTTGACCTTTCTGGGCCTCAATTTCCTCATCTGTAAAATGGGGTAATAATGATACCTACCTTTTAGGATTGTTGTCAAGATTAAATGAATTACATGTAAAGTACTAAGAAGAGCGTTTGACATGTAGCAAGTACTACATAAGTAACCACCATTATTAATATCGCTATTACTTATTATCTAAACTTAGAGAAGAGACAAGTATGCTGAAGACTAAACCAAGCCACTAGACTGGAGTTGCTAGACTACCATTTGCCCAAACTATATCTTACTAGTAAAGAGAAATAAAACATGTCAGGCTGCTAGTCACAAGGACCTGAGCTCAAATCCTCCCTCAACATAAACCCAGGGAACTATCCTGTAGCTGTCTAGTTGATCCACAGCTCCCAGGATGGACATGTTGCATTGTGCAGCATGGTACCCTCTGAAAAAATTTGGAGGAGCCAGGTCCTAGTCCTGGCTCTGCCACTATCTGTATAACCTCGACCAAGTCCTTTAGTTCTCTGAACCTTAGTTACCTCTCATGTCAAGTAAGGACACTGGACTAAGTGACCTTGAAGGCTCTTTCTTGCTCCTATGATCCATGCTGTCCGTCCTCCTCCATGCCCCTCCCTGCCTATAGGACTTCAAACCTGCCATACCCTCTGCCTAGCTAAGTCTCTCTTATTGATCAGAATAAACACCCTTTCCTCAGGGAAGTCTTCTCAGAGGCTAGACTAAGTCAGGAGCCTAGTAAACGCTTTTGGTCACCTGTACTTCTCCTTCATGGCATGTGACGGTTTGTAATGATTTAGGGTGTAAGTCTTTCATGTGTACTCCTCACCCCCACTGGACCCCCTGGACTGTAAATACCATGAGGGCAGTGACCATGTCTATCTTGTTTGTGGCTTTTTCCCCAAGGCCTACCAACATGCCTGGCACATGATATGTGCTCAATACATATTGAAGGAAAGAAGGAATAAACTTGGTAGATGAAAATGACAAATACTTCAAAGCAAAGTACTTGATTGCTTCTGTGATAAACTCCTCAGAGACCATCCAACAGAGGCAGCATTTTAGGTTGTTCATTCTTTCCATGGGCACTCAAATAAATTATATTAATAAAGATATGAAACTCATATATCCTTTGACCAAAGCAATCCTACTTCTAGGAATTTGTTCTACAGATATATTTGCCCATTTGGGAAACAAGAGATATGTTACAAGGATTTTTGTTGCAGCATTGTTAGTAACAGCAGGAAACTGAAAATAAATGTCCACCAATAGTGGGCTAAAGAAATAGTACATCATATTGTGGAATACTATGTTACCATTTAAAAATACATGCTATCTCCAAGATATATTTTTAGGTGAAAAAATGGTTCAGGAGAATATGTAGTATGCTGCTGATTATCCAAAATACAAAAAGAACATAAATGTGCTTATTTATGTATATCTTTGCATAGACTATCTTTGGAAAGATTCAGATGAAAAACTGGAAACAACAGTGTTATCTCTGCAGAGAACTGGGAGACCAAGGGACAATGGTTGGGGAAGACTTACTTCAATGTATACTCTTTGCACCTTTTGGATTTTGTATCATATGCATATGTTACCTACATAAAAGGTAGAATATTTAACAGAGCATTAATCAAGAAAATGAGAAGACAAGCCACAGACTGGGAGAAAGTATTTGCAAAAGATATATCTGACAAGGGACTGTTATCTAAAATATACAAAGAATCCTTAAAACTCAACAATAAGAAAACAAACCACTCAATTTAAAAAAGGGGAAAGACCTTAACAGATACCTCATCAAAGAAGATTTACATGTGACAAATAAGCATAAGAAAAGATGCTCCATATCATATGTCATTAATGAAATGTAAATTAAAGCAAGGAGATATCACTACACACCTATTAGAATGGCTAAAATCAAGAACACTGACAACACCAAATGCTGGTGAGCATGTGGAGCAACAGAAACTCTCATTCATTGCTGGTGGGAATGCAAAACAGTACAGCTGCTTGGGAAGACAGTTTTTTTGTCTTATAAAACTAAACATACTCTTACCATATGATCTGGCAACTGTGCTGATTAGATTATACCTTGGTATTTAGCTAAAGGAGCTGAAAATTTATGTCCACACAAAAACCTGCACATGGATGTTTAAAGCAGCTTTACTCATAATTGCCAAAGTTTGGAAGCAACAAGATGTCCTTCAGTAGGTGAATGAATAAACAAACTGTAGTACATCCAGACAATGGAATATCATTCAGCTCTAAAAAGAAACAAGCTAGCAAGCCATGAAAAGACATGGGGGAACCTTAAGTGCCTATTAGTAAGTGAAAGAAGCCACCCTGAAAAGCCTATACATTGTATGATACCAACTATACATGACATTCTGGAAAAGGCAAAACTATGGAGACAGTAAAAAGATCAGTGTCTGCCAGAGGCTGGGGGGAGACTGAATAGGCAGAGCACAGAGGATTTTTAGGGCAGTGAAAATACTCTGTATACTCTAAGGACAAATATGCTTCATGATACATTTGTCCAAACCCATAGAATGTACACCACAAGGAACCCTGTGGATAAAATGAGAGTTCCTGTGGCCAGGATTCTCACCTGGCCCTGGTTGACTAGCTCACTGCACACCTGTGGACAATGCATTGCTGTTGACTCTGTATAGAGAGCTCCACCCAGTGCTCTGGGCATGACAGGGTGGCATGGCTGCAAGGCTGCAAGGCTGCAGGAGAGCAGAGCAGAGGCTGGAGTGGTGGCAGTGCTGAGGACAGAGGCCCAGAGGACAGCTGTGCGGGACGACTGTGCAGAGAGGCCCAGAGGATGGCTGTGTGGGACAACTGTGTGGGACGGCTGTGCAGGCAGAGAGGCCCAGAGGACAGCTGTGCAGACAGAGGGGCCCAGAGGCAGAGACCGGCTTGCTGCATGCAGACTTGCTGAGTGAACGGGATTTTAGTGACTGACCTGCTACCTGGAAATAAAGTTGGGTATAACCCTTTCACTCCAAGAACGTTTTGCTGTCAATTTCTTTGGTCACATTGAATCCATAGCGAACTTGCCCGGGGCTGAAACCCATTGGCAAGACAAACCCTAAGTTAACTATGGATTTGGGTGATTTTATGATGTGTCAGTGTGGGTTCATCAGTTGTAAATGTCCCACTCTTGTGGGGGTGTTGATAATGAGGGAAGCCATGTATGTGGTGGGGGCAGGGAACAAATGGGAACTCTCTACCTTCCTCCAAATTTTGTTAGGAACTTAAAACTACTGTAAAAAAAAGTCATCATAATTTAAAAAGAGCATTTAAAAGAAGCAACCAAAAGAAAAGGAAAAAAAGAGTCTGCTGGTTGGATGAAAAGGATCTCAGGTGGAGAAGACAAGAAATGACTCTATAGTATATTACAAGAAATGATTCTATAGTATATTACTACACTGATGGACAGTGACTGCAATGGTGGTGGGGTGAGGACTTGATAATATGGGCGAATACTGAAACCACAATGTTGTTAATGTGAAACCTTCGTAAGATTGTATATCAATGATACTTTAAAAAAAGGAGTTCAGAACCTTTCACTTGTTACTGGAGACAACTTTTATCTTTCGTAGATGTTTTACACACAGCCTGAAGACCAAGCTGTCCGATTCCTAAATTGTCTGAGGAAACATAGCTGGGGAAGGCAGTCGTGGTAGAAGGCTTCTGTCTTTTGGCAAATCCCCAAAAACCAAACAAAAAAAGGAGCAAAAGGACTTTTATGTCCTGGGAACTTCATGGCCCACGTTTCTCTTGGTGGAGCCAGCACGGCAGAAGCTGCCGTCTTAGAGCTGGGAAGCACCAGGCTCTGCAAATGCCCCCCTACCCCTCCTCGTGGTTCAGCAGCGTCCAGAGGGCTGCCTGGCTGCTCAGAAAGTCCGCGCTAATGGTGGGGAAGCGAGCAAAAGGCCAGGTTCGTGTTCTGCTGGGAAACAGAGAGGAGAAACAGTCAGTTCTTGTGTGCCGAACGGGGGGTGGGGAAACATGAGTGCAGCTGGGTCAGCCTTGGGAAAGCAATTGAGATGCAAGTGAGCTGAGCTGCAGGGCTTGAGACCATGGGAGCTGCATGCAGAGCAGCTGCGGTGAACAGCGAACTTTTACTGTCACCTTGATTTGGGGGTGAGACTGGGTAGGAAGGGTGAGGAGAAAGATTTGGAAGACAGTTTTTAGAAGGCTGGAAATATATAGATAGATATATGCAGAGCCTGCACCTAGTGACCTCTGGGTAAATGCGTGTCCAACTAACCCAGCAAATGAATAATTAACTCTCCCACTGTCCCTGCTCACCATTATCTATAGAGATGAAGGGTCTTGAGGTTTTCTGATGCTAGCTCATTTGTATTTATAGCAATCATAGGAAACACAGAAACACACCTGGACTGGCTTTTGTAGTTCTAATCAGGCCTTCAATGCCATGCATAGATTCTGAAGAGATGCTTCAAGAACAATAAAAAGAGCACATCAGCTTTATTGTTTATCCTGTGCCTGGCTCGTATCTGCATTAACCCCATCTAATTTCTTTAAGGGTATATGAGAGAGGCACTATGCTTACCCCATGTTTTACAGATGAGAAAGATGAGGCTCAGAGAGACTATGTGGCTGACTCAAGTTCAAGCAGGAGGGAGGTGCAGGGCTGGCATCCAAAGCCCATACTCTTGATCACTGAGCTGGTCTGCCCATTAGAGCTTTAAGACAAACACAGCTGTCAAGAATAAACAAGCAACAGCTATGTGGGGGAAGGGAGTGAAAACTGGTGCTGCATTTTTAAAGCTGGTTTGAGGGGTCAGCAACCTCGTCTTCCTTTCCTCCGGACAGCAGGAGCTGCAGATGACTGTGCACAGCTGTGGGTTCTTCCTGGCTGGCTGCACGCCTTGTCTGGGACCTTTCTTTCCCTTTCTCCTCCCTCTCTCTTCACCTTCACTCTGGAGGTTGGGTGGGCATGGCAGGGGGGCGAGCTCCTGTCTTAGGGGCTGTTACTGTGTAGCTGGAGCTCAAAGAACCCTGCTTAGCACAGCCTGGCCATTTTGATTCCCAGACTTTATCTCTTCAAAGGTATAAACCAGCTCAGGTCCGGAGAAAAGGGTAGAGTGACTTTACAGCGAGTGGAATCATGAAGGCTCCCCGCTCCTTCCTGCGGGCCTGCCCTCTAGGGACAGGCTGGTTTCCACGATCAACAACTGCCATCCCTAAAGAATTTAGGGCACTCTACACCTCTTGAGAAAAAGGGGAGAGTTCTTTTTTCCCTACAGCTTAAAAATGATGCTCAAACAAAGCCACCTTATCTAAGGGATGTCTAGACGTCTACCTGGATTCGGTGTCCTTTCTTTTTCAGACTGCCAAGGCAATGCTACTGACATTGGCAGAAGTTAGTCCCCAAAAGGGCCGACCCCAAACTAAGATGACAGCAAGAGTTGACAATGCAACACCCTGAAGGTGACGTTGCCATCCTCTCCCACCACCCTGAAAGCTTAGCACCCAGGAGTGTCTGTACTTCAGGACAGGTAAGCTGGCTCTGTTGGGAAAACAGAGCTCTGTTCCTACTGAGAATAGATGCTATGTCAACCAAGAAATGTTGAACTAGGCAGAAAATCGGAAACTCTGTTACCACGTCCTCGCGGGTGTGATGACAACAATTTACTCTTCCCTCCTGGGGCTTTGCGCCTGCTCTCGCAGGGGCTGAAAGCCAGCAGGGCTTTCTTCTCCATCCCTCCCAGCAGCCGTGGTCACTTGGTGGCTAAAGGCCTGAGGCTTCCGAATGATCTTTGCTTCTCATTGCGATCTGCTGGCTTCAAGCCTTCCATCATCAGGCTGCCAAGAACTAAAGCAAGCCCCCCACCCCACCCCCAGCCCGGTTTTCTAAAGATTATTTTCCCCCTTGAACTTGAGTTAACCATTTCCTGGCCGAAGCCAGGCTCTTGCCTGTATGCTTCTGAACTTGTATGCTATTGGTCTTCTAAACTGCTCTTGCCCTGAGACCATGACCTCCAATTGTCAAGGTTAGGTCACCTCATCTCTCATCCTCCACTTCCACACCTGGGCAAGGGAACGGAGAAAAATGACGCAGAACAAAACGATTACCTAGCATCTAGTAACAGGCCCCTGTATTCCTGGAGGATAAAGCACAAAGGAAAGACCCGTGGGACAGTGGTCAATCCCAGCTCCACTACTTGGTAGCTGTGACTGTTGGGTAAGTTACCTCTTCTGTGCCTCACTTCTTCATCTAGAAAACAGGAACAATAACAGTACTTATTTCATAGGGTCCATAAAGATGATAATAAGCTGCCTTGTCTACATTAATGACCAATAAATGGTAGTTATTAGCATATTATTACAATTTGTTAATCCCAAGGAAGGCTTTCATTTCGTTCTCCTGACATACCTTGTCTCCATGTTGTCCCAGACTTAAAGTCTCCCTACCAAAGGAGAGCACAGATTTAGACCCTATTTACATTAGGTCACATTTACAGAAATCAAACTAACAAATACAAACTCTATGATGCTATGGTTTGTCAAGCACTTCCACGCACCCTACAAAGCGGTGGGAGGCTGTGATGAAGAGGGGGCATACATCCAATCAGTGTCAAGATGGTTTTACCGTGTTCTTGTAGCATATTTACCTATCCTGAAATAACAGCTGTTGGTGCTGAGATACACAGAACCTGACTGCTGTGGGGAATGGAAGATGGTGCATTAGCAGAGTGAGCATTATGGGCAGTTTTAGACAGGGGGCAGAGATTTCCTTAGGGCAGCAGCTGTGTGGGTGGGGGGCAGGCTGTTCTTACCTTCAGCATGGGTAGGCACGAGCACACAGACTTGGAGCTCACCTAGTGGCAGCTAAGGTTCAATTGTGTACTCACAGATGCTGAGATCTCATAAGCTGGTCCTGAACTTCATTTGTTTTTTAACAAGTATCAAGCGCTTGCTCGCTATGGGAGGCTACATGCTGTGGGGACATACAAACGTGTAAGACATACTTCCCAAAGGCAAAAAACTCGCAGTCTAGAGGGAATCATGACTTGGGAGATTATAACATAAGGAAGCATGTGACATAAGCGGGAGAGAGCTATAGCAAGAGTGAGCTGTGGGCATTCAGAAGGGAAAGTCTCTGGCTCCAGGAGGTGAGAGATGACTTTGGGAGGTGGCTTTCACAGGGTGGAGACATAGAGCAATGGTGTACAGATGGGGGAAGGTGAGGGAAGTAGAGACATGCAGTGGAAATTAAAAAAAACCCGGCTGGGTCAGAGGGCACATACAGGCGAACAGCATCCTTTAAAAAGGGGTTATTCACCCACAAAGCTCTTGGAACAAAATAGCTACGCCCTTGGCAGTGGGACAGGGATGACGGTGAAAACATGGCATCTACCTTTATTGCTAGAGCACACTATGAGTTGAATCGCTTCTCCTGCCCCACAATCCCCTCCGCAGAGGTCTGGAACACCCCATTGTGGTTCTACAAAGGCAAAACACCTGCCTTTATCTTTCAAGATAGGATAGCTGTATGGATGGCGGTGGGGGGCAGGGGTGGTTTAGCCAACTCATTTAGCAAACAAAAGCAAAAGATATGTGCTATTGTCAGTCAGAAGAGCCAGCTACCACTGGAGCAAATCTCAGTTGAGCCTTTAAGGAGATGGAGATAAATGTTCCAGGCAGAGGTAACTGGAATGTGAAATCCACTTATTCTTTACGGGGATGCGAGAGGAGGACTAAGATAATTTTGATTGAACTGGAGGTTTTAATAGAGCAGAGGTTATAGAAAAGTTTGTTTTGTTTAGCCCACAAGGTATTTAACAATTTTTATTTGCCAACATTGAAAAACTGGAGATTTTACACAAAAATCTGGATTTTAGTATCCCTTGGGAAAACTGGGCCCACATTTCTAAATAGCATCCACCCCTTTGGAAACAATGAGCTTGCTGCAGCCTCAGCCTCCACTGCTAACTCTATTCCTTTCTGCTATTCATATTTAGATGCTAATCACATTTTATAAGCACAGTGCAGTTAATGCTCCGGAATGTTTTGCAAGCCAAAAGACTGTGATGGCTCAGAATGCATTGAAAATTTATTCTTTAAGGGGTGAGTGTGTATTATTTGGGTTTCCCTACTTTGTTTTTTTTTCATGTTACTTCCAAGTTTCTGCCAGCATTTGATTTTGCAACTCCTGATCCAGAGGGCCCGTGTAACGAGGGTGCTAACGTTGGTAAGGGCACCATGCTAGGCTAGGGGCTCGGCCTTTATTCTCTCGGGGCAATAAAGGACAAAAGACAGGCAGATCTTAAGAAAATTAGTCTGGCAGAAGCAATAGGCTGGGTGGGAGTGACTGAAATGAGGTGACCCTGCAGACAGCTATCCGGTTTTAAATCTCAGCTTAGTCACTGGGTAGGTGAACTTGGGCAGGCTACAAAATTTTTTCAGTGCCTCCGTTTCCTCATCTATAAAATGGGCTTGATAAGAACAGTACCCACCTAACAGGTAGGGTTAGGGTGAAATGAGATACTGAGCATCAAGTACTCGGCCCAGTGCCAGGTCCATTAGCGCTTGATGCTTACGATCAGTTTTACAGTTAATCCCAGAGACCAATTAGAGGGTTATTGCAATGGCCTAGGTAGGTGCTAAGGTCCTAGATTAGGGCAGGGACAGTGACAAAAAGAAAGACCAGCATGGGAGCAGTAAGAATGAAGAACCAACTAGGAATAAGGTTGACTGGGGGAGGGGAAGAGGATGAGTCCAAGACAATTTCTGGGTTTTCAGCCCGGATAATTGGGGGGATGATGGTACTGAAATGGAAAATTGGGAAGTTTCAGGGCAAGAAGTCAGTTTGATACATGTTAAGTTAGAGGTGACAGCCAAATGGCAATGTCCAGCGGGCAGTGAGCAATGTGGGTTGGGGCTGAGGGAGTGAGCATGAGAAGCCGTGAGAGGGGAGGGGAGCTCTGAGAGGGAGTGGATGATGTCTCCGTGTCCCCGGGGGCAGCCAGGAGGCCCCAGGTGTTAAGCATCTTGGGGGCGGTCAGCATCTGTCTGAACAGCATGGGGCCTCTCTTCATTTACAGGCCCTGTGTATTCTGCTCGGTCAGCTGTGCCACTTGGATACCACCTTTGTCCTTCATCTTATGTGCTTTCAGTTCAAATGCTGACCCGGCTCAATCCTTATGAGCGCTCGGGGCAAAGTCCCCTGGGGTATAAAGCAACAGTCTGACATTTGGTTTTATATTTGATGAAATGGAGACACGTAAAATAGGCAACAGGGGAGGGTGACCAGGCTTGTGCCCACTGCATCCCTCCTGATCATCTCAGAAGGCCCACGAGGTTCCCAGGTTCTTACTGCTTTTTCACGGCAGCTTCTTTCTCTCCCATGTGCAACTGTCCAGAGAACCATTTTGCTCAGGACTCCCCTGGACCTTATTAGGGGCCCACTAATTAATCAGGAAAATTGATCTCCATCAATATTTTACTCTTTCTACTTGTTCTCACAATGCACTAGGTGCTGCCAGTCTCTTCAGGCCCAGGCTCTGGGCAGCTGTGGGAGAAATGAAGACAAAAAGGCTAGGCTGTACCTGGAAGAGCTTGAGCTGAAATGCACTGCAGTGTGGGGAAGATTTCAGGCCGGGTGCTCTTAGGATCCTTGAAAGCATACCAGGTGGGGGGGTACCTCATTCCGTTTGTGTACAGAGCTGCTCCCCATCCCAACCATTGCATGAAAACATGCACATACATAATTTATTTACCTCTCCATTCTCTAGCATGCCATCCAGGAGCCAAGGCAAGAAAAAGAAAAAGGAATAAAAGGAGTGTAAGCATGGTGAAGGAAGGGCTCGGCTGGTTAAATAAGACTTCTGATTATTGTCATTAATGTTCAGGAGAGCTCCAACCTGATGTGACATTAAATAGGCAGAATTTGTGTGTGTGTGTGTGTGTAAAAGCATATTAGGGGAACAATACATTAAGACAAAGTGGCCAGTGTGAGTGGTTGAGAGAATTCCCTGTCCAGCTGGTTATCTATCAGACACTTGGTGCTGATTTGCTTCCTGATAGGCTGTGTGACAAGAAAAGCCAATGGAATGCAAATATTACCATTAAATGTGCTCAGGTCAGAGCAGCCTGGCTGGCCTGCCAAGTTCCTGTTATAAATTTGGCTGGCAAACCTTACCTGCTCCCATAGGGGGAGAATGTTAGTAAAGTTCTCTCTTGGAGAGTTTGGATCATGTGCTTTGCAGATAAAAGCAACTACAACAGACCGTACGGTTAGCCTGGTGTTTCTAGGCTCCCTATCCTTGAAATGAGGACGTTTTGCGAGCAAGGATTAGGAGGTTGTTAACTGGACAGAGATCACTAGCTACGAGACTCTAATGTCCTCAGACAGTGCTCAGATACGCCCCATTTACTGCAGCGACACCTAATGGCCAGAGAAAGCAATGAATGTTTGCATTTAAAAGCAGCCTGTGGTTCTTCTGTCTTGGGGTTTTTCTTTTAAAAGTAGGGTGGACAAGGTATTATTATACCTTGTAAAATTATTATACCTCTGTAAAATTACACTTTGACCTCAACTCTTTAAGAATTCACCACCTACATCTTTGTCTTATCCTATATAACATTTACGATGTTATTTGTACTGGATGCTGATTATATTTTATGAAAACCGTGCAAGTACCTGTTTTTTAAAATAACCATTATGACTGCATTTATTTTAAAGCTTCCTGTTGAAGCTCTGTGTTTGCATTACCTAGAAGGTTTCCATACAAAGGAAAAGATCAAGTTTATCACCAAATACCCACTTCTAGTGTGTCTTACCTCAGTTTATAGTAGATTGTTGTGGTTAAGTACACATTCTAGAGTAGAACATAGTGTTGGCTAGATTCTCCTTGAAGAGGTTATGGTTCTAGCTATCAGGTGGAAAAAAGAAAGCTAAAAGATTATGGTGAACACTGAAACTTCCCACCCCCGACATTTAGTCATTTAATTTCATCTGAAACCCTTTGTGCTTTGTGATTTATAGTAAGAAATATATATTTGATCTTGATCTCCATTTCTGGCACAGAGCCCCCAAAACCCTTGGAATTTCCTAAGTGATAAGAGTGATAAAAGTGTCATGACAGTCATAACAAACTCCTTTCAACCACACCTGAATTTATGTTAATACGGCGACTTCTGGAAAGCACCTAAGGATGGGAAGGGAGAGGGGCTGGAGGTTGAATCCATTGCCCACAGCCAATGATTTCATCAATCATGCCCATGTAAGGAAGCCTTCATAAAGACTCAAAGGCACAGGGGATGGGAGTGCTTCCAAGCTGATGACCAGAATGCATCCATGTGTCACAGTGCCAGGTCCCAAACTCCGTGGGGATAAAAGCTCCTTTATTCAGGACCTCACCCTATAAATCTCTGTTGATTTGTATCCTTTAATACCCTTTATAATAAACCAGGGATCTAGTGATCGAATTGGTTTCCTGAGTTCTGTGAGCTGCTCTAGCAAATGAATTGAACCCAAGGATGGAGTAGTGGGAACCCCTGATTTATAGCCAGTTAGTCAGAAGCACAGGTAACAGTTACCTGGACTTGGGATTGGCATCTGAAGTGTGGGGCCATCTTGTGGGACTGAGCCTTAACCTGGGGACTCTGGTGCTTCTGGGAAGATAGTGTCAGAATTGAGTTGAATGAATTGTCGGACACCCAGCTGGTGTCAGAGAATCGTTTGGTGTGGGTAAATCTCCCACACATTGGAACTGGTTCCTTAATCTTACCTGAATTTTACCCTTTCTGACTACCCCTACCTCCAGGCTCAAGGCTCTGGTTTTGGGCCGACCTACTATGGGAAGGAAGCCCAGCTCACCAAACCTTGAAGTATATGCTTAAGGATCACTACATTATAAGAGGTGGTAGGAAATACTGGACAGATCCCTCTGGCTTTATTATTTTAAAAGGATCCTCAAAGCATGGAAGCCCGTGATCTATATATCCTTTGTTTCATCCATCCGGTGATCAACCAGCAATAGCCTATTCCCATTCCTGACAGTAAGAGAAATTCTTAAGGCCAGGATTTTAAAAAATAAATAAAAAGCTTGAAGTATATCTTTTTCACTCACCCTCTCCCTGGCTTTTTTTTTTTTAAACGAAAACTCTTTGGAAAGAGCATAATTACCATATAAAGAAATCAACTTTTCAAAGGGTTAAGTCATATGAAATTGCCATTTGAGTAGGTCAAAAAGGTAGAATACTGGCAGTTTCATATGGCTCAATCTAAAGAAAGAAGACAAACTAAGGGAGAAATATACTGTGTTCCTGAATAAAACCCAGATTTTACATAAGTCATTCCAAATTTTTAGATTTAACAGAATCCACTCACAATCACAAGGTATCTCTCACAGCTTCTGGTGGCCCTAAGTGTCCCTTGGTTTGTTCAAGTTCATCGGGGACAAAAGATGAGAATAACCAAGGACATGTTGAGAAGAGCAATGAGGAGGGAGGCGCCCTGCCATCTTTTAATATTCAAAGGTATTACAAAGCTAGAAGAATCACAACAGTGTGAGGCTGGCACAAGGACAGACTGACAGATTAACAGAACAGAATACACAGCCCTGAGATAGACCGTCGAATATATAAATGTCTAGGATGTGGTCAAGGTTGTATCCCAAAGTAGTGGGGAAAAGAAAGATTATTCCAAAAAATGGTGCTTAAACAATTGGTACACTATGTACTTTTTAAAAAGTCAGGTGATTACCTCATGTCATATACCCCAGGTAAATTCTAAATATATTAAAGTGTTAAGCATAAAATTTGTAACAGTATTTAACAAATACATGAGTGAATAGTCATATGATCGTGGGGTACAGTTGGCCTTTATGCAGAAAAGAAAGTTAGAAATATAATTGCATAGAAGTTTAAAATACGTACAAATGAAACAACAACACATAAACAGCATTAGAAGCCAAATGTCAAAATGGGACAAATACATGCAATGTATGACAAAGGGTTAATGTAGGTATCATATAAAGACTTCTTACTAATCAGTAGAGAAAGCTGAATATCCAAGAAAAATAGGCAATGGACATAAATGGGAAATTTACAAAGAAATAGAAAGGACTGATTTAGGTAAATGGTGAAATTTGCTTATAATCAATGAAACTGAAATGTAAGCAATGTGACAGCATTTGCCAGCTTGTAGGTTTACAAGTATTTAGAAAGAGATAGTAATTACTGCTGATGACAGCTGAGATGAACCACTCTTATTCACCACTGATGCAGGTGTAAACTTAAACCTTTCCAGGGTGCAGACTTCATTAAGAGACTTAGAATTATTTTTATCTCGTGACCTGTAAATCAACTTCTAGGAATACAGCCACAGGGTGTCATCACAGATGTGAAAAAAATACAAGGGTTTTCACTGACATGTTATTATACTGAAGAATTAGAAACAGCCTAAATATTAAAAAACTAAGAAATTGTTATTTATGGCATCATGGAGGCACAGATTGGAGCTATGCTGCCACAAACCAAGAACACTTAAGGCCCCCAGAAGCTGGAAGACACAAGGAAGGAAGATGTTCTCAATACTTGATGGCCTCACGCAATATCCATTATATAATAAATGAAAAAAGCAGGATACTGATTTTTATATATGGGAGGAACAGTTTTGTAAAAAAAAATTAACCTTCCCTATACATGTATTATGTATGCTTATATTTATGCACACACACATACATATGTGCCTACACACAAGAAAAACTTAGTCGTAGTGCATGTAAGTGCTGGGCTTATAAGTGATTATTGTTCTCTTTATTGTACTTTTCTGTATTTCCCTGATTTTCTATAATCTATGTGCATTACTTTTTTAAATTGTGGTAAAGCATAACATAAAATTGACCATTTTAACTATTTAAAAAAAATTTTTATCTTGATATCATTAATGTACAATTACTTGAACAACATTATGGTTACTAGACTCCCCCCATTATCAAGTCCCCCCCACAAACCCCATTAGTCACTGTCCATCAGCGTAGTAAGATACTGTAGAATCATTACTTGTCTTCTCTGTATATACTGCCTTTCCTGTGTCCTCCCACCTACATTATCTGTGCTCATCGTAATGCCCCATTTTCCCCCTTATCCCTCCCTTCCTACCCACCCTCCCCAGTCCCTTTCCCTTGGTAACTGTTAGTCCATTCTTGGGTTCTGTGAGTTTGCTGCTGTTTTGTTCCTTCAGTTTTTTCTTTGCTCTTATACTCCACAGATAAGTGAAATCATTTGATACTTGTCTTTCTCTGCCTGGCTTATTTCACTGAGCATAATACCCTCTAGCTCCATCCATGTTGTTGCAAATGGTAGGATTTTTTTTCTTCTTATGGCTGAATAATATTCCATTGTGTATATGTACCACATCTTTATCCATTCATCTACTGATGGACACTTAGGTTGCTTCCATTTCTTGGCTATTGTAAATAGTGCTGCGATAAATATAGGGGTGCATATGTCTTTTTCAAACTGGGCTCCTGCATTCTTAGGGTAAATTCCTACGAGTGGAATTCCTGGGTCAAATGGTATTTCTATTTTTATTTTTTGAGGAACCTCCATACTGCTATCCACAATGGCTGAACTAATTTACATTCCCACCAGCAGTGTAGGAGGGTTCCCCTTTCTCCACATCCTTGCCAACATTTGTTGTTGTTTGTCTTTTGGATGGTGGCCATCCTAATTGGTGTGAGGTGATATCTCATTGTGGTTTTAATTTGCATTTCTCTGATGATTAGCGATGTGGAGCATCTTTTCATGTGCCTGTTGGCCATCTGAATTTCTTCTTTGGAGAAGTGTCTGTTCAGCTTCTCTGCCCATATTTTAATTGGACTATTTGCTTTTTGTTTGTTGAGGTGCATGAGCTCTTTATACAATTTGGATGTCAACCCCTTATTGGATATGTCATTTAGGAATATATTCTCCCATACTGTAGGATGTCTTTTTGTTCGAGTGATGGTATCCTTTGCTGTACATAACTTTTTAGTTTGATGTAGTCCTATTTGTTCATTTTTGCTTTTGTTTCCCTTGCCTGGGGAGATATGCTCATGAAGAAGTTGCTCATGTTTATGTCCAAGAGATTTTTGCCTATATTTTTTTCTAAGAGTTTTATGGTGTCATGACTTACATTCAGGTCTTTGATCCACTTTGAGTTTTTGTGTATGGGGTTAGACAGTAATTCAGTTTCATTCTCTTACATGTAGCTGTCCAGTTTTGCCAACACCAGCTGTTGAAGAGGCTGTCATTTCCCCATTGTGTATCCATGGCTCCTTGAGCACATATTAATTGACCATATATGCTTGAGTTTATGTCTGGACTCTCTAATCTGTTCCACTGGCCTATGGGCCTGTTCTTGTGCCAGTACCAAATTGTCTTGATTACTGTGGCTTTGTAGTAGAGCTAGAAGTCAGGGAGTGTAATTCCACCTGCTTTATTCTTCCTTCTCAGGATTGTTTTGGCTATTCGGTGTCTTTTGTTATTACATATGAATTTTAGAACTATTTGCTCTCGTTCATTGAAGAATGCTGTAGGTATTTTGATAGGCATTGCATTGAATCTGTAGATTGCTTTAGGCAGGATAGCCATTTTGACAGTATTAATTCTTCCTAGCGAAGAGCATGGGATGAATTTCCATTTATTAGTGTCCTCTTTAATTTCTCTTAAGAGTGTCTTGCAGTTTTCAGCATACAGGTCTTTCACTTCCTTGGTTAGGTTTAGTCCTAGGTATTTCATTCCTTTTGATGCAATTGTAAATGGAATTGTTTTCCTGATTTCTCTTTCTGTTAGTTCATCATTAGTGTATAGGAAAGCAACAGATTTCTGTGTATTAATTTTGTATTGTGTAACTTTGCTGAATTCAGATATTAGATCTAGTAGTTTTGGAGTGGATTCTTTAGGGTTTTTTATGTAGAGTGTCATGTCATCTGCAAACAGGGAAAATTTGACTTCTTCCTTGCCTATCTGGATGCCTTTTATTTCTTTGTGTTGTCTGATTGCCGTGGCTAGGACCTCCAGAACTATGTTGAATAAAAGTGGGGAGAGTGGGCATCCTTGTCTTGTTCCCCATCTTAAAGGAATAGCTTTCAGCTTCTGGCTGTTAAGTATAATGTTGGCTGTGGGTTTGTCATATATGGCCTTTATTATGTTGAGGTACTTGCCATCTATACCCATTTTGTTGAGAGTTTTTATCATGAATGGATGTTGAATTCTGTCAAATGCTTTTTCAGCATCTATGGAGATGATCATGTGGTTTTTGTCCTTCTTTTTGTTGATGTAGTTATGTTGATGGATTTTCGAATGTTGTACCTTCCTTGCATCCCTGGGATGAATCCCACTTGATCATGATGGATGACCTTTTTGATGTATTTTTGAATTTGGTTTGCTAATATTTTGTTGAGTATTTTCGCATCTATGTTCATCAGGGATACTGGTCTGTAATTTTCTTTTTTTGTGGTGTCTTTCCTTGATTTTGGTATTAAAGTGATGTTGGCCTCGTAGAATGACTTTGGGAGTATTCCCTCCTCTACTTTCTGGAAAACTTTAAGGAGGATGGGTATTAGGTCTTCACTAAATGATAAAATTCAGCAGTGAAACCATCTGGTCCAGGGGTTTTGTTCTTAGGTAGTTTTTTGATTACCAATTCAATTTCTTTGCTGGTAATTGGTCTATTCAGATTTTCTGTTTCTTTCTGGGTCAGCCTTGGAAGGTTTTATTTTTCTAGAAAATTGTCCATTTCTTCTAGGTTATCCAGTTTGTTATCATATACTTTTTCATAGTATTCTCTCATAATTCTTTGTATTTCTGTGGTTTCTGTAGTGATTTTTCCTTTTTTATTTCTGATTCTGTTTTTTATGTGTGTAGACTCTCTTTTTTTCTTGATAAGTCTAGCTAGGGGTTTATCTATTTTGTTTATTTTCTCGAAGAACCAGCTTCTCCTTTCATTAATTCTTTCTATTGTTTTATTCTTCTCAATTTTATTTATTTCTGCTTTAATCTTTATTATGTCCCTCCTTCTACTGAGTTTGGGCCTCCTTTGTTCTTCCTTTTCTAGTTTCATTAATTGTGAGTTTAGACTGTTCATTTGGGATTGTTCTTCTTTCCCGAGGTAGGCCTGTATTGCAATATATTTCCCTCTTAGCATGGGCTTCACTGTGTCCCATAGATTTTGTGTTGTTGAATCATTGTTGTCATTTGTCTCCATATATTGCTTGATCTCTGTTTTTGTTTTGTCATTGATCCATTTATTATTTAGGAGCATGTTATTAAGCCTCCATGTGTTTGTGGGCCTTTGCATTTTCTTTGTGTAATTTATTTCTAGTTTCATACCTTTGTGATCTGAGAAGCTGGTTGGTACAATTTAAATCTTTTTGAATTTACTGAGGTTCTTTTTGTGGCCTAGTATATGATCTATTCTTGAAAATGTTCCATGTGCACTTGAGAAGAATGTGCATCCTGTTGCTTTTGGATGGAGTGTTCTGTAGATGTCCATTAGGTCCATCTGTTCTAATATGTTGTTCAGTGTCTCTGTCTCTTTACTTATTTTCTGTCTGGTTGATCTGTCCTTTGGCATGAGTGGTGTGCTGAAGTCTCCTAAAAGTAATGCACTGCTTTCCTCCTTCAGTTCTGTTAGTATTTGTTTCACATATGTAGGTGATCCTGTGTTGGGTGCATAGATATTTATAACAGTTATATCCTCTTGTTGGACAGACCCCTTTATCATTATGTAATGTCCTTCTTTGTCTCTTGTGACTTTCTTTGTTTTGAAGTCTATTTTGTCTGATATAAGTACTGGAACTCCTGCTTTTTTCTCCCTGTTAGTTGCATGAAATATCTTTTTCCATCCCTTTACTTTCAGTCTGTGTATGTCTTTGGGTTTGAAGTGAGTCTCTTGTAGGCAGCATATACATGGGTCTTGTTTTTTAATCCATTCAGTGACTCTATGTCTTTTGATTGGTGCATTCAGACTATTTACATTTAGGGTGATTATCAATAGGCATGTACTTATTGCCATTGCAGGCTGTAGATTCGTGGTTACCAAAGGTTACTATCAGTCTAATTTAACTCACTTTGTGTGCTATTATAAACACAGCTGAAAGGTTCTTTTTTTGTTTTCCTACTTTTTCATCCTCCATTCTTTGTATGTTATGAATCATATTCTGTACTCTTTGCCTATCCCTTGGGTGACATCTATTTAGCCTTAGGAAGGAACACTTCCATCTATAGCAGTCCATCCAAAATGCACTATAAAGGTGGTTTGTGGGAGGTAAATTCTCTCAACTTTTTCTTATCTGGAAATTGTTTAACTCCTCCTTCAAATTTAAATGATAACCTTTCTGGGTAGAGTATTCTTGTTTCAAGGCCCTTCTGCTTCATTGCATTAAATATATCTTGCCACTCCCTTCTGGCCTGTAAGGTTTCTGTTGAGAAGTCTGATGATAGCCTGATGGGTTTTTCTTTATATGTGATCTTTTTTCTCTCCCTAGCTGCTTTTAAAAGTCTGTCTTTATCCTTGATCTTTGCCATTTTAATTATTATGTCTTGATGTCTTCCTTGGGTCCCTTGTGTTGGGAGATCTGTGCACCTCCATGGCTTGAGAGACTATCTCCTTCCCCAGATTGGGGAAGTTTTCAGCAATTACCTCCTCTGTGACACTTTCTATCCCTTTTCCTCTCTCTTCTTCTTCTGGTACCCCTATAATATGAATATTCTTCCGTTTGGATTCATCACAAAATTCTCTCAATATTCTTTCATTATTAGAGATCCTTTTTTCTCTTTGTGCCTCAGCTTCTTTATATTCCTCTTCTCTAATTTCTATTCCATTTACCATCTCTTCTTCTACATCTAATCTGCTTTTAAATTCCTCCATTGTATGTTTCACTTCAGATACAGAATTTCTTAATGATTGAATCTCCGACTTAAATTCGTTCCTGAGTTTCTGAATATTTTTCTGTACCTCCATAAGCATGTTTATGATTTTTATTTTGAACTCTCTTTCAGGCAGATTGGTGAGTTCAGTTTCATTAGGCCCTTTTTCTGGGGTTTGTGAGATTTTGGTCTGAATCATGTTCTTTTGACGTTTCATATTTCTGTGTGGTGCCCTCTAGTGCCCAGAAGCTCCAGTCTCAGGAGGTGCTCAGCCCCTAGAGTGAGGTTGGGTGTCGTAGGGGAGCGGAAATGGTTCCTGGGGGGAGAAAGATATGTTTTCAGATTCCCGTCTGTGGTGCCTGTCTCCAGTGTCAGAGCCAGTGGGCCAAGCACACAGGTGTAAGCCTCTGTGCTTTGTGTCTCTAGCTGTTGTAGGCATGGCCTCCCTATGGTTGGCCTGATGCCAGCACAGTGACTGCAGGTTTGTGAACCGGTGCTGGCAGGCTAGGAGGAAGGTGCAGCAGGCTATATGTGTCACAGTGGGAGGCCTTGGAGCTGAGTAGGCAGCCAGGTGGATGGAGTGACTGAAGTTCTCAACCAACTGGGCAGAGCACGCCCACACAACCTTGTCTAGCTCTCCCCTCCTCCACACAGCAAGCTCCGTGCAAACCCCGCTCCTTCAGCTGCCCTCTCACTGCTAGGAAGCCTCTCAGACTGCCTGCCTTTCCCTTCTTCCAGAGTGGCCGGGTGTGGATCCCCTCCTCCACAAATGTCCGCAATCTGTCTCTCAAGCACTCCACCTGTCTGAGCTCCCCAAGGTCCAGAGCAGCATACAGTGTAGGTTTCTGCTCCCAAAGTAGACCTCCAGGGCTGGGTGTTCAGCAGTCCCAGGCCTCCACCCCCTCCCCTGCTCCATTTCTCTTCCTCACACAGGTGAGCTGGGGTGGGGGAAGGGCTTGGGTCCCACGTGATTAAGGCTTTCGTACATTACCCTGTTTTGTGAGGTCTGTGTGCAGTCTGGTTCAGCCTTCTTTCTTGTTTTAGGGTTAGTTGTATCAATTAACTACATTTTCATACTATCTGTGGTTTTGGGAGGAATTTTCCATCTCACTTCTCATGCCGCCATCTTGAATGTCTGTCCCATTTTAACTATTTTTAAGTATGTGCATTACTTTTAAAATTAGGAAAAAATGTTTTTTACAAATAAGCAGGCACTAACCAAGCTCTAAACTTGTATCTACATTACAATAATGTGACAATTATTTCTTTGGACAAAGGACTAAGAAGGAATATAACCCAGACAAAGAGTTGGATGGATTGGAGCAAAAGAATTGGGTGTAATTGTGATGTGTATTATTCTGAAGGCAGCTTTTCTTTATAGGTTGAGATAAGTACCTGCAGGCTTTTTGGTGCTGAGGTAAGTGAAGCCCAGTCCAGCCCAGCCCAGCAAGCTGCGAGGGGAACCTGGGGGCCACTGAGCCCACACATCAACAAGTTAGAGACATGCAGAAAAACAAACCCAACTGGGTCTGATTATTTAAACTTGGATTCCAACTGACCCCAAATTAATACCAAAGCAGCTCTTTAGGAATATATCAATTGTAGAAATCAAGATTTACCAAGAAGAGACCAGGGAGGCAGGCAAGCCTGGGGATGTGGTGGTATTAAAAAATTTTTTTTCCTGTGGACGTGGAGTTTTAAGGGAGAATAGTGGACAGTGAGCAGGGCTAAGGGCAGATTTGGAGCCTCATCGTGCTTGACTCAGAGCTCACCCCACTCGGCAGACCCACATGTGACCTTACTTGGCTTTACTGAAATTGGCTGTCTCTAGGCTAAGCCAATTACTCACTTTGGAACCTCTGCCCCAGGCTTTTGCCCTGTGGTCTGCAGAGAAAATTTGTTTTCCCAGGTAACAGGAAATGCAGGGCCAATTCCAGTAAGAACCAGATGCAGTTATTTCCTCAGCAAGGAAGTCAGGGACTATTGGGCCATTTGGTTCTTTTGAGTTTGTTTCACTGAGGGGAAGGAGTGGCTCTGAAGAAAGCTGGAGGGCGTGTCCTCCCTGTGGAAGCCGCAGGAGAGGAGGGAGAGTTGGGAGGCTGCTCCCATGTAATGGGTGGTGGCAACTATGAGCAAGAGAGGAAGAAAAGTGGGCCTCATCTGGAGGCTTTGAAAACAGACCTGCAAAAGCAAGAATGTGGAATGGGGTGGCAGCTTGGGCTCAAGCCAAAGCCCTGAGGTTCGCAGCTCAAATGCCACAGAGTGGGGGTTTGCACGGTATGTCTGAGCAGTCACAGGCTCCCTGGAAACCTGGCATCACTGATGGCTGGTGTTCTTTGCTGTTGTTACCCACCCACAAACACTTCCAGGCATCCTCCCTACATGAGGACACCCCCAACATAATGCCTCACCTGCATCTTTCTCTTCACTGTGTCAAAGGGAAAGGAGAGGGTCTGGGTCACTGCAGCAGCCAGGCAGACATTGGCAAAGTTCTGGAGGAGAGAGAACCGATCTTGGGGTGCATTCCAGATTTTCTCCAGGTTTGTGTAAACGAGGAGGGAGCCAGCAGAGAAGGGGAGAGCACCTGCAAAACAAGGCCAGGAAGAGTGGGTGTTTGTCACCATAATGTAGGCTTGAGAGCCTAAATGCCTGTGGGGACTCCAGGGGAAGTAAACAGGACTGCTTCTGTACTTGGTAAAATCACTCCAACTGGAGCAGCAGGAAGAACTTTCTTGGGTGGTGACAATGTGCTGTATTTTGATAGGGGTAGTGTCATTTGTCAAAATGCATAGAATGGTTCATTAAAGGTTTATGTACTTCGCAGTATGTAAATGTTTTTTGACAGTTTATTCCTTTATTCTGGGTCCATAAGTAAACCAAGCACAGAAACAGCTGTGGTTTATAAGCTCTGTTGGGGGGACTGTTTCATAGGAATGCATCCTCTAAACAGCCTGATGGGTCTCTAACTGGGATGGCCACTGCAAGCAGCTCACCTCCCCTGCAACTCTGGGGCCACCCTCCTGTGTGCACTTGTAAGTTGAGCATGATCCAGCCTGTTCAAGGCTGTCACTGGGGGCCAAGCGGCTTGGATGACTCTCCTGCCTCAGTCTTGGCCTGGCCTGGCTTTTTTGGGCCAACTCTGCTTTTTGCTCAGTTATGGCAGGTACGGCAGGTTGGCGGGGCAACCTCCTCCATAGTCACTCAGACAGCCAGGCCAATGTGATGCTGCCATTCCTATCCTGTGGATCCTCTTTATGTTGCCCTTGGAGGGTCTCCACTCTGCTGGGAATCCATAGCTGTGAGATTCCCTATGTAAGCTTAACTTTAAGAAGAATCATAAACAAATATTGAACTCTGGTTGATTGACACACATATTGAAGGACTGAGGAGTGAAGGGTTTTGATGTTTGCAACTTACAGGGAAATCATCAAAAAATACTTAAGATGGACTGATGAATGGCTAGAAGGATAGATAGATATGTGATAAAGCAAAATGTTCACTGTAGCTTATAGATGGTGGGTATATGGGTGTTTCCAATTCTTTTTACTTTTCTGGGTGTTTGAAATCTAAAAACATAGCTGTTGGGGAAAAATTCAGTCCCATAAAGAAAAAAGTTAGTGGGAGGCACTTAGGTTTTGGAGGCTAGGAGGGGCTGGTCTCCAGCTGAGAAGGAAACATTCTCTGGCAACTGCAAAGTGAGGCTGTAGTGGTGAGGGAGCTTACTTGACTTGCCTTTGGCAATGGCGTGGCCATATGTGCTGTGTGATCCTCATCTTTCTAGAGAAAGATGGTGAGCAAGAAGTGCAGTAGGCAGTACTTTCACAAGTTTCCGGAAACTTTGGGAGCCATCTTAAGTTCACACAGGGACTGCTATCCCCTTTTAAAAGAGGGGATAACACAAGTGGGGTTGCCTATCTTAGAAAAACACAACATTTATTTAATAAGCACATGAAAAATGATGCATCAACTCCCCCATTTGCCTTTATTCAGCAAACTTTTGTGGAGGTTTGCTATGTGCAGGGCCCTCTGCTGGGTGCCAGGAATACAAAGAGGAGTAGGCTAATTTCTGGAGATACTCACCATCTAGTGGAAGAGACAGACAGCAGATATGTGCCATAATGGGGGTGCTTTAGGTACACGAGGATCAGAGAGATCAATTTTGCCTGGGTAAAGTAGGAAGGACTTCGCAGAAGAGAGAACTTTCCAACTAGGTCTTGAGGAATGAGTAGGCATTCATCAGACCTTGGGAGAGTGGACAAGCAGTCCAGGCAGAGGGAACAGCATGTATAAAGGGAGTAGTGGTTCCAGGAAAAGCACATGTTTCTGTTTGGCTGGAGCATGAGTGCAGGTGCAGGTGTGACAGGAGATGAGGTGGGCTGGGTGGGTGGGGCTGGCCAGGCCAGGTCTGAAGGACCTGGTACACCATAAGGAATTTGGGCTTTTCCTTGCAGCTCAAGAGTCAGTGAAGGCTTTTAAGGAGGGCAATGGAATGAGGCTGGTGAAAGATCACGATGCTTGGCAGCAGTAGCATGGGAGACCTGGGACTGGGCACAAGTAGGAGCCTCTTGTAAGTGTCTGCAGGAAAGATGAGGTTCAGAGCATGAATGAGGGCAGAGGAGGGAGGGATAAACAAGGGACAGATTGAGGGTTAAAAGAGGCCAAATGACAGCACTGGATGGCCGAAGTGGGAGCGGAGTGAGAGGAGGAGTTAAGTGATTCTCGGTTTCTTCTGGCTTAGGCCAGTGGGTGAAAGAAAGGCAGTTTCATTCATCAGGGAACACAGGAGGAGAGCAGGTGTTAAGCTAATGAAGTCATCATGTTTAGTCGTGAGTTTGGTATGCCCAGGAAGCAGCAGGTAAAGGTGTCCAATAGCAGGTATTCCTACTGCCATTGGGAATTGGTAGCAGTCAGTGGTTAAGAGACAGGGCTCTTGGGTTGTATTGATAGGTTCTTCCACTTTCTATCAACATGACCTTGGGCAAGTCCCTTAGCTTCCCTAAGTATCTATTTCCTAGTCTGTAAAATGAGGCTTAAATGGGAAACTATGCAAAGCGCTTGGCACAGAGCAAGCACCAATAAACCAATAAATGTTAGTCATTGCTGTTGTAGAGACGGGATTGGGAGTCAGTAGAGTATAATGATGCTTGTTTAAGCCACTAGCTTAGATGAGGCCACCTAGGGTGTGGAGGATGAAAAGAAAGTTAAGAAGGATCTGAGGGAACAGTGCTATGTAGAGGCTGGCAGTGTCAGATGAACCAGGTAAGAGAGCTGCCAGAGAGGTGGGAAGAACATCCAGGAGACAGGGGGTCCTAGACCAAGTTTCCAGAAGAAGGGGTGATCAATCTCATCAAATGCCACAACAAAGATCACATAATGGGGGATCTGCTGGATTTGGCAATCAGGGGTACCAGGTGGCCTGTGGGTGTGTAGCCCAGGCCAAGCTTCCAAAGACCAGAGAACTACAGTTGTTACACTACTTGTGCTCCTGCCTGCAGGCAGATGGGGATCATGTGGGACTGCTGTCCCATCAGTCTGTGCTGAGCTACCTCCACTCTCTGTCCTCCTCTCTTCCCTGGAATGGGACAGGCCAAAGTTAGGAGTGGGGTGTGTGGCTATGGAATAGAATGAAGCTAACTGGCTCTAGATGGATTGAATTCATATGACCATGAACTCAGTAAAGCAGATTTAGCTGGTTACAAAGGTATACAATACGTTCATTAATATAAAAGAACACAGCTTTTTCTTGGACAAGATGAAAAGTTCCATCTTACCTAAAACAGTAAGGGAAACTCCTCGATAAAGGGCCAGGAATCCTTCCTGTTGATAAACAGTAGAAAAAGCATGGAGGATCCCCCTGTAAGATGGTTCCAGCATGTTCTGCACAATCAACCGGGTTTTGATGAGGTCTGTAGGATATATCACAATGGTGGAAACCATGCCTGCGAGACTCCCAGCCATGATGGAACTCCACTGGGAAATATGGCCCAAGTCATCAGTGAACAGCATGACAAACCTGGGAGAAAATAGGGGGAAAAGCACAAGGGAATCAGCTATGGATTGTAGTAGAGTGCACCACACTACTTTTTGCAACATTTTCAAGTATTTGGAAATGCTTTACAAAGTGAAAATTACTATACTGATGTATTAGGATTAATGAACAACAAATTCTACTATATTTATATAATTCTACTTAGCTATAAGAGACACCCAACTCTTGCCTTTATATCTACCCTAAGTTCTTCCTCCTTCATTTTAAGCATTTTCCCCTTTTATCTGTGTAACTGTCAATCCTGGCTTGCCTGTGAGGCGTAAAGGAACAAAAGGACTTGTTCTGAACCAAGTAACAGTAAATACCAAACTGGAATGTGCTCCTTGGTTCTGCTGAAACTTAAAAGAAATGTACTTGCTTGAAATGATGACTTTCAGAATCCCCAGGAATTTAAAAATATACTGGCTTAATAATTATAAGAGAAGATGTGCCACCCTGTTAGTTATCAGGAAGATGACATATAAAGGCAGTAACAAGATCCCATCTCTAACTTAGCAGATTGGCAAAGTTTAAAAAGTCTGATAATGTCAAGTGATGGTGAGGATGTATGGATACAGGAACTCTCACCCACTGCTGGTAGTGGTGTAAGTTGGTGCAGTCACTTTGCAGTACTAGTAAAACAGAAAGAATGCCTACGTTCACTCCAACAATACCATTTCTAGGTATGTACCCTAGAGAAACTCTTGCACATGTACATACGAAGACCCAGAAAGCATGGTTTGTAAGTGGAGAAAGTCCAACAACCTAAATGTCCACTGCTAGGGGAATGGATAAATTGTAGTATGGTTATATAATGGATACTTTAGTTAAAATGAATGAGCTTAGAACAATGTATTAGTGTGGAGAAGTCATAAAAGCATAAAACTGAGTGAAAATAGTAAGTTGCAGAGTGACCTATACTGTATGATAACCATCTGTTTAAGAAATGCACCCAGAAAACCATACGTTATTCATGGACAGATATAGTAACATAAAAAAACAGTATAAAATAGACCTCCAGGAAGGTGGAGAGGGGATGGACTGGGAAGGAGAATAAAGAGGAGCTCTATCTGTAATACTGTATTTCTTGTATTAAAAAAAGATACTCCTGTTAAAAGTATCTTCTATACTAATTATCTTTCGTGCTGTCAATTCTGGATGGTGGGTATATGAGTGTTTGCTAGACTGTTCTTGTGTTTCTCTGCAGTTTTACAATTTAGTAAAAAATAACTTTGGGTGGACTTTTCCAAATGCAAAACAGCCACTCTGTTACAGTCCCTCTTTTGGAAGCAGTGCACCCCTAGTTATGAGGGCCTACCACGGCAGAAATCACTATAAGGGGAATTTAGATGGTACACATTCCCTGGCCAGGAAGCAATGGAATTTTACTTTTTGCTGATGAGGACAAAATAAAAAAGGTCTTGGAAACCAAGAAAAATAAAAAATTTTCTGCCAGGGGGGTGGAGAGAGGGAGAGGGACAGCAATCATTTGAGTAAAAGGAAAGTGAACAGAGCTAGGCTCTAGTAAAAGTACTGTGTTTTCTTTTTTTTTTTAATGAGAGCATTCCCAGTTCTTTGGCTGTTGAGCCTCCAGAGCAGAGCATGTCCTGGCTTCTGTTTGGCAGTAAGCCAGGGCCATCAGTCTGCATGATAAATAAGATGAGTGGGTGTTCAGGTGAAATCATTTAACGGGTTCTAGGGTGGCTCCTCTGCTCCCAAGTTTTAATCATTGATTAAAAACATCTTCAAGTGGCAAGGAAGTCTTGACATCATTTTGTCAATCTACTTTTTGTCAGTCTACCTTAACTGCACGGAGACAGTCATTTAAGTTAACTAGCTAGTTTTAAGGATGCAGATAACTAAAGCAGGCATTTACCAATGGGCCATTTGCTTCGGTTTTACTGCCTGCACACTTCCTTGCTCCTCCCTCCTCTCTGCCTTGGCCAGTCTAGTGGGAAGGAAGCCTTAGGAGAGGCAGGAGAGACAGAGGAAATGGTTGACGGGAGGGGTGGTCTGCAGCAAGCTGGACCAACCTAGAAGAAGGTGGGGACTGAAATGACAAAAGAAACACTGTTCTTTCTCACTGCCTCATTCCCTATCCTACTGGATGGCTTCCAGGGCATTTATTCATTCACTACGCACGTATTGAACATCTACAATGTGCCAGACACTGTACTGGCACTCAGCATAGATCATAAGAGTTCAATAATAGTCCTGCCAAAGAAGTGTTTGATAGGGACAACAGGAAAGGAAATAGGCCCTTGGTTCACTGAATGACTTGATGAACTAGGAAGAGGAACCCTGTCTTAGACTTGTTTCATAAAGTAGGGTGTTACTATCAAATATGCAAAATTAAAAAGATGAACCAAAGGAAGTCCTTTCCTCTCGGACTCTTACCGTCCGATACAGAGACAAGGACCACTAATCCTTCCCCTTAGAATCACAGAGTCAAGGCAGGCAGCCCCGACAGGCTCAATGATGTCCTCCTGGTCTCTGCATCTGAAGCTCTTGTCCAGCTGGCTGAGGCAGCAGGGTTCCCGTTCTGCTCTTCCCCATCCCATACTTACAGGCACAGAAGCTTTTCCAGTGAGACTGGATAAGCTGGTGAACAGCAGTAACCCTTTCCTTTCAGCTACACGGATATTACACACACCCTGGATATATGTAATTGGAACTGCCAACACTTCAACTTTGATATACAATGTCTATGTATATCAAAACATCAAGTTGTACACCTTAACACAAGTCAGCAGCCAAACAAAAGCTCAAGAAGTGGTTACACAATAAGGAAAAGGTGTTGGTTATGAACAATTTCAGAGCTGCATGGACCCAAACCAAGGTTTATTCAGCTGGCCAAGCAGCTGTGGAGTAAAGCTGGGTGAAGGTCTACTATCTGATGCATTTGAAAGCCATCCTTTGTGTTAGGTATATTATTTATTACAAGGATCTAGCTCCTAACAGACTCTACTGAGTGGGTTCTCAATCATAAACCTGAGTAAGCAGACATTTCAGCATCACAAGGGTGGGCAGAGCCCTGGACTAAGGGGTCAGATGACGTGGTTTCAAGCTCTGACTCTGCCATTAATTGTGTTGGTGGACAAGTCATTTAACCACCTAATTCCCTGAACATTCTGAATGTTTACACTTTGTTCATATACATGATCACAGGCCATACCATTACCTCCAGACAACTGTTTTGTAATTCATGGTCAGTAAATGGAGATAAATCAGTATAATGATGGACCAAAGTTATAGTTTTTATGTAGGAAGGGTGGCACCATGATTAATTAACCACTTTGCTTTCTGCCTGGCCATTCACTGAAATACTTCTAGTTTCCAGAAAGAAACTAATCTTGTAGGAAAAAATTATTAGAAAACCCAGCAGGGTAACTATCTGTTCTTCCTCTTCCATATATCTCCTCTTCTCCACTCCCACTGTCACCAGCTTACTTAAAGTGCCCTCAGCTGCCACACAGACTAGTGCAAGAGGTTCCTAACTGGTCCTGCCATCCCCGGTCTTCCTCCTCTCTGGTCATCCTACCCTGTCACCAGGTGACAGTAATTCCTGTTGAACTGCTTTAATCACAGCACTCCCGCTCAAAAATAGACCACAGCTACCCTTGCATACCCAGTCCCAACCCTTTAACTCAGCCCCTCCAAGATCTGATTCTAACCTGTATTTCCTTTTACTGCTGTAGACACACCATGCTCCCGTCACGCTGCATACCTTCCCACCTCTGGGCCTTTGCTCAAGACATTACTTACAATATCTTTTTCCCCATCTTTGCCCAGCAAACTCCTACTCATTCTCCTAAGACCAAACTCAGATGTTTTTGTTCCCCTATGAAGTCTTGACATCTTCTCCTTATCCCTCACCAGGACTGTGAAATTTCTATAGCATTTCACCCATGGCAATGACATGCTACAGACATGCTAGTCTTATTCTTCTATCATTTTGTAAGCTCTGAGGCACAGGGACCATGCTGCCTTCATCCTTGCATTTTCCCCAGCCTCATGCACACAGTGGGTACTTAAAGAAGCCTCACTAAATTAATGTCAAATGAATGCAAAGAGAAAGGTAACATGATGCCATAGAGAACGGGATTTGGATTTAGAGACCAGGTGGTGGAACTCTCAGCTCTGTTACCTACAATGTTGTGGCCCATCTGAGCCCAGTTTTGCATCTGTACAATGGGCTTAATACTTCTTATCCTATGGACCTTACAGGGCAGGAGGAAGGAGTTGTAAGAATCCAATGATGTACACACACAAAAAACGGTAACTAGGTCGAGGTGATGTGTGTGTTAATTAGCTTGATTGTGGTCATTTCACAATGTCTATGTATATCAAAACATCACATTGTACACCTTAAATATATACAATTTTTGTACGTCAAGGGTACCTCAGTAAAGCTGTTAAAAAATCCAGTGATGTACATATACTAGGTGGTTAGGAGAAAAGCCACAATACTTAAACCAGCCTTCGAAGTTCTGCCTCCCTTTGCTTGGTACACATTCCAAAGATTTCCATACCACGTTGGAGAGCAGAGTGAAGTGGGGAGAAACTGAGTCATTAAAACTCAGAGAACTGTTTACAGACCGCAGGCCAGATGTTGCTGAGGATGAAAGACGGCCTTGAAACGCCCCACAAGGTCACCACATTCCCTCCCCAGAGGGAGAGAAGAACTCTGCTCCCAGGCTTAGGTGAAATGAGTGAGGATTCAGTCCCAGAGGACTCAGGATGACCCCATCGGGGTTCTCATCTGCCAGGTAAGCCTTCCAGGTCTGGCCTCCCAGGGCCGAAGGCAATTCTGTAACGGTTAGTTAGCCTCCAAGGTTGGATTAATGTGGTCAGGACTGTGGGCTGTCTGTCTAATTCAGTGCCAAGGCCAGTCTTCAGGGTTGGTGCTGTGCCCACTGAATGAGGAACACAGGGACCATCCCCTAAGTACAGAAGCATCTCTTCCTGAAATGCCATCACTACCATTTCACTAGGCTTTATTTTCAGTTAAAATGCAAATATCTCTGAGCTCTGAGGAAGCTTTAGGAGTCATCCAGCATTTGCAATCTTTAGATCCTTTCCTGAGAAGCAGCTGTTGTAAGAAGGTGAAAAAGCCCAAAGAATGGGGTGAGGCAGTAGTAGGCTGAGGGGGCTGTTTGCAGCTTAGGGAGGGGAAGCTTCAGCCTGCGTTGAACCCTAAAGACAAGTTTCACTGGGGGTGGTGGGAGCGGGGCGGTGCTGCAGAAATCTGTGGCCTTTTTCTGGCCAGATTGGTCCCTCTCCCCGATACCAAGCACGTTCTAGGGGCTTTGGTCACATGAACGCACTTGCATACACACACCTTCAAAAGGGTCTCTCTTCTCAGCCAGCCAAGGCAAAATTACTAAGTTGGTGAATGATGGGAATGGTCAGGAGCCATCTCTCTGCAGATCCCTTCATTGCCTCCCCGCAAATCTTCTTTTGCACCATTCCACCTCCTCGCTGGGGCAACCGGATAAGCCTCTCTGAGCCAGGGCTGTGCCCCTACAAAAACTGCACCTGGCGGGGCAGGAATCCCGAGACTGTGAAAAACTTGGGGACTGCTCTTTGGGAACGGTAGGCGTCGCCTTTTGGCCAAACTGTCCCGAGGGGTCCCACGCAATCCGGAAGGGGCCTGGGGCTCGCCCCCCGGGGCCTGGGCTTCCGGAGGCCGCGGACCTCCCCGCGGCTGCCTCCCGTCTCCCGGCCCCGCCCAGCTCTTACTTGCGGTAGGCGGCGAGCTGCACGGCACTGCAGGGGAAGAGGCGCAGGCACGCCACCGCGTTCCCCTTCCACAGGGCCCGGGGCCCCTCGGCCCGCCACACCCGGAGCCCCGCGGCCCCCGGCCCCCGGGCGCGGCCCCGCACGACGCCGACCTGGGCCAGCACGGTGGCGAGCTCCAGCGGCGCGGTGAGGCTGAGGCTCAGCGCCCCCGCCAGCCCGGCGCACAGCAGCCGTTGGCTGCCCGTCAGCCGGCCGTCCCGCCGCCAAGTCACCATCGCGCTTTGCGGGCCCGAGCCCCGGCCCGCCTGGGAGACCGCGTGGCTCGGGCCGGAGGTGGCCGGGCTTCGGCGGAGGGGGCGGGCCAGCGGCCCAGGCAGGAAGCCGGGACCACGCCCGAGCCCGCCTCGGGGCTGAAGGTGGAGTCGAGGAGGTCCGCCCCTGGGTCTGCGGCCTGGCGGGTTTAATGTATGCTGTTCAGTTGGCGAGTTTTTGTTTGCAGTGGAGAAAGTCCCCAAGTTCTCACAAGGCCTGGCCAGCTAGACTTCTTTTTCCTAAGTATTCAGCGCTCCTTCTGCCTCTCTTCTTGTTTACCCTTTTCTCCCTATTCACATTACACCTCGCCCTGTACCTTCCCTGGCCCGGCTTCTCTTCCCTCTGAGCTCCGTTGTTCTGCTCCAATAAAAAGCCTGGCAGATTTTGCAGTGGAGAAAGGAAAAACCTTCTATAGCATACAGTGTTACTTATCAGACATATGTCAAGTTTTGGACTTTATGTATATTATCTCAGCCCTAAGAACAACTCTTAAGTATGTCCTCATTTATTGCCCTCATTTGGAGAGGCTGTAGGTGTGGTTAGAGCCTGGAATCTGGAACCTCCTTAGAATATTGGCTCAGCAGTTTACGAGCTGTGTGACCTTTGGGATGTCACTCAACCTCTCTGCCTCAGTTGCCTCATCTATAGTTTTTTTCCAATAGGGGTTGTTATAAGGATTACATGAGAAATGATACCTATAAGCGCTATATATGTTAGCTATGATTAGATACTATTTTGCAGAAAAGGAAACCAAGACAGACATTACCTTGTTCTAGGTCATGCAGCTGCTAAAGGCAGTCAGGATTCAAATCTAGGTGGGTTTTATGCCAACATCCAATAATAGCGACACCACAGGTCCACTATGACTGTAGTGTGTAACTAGAGTAGGACATTTTCAATGGTTCTGTAAGGTAAGAGGACAGGAGAGGCAAAGAAGGGCTAAGAATGACTTGGCTAGAATCGAAGTAGGATTTGATAAGTTAAAAAATTTCCAAATTTCAGTCTTTTTAAAAAGTCACATCAGTAATAATAATGAAAAGGAAAGGGGCAGTCAGGAGTCTGTTAAAGACATCCCAAGTACACAGTTACTTTTAGGCTTGTATCGTTTCTACATTTATCAACACACGTGATGATAAAAGGAAGCCTTTCTTAAAGGCATTGCAGGGTTTAGACTGAGAGGACTTCTAGTTACAGAAGCCTTGCTCTGCTCTCAGTGATTGGGGAATGCTGACTTTTCATGTTTTGTGAGTTCTCTTGTCTTATTGTCAGCTAATTTCACAGCCACGGGAGGCTGGAGAAAGTAGATTTGTGAGTCTGAAGACCAGAGGACACTGGACTTTAAGAGCGCTTGAAATGGAATCTGGAGACTACAATAAGGAAACCTTCAGGTACCAGTTCAGTTCTAAAAAACTGTTGGACAACAGGACTAGATCCTAAAGCTCCTTCAGGGAGCTCTGACCCAGGAATGGAACAGTTAATGCAATAACCTCACTGTATGGAGATTGCCTCAGCTGAGTTTTGTATTGTTTTCCTTTTGTTTTAAGGCATCTTATATGAGAGCTTCAACTGCACCCACCTTGGGAACCAGGTATACCCTTTTCTTTAGCACTACGATTCTATTGTGTTCAGCTTGAATGAAATGTTCGAATGCTCCAGAGGCCAGAAGAGTCATTTTAGTCTTCATTGCTGTGGGCCAGAAGAGATCATCAACTGATGGTCTACTTTAACCTGGAAGGTAAAAAGGCACATTTTTTCATGACAGGTACATGGAACAGTCAAACGAGTAACCACTAAGTATATATTTGCTGCCTTCTGTCTTTTCATAATAATGTGCTAACATAACAAGGTGTGTTAATATTTTACTCAGTGAGAGTGTCACTCATTTATTTGCTAAGCATCGGGGACATTATATATATTGATCTTAAATGTAAATCTATTCCCAAGGGTATTCTATATTTGGATTGTGACTTGTAGACTCGAGCTAACCTTACTGCCTCTTTTGCACACTTGTCGAAAAGTCTGTCAAGAACATAGCAGGTTAAGGATCTCTAGCTTTGGAAAAGGCACATAATGTGAATCTGGGTGTAGTGTTAAAACTGAATGTATGATAGCTGAAACCAGTGACAGCAACAAACGAAAGAGGCAGTCAGTGAGAAAAAAAAAGCTTAGTAGTAGTGTAACATGAGGAGAAAGATGGCTGGCTGATTAAAGCCAGTAGGCAGCCAGCCACCTGTCACCCTAGCAGGCGGTTGGGAGATGCTAACAGTTTTTAATTCTGCAGTTCTCATTTTCTCTTCCCACTAAATGAGACCTTCTCTCAGTATATTACCTTATTTTAACTTGCTGATATTTCTCAGATTATAGTTTATCTTGCTATATTTATACCAGTGTTGGTTGCCTCCTGCTTTTTAAATTTGTCTTTTATTCTTTTACCTTATGGAACTTTGTAAATTATAAAAATAGTGTATACCTGTTGTACCAAGACAAGCAGTACAGAAATAGTAAGGAAAGCTAAGTCTCCTGCAGGGGGAAGGAAGGAAAGGAGGAAGGAAATCTCTTTTTGAGTTGTATAATTTGGAAAAGATTAGAAGAACATAATGTCTTCATAAAATTATATATTAGGTCCTATATGATAAATAGCAAAAGATTAGCTGAATTCACAAGATCAGTGGATTCATCAATTTGCAGTGAATAATATCTGCCTCTTTGAAACAGCATATTTCTCTTTTTGAGTTTCTAGCCACATCTGTAATTTTAAAGTGAACAGCGATATTTGACAGAGACACTTGCGTTGTCCCTAATCATTATTTTTACCATGTCTTTAGCAGCAATTTTGGCAAGCGTGTCAACAATGACTTCAGCGGCTCTAACCTTTGCAATTAAATACACCACCATAAAATGTGGCTTCCACAGCTTTTGCATTTTTATCCTTTGGCGCACTGTATTTAACTTTAGGTTATGCGTAAGTATCCTTCCATTCTGCTTCAAAATTATTAGTGATGTTTGAAGCAGGAAGGTTTCATATTTCAATGTATGAGCCTTATTCCTTCATTCACTCAGTCATTTATTCATTCCATAAGTATTTACTGAATACTTCCTCTATATCAGGAACTATGCTGGGGATACATATGTCACATAACAGAAGTTAATTTGCTCCCATTACCAGGTTATGGTAATGCAAATTTCAATGGTTTTTCACGGTAGTCACATGGTACTTTTAGTTTCTTTGTTGCTGGTAACTTTACAACACTAAGATATGGTCCAGGTGATGATATGATCCAGAATGATACATCTCTAATACCTATCTGGGGACCTAGGACTAAACTCAACACATTTTAATGACAAACTCCACTTCTACACTTTTAGCAATTTATGTAGTAAAATTACCTTGCTTTGGTGTAGAGTTCTAGGAGTTTTAACACATGTACAGATTTGTGTGACCATCAAGATGATGCCGGGGTTCTTGTTCACGAAGCCGAAGAATGAGCTCCACAAACACTCAAGGTAGGAGAGCAAGGTACAGGTTTTTATTTAGAGATAAAGTGAAAGGACAGAGCTCCTGGCTCACGCCACAAGGGGACAAGAGAGTCCATAGTGGTGCGTTGTCTAGGGGGTTTTATAGGCAGATGAGGATTTTTCGAGAACATGAAAAAAAGCTTAGGGGTGTGGACTTATTAAGTGGTCCTAGGATATTTGGAATTAACTTGATACAAGTAACTTCCTGCTCTATTGATTTCTCCCTGAGATACCAGCATCTTGGTCTGGGGGCATATGAAACAGGGCCACCTGCTCAGCCCCCAAGGTGGGCTGAGGTATTGTTCGCTACAGAGTAAGTTAAGTGCAATCTTATCTTTAAGATGGAATCCTTCTTGCCGTTTACTGTGTTATGGCTGGGCTTGCATGCTAAATTAGTTTGCCCAGTTTGCAAAATCACTTCATCAGATCTGAAGGAGGAAAGACAGCACATAGGCCTGGGCCTTTTAGCATGTTAAAGCGAATCTTACACATGATTATAAATGATTTGCATAAAATAAACATGTGCTACTCTTCTTTATCTGGGGGTATATTAACTGATCTCATTGAAGAATGACTCTAGAGCTGAATGTTTAACACAGAGTTTTAGTAGGGGGTTTCCTTGCATGTAGTTACATTGCTGTGGATAAAATGAGAGTTCCTGTGGCCAGGATTCTCACCTGGCCCTGGTTGACTAGTTCATTGCACACCTGTTGGCAATACATGGCTGTTGACTCTATAAAAAGAGCTCCACCCAGTGCTCTGGGCACGACACTGTGGCAGGGCTGCAAGGCTGCAGGAGAGCAGAGCAGAGGCTGGAGTGGTGGCAGTGCTAAGGACAGAGGCCCAGAGGATGGCTGTGTGGGACGGCTATGCGGACAGAGGGGCCCAGAGGCAGAGACCGGCTTGCTACATGCAGACTTGCTCTGAGTGAACAGGATTTTAGTGACTGACCTGCCACCTGGAAATAAAGTTGGGTATAACCCTTTCACCCCAAGAACATTTTGCTGTCATTTTCTTTGGTCACACTGAATCCATAGCGAACTTCCCTGGGGCTGAAACCCACTGGCGAGACAATTGCTCTGACTGCGGATATCGTGCCTTGCTTTTTCCGGAGGCCCTCACCCTACTCTGACTACACCCATGGTCCCTGTCTCAATTACAATCAAGACACAGAACTGCTCCATCAGCCCCCAGAATTCTCAGGTGCTGCCCCTTTGTAGTCAAGGTCTCCCAGCCCTGGGCAATGTGGGTAAAATTGCAATATTTCCAGAATCTCTCACAGCCTGGCCTCTCCATATCAATAGATGTGTTGGCAGAGCGTTGTGTGTTTCCTCGGTCCTTTTCCCCCACTGTGACAAAGAATTGAAGGGCAGAGACACAGTAGTGAAGCAGAGTAAAACCTTTATTTCAAGTTACTTAAAGAGAGAAGAAGTGCAGAAGGCAACCTCAGCAAGGAGGTGCCCCGAAATGTTGGAGAGAGAAATTTAAGATTATAACGTTACATACTTAGAAAGTGCGGGTGACCTCAGAGAGAGGAGTGCCCTGAAAGGTTGGGGGTTTCCCCTTTTAAGGATCTTTAGGAATTTGACTAAGGGCTGGGGGTGCAGACTTGTTAAGTGGTCTTTGAATACTCAGAATTAACTTAACATAAGGAAGTTCCTGCTCTGATTTCTCCCTGGGATACCGGCATCTTGGCCTGGGAGCAGATCAAACAGGCTGCCCGCCCAGCCCACAAGGTGGGCTGAGTTATTGTCTGTTTGCTAAATAGTAAGTTAAGAATCTGACATTTTTAACTTTCTGGGTATTAAAATACAATCTTTAAGATGGAATCTTTCCTGCCTTTTACTATGTTGTTTTTGGCTGGGCCTGCATGCTAAATTAGTTGCCTAGGTTACAAACTACTTAATTAGGGCCAGAAGGAGAAAAAAACAGCATATAGGTACAGGTAAAGTAAGCTGGCAAAGAATACAACTTCTCAGATTCAAAAAGAAATATGCCCCCCTATATTTATCACAGCACTTTTTACAATAGCCAAGATATGGAAGCAACCTAAGTGTCCGTCAGTAGATGAATGGATAAAGAAGATGTGGTACATATACACAATGGAATACTATTTGGCAGTAAGAAAGAAACAGATTCTACCATTTGCAATGACATGGATGGAGGTGGAGGACATTATGCTCAGTGAAATAAGCCAGGCAGAGAAAGACAAATGCCAAATGATTTCCCTCATTTGTGGAGTATAACAATGAAGCAAAACTGAAGGAACAGAATAGCAGCAGACTCGGAGACTCCAAGAATGAACTAGTGGTTACCAAAAAGGAGGGGTGTGGGAGGGAGGGTGGGGAGGGAGGGAGAAGGGGATTGAGGGGTATTATGTTTAGTACACATGGTGTGGGGGATCACGGGGAGAACAGTGTAGCACAGAGAAGGCACATAGTGGATCTGTGGCATCTTACTACACTGATGGACAGTGACTGCATTGTGGTATGGGTGGGGACTTAATAATATGTGTAAATGTAGTAACCACATTGTTTTTCATGTGAAACCTTCATAAGAGTGTATATCAATCATACCTTAATAAAAATAATTTAAAAAAAAAGAAAGTAAGCTGGGCCTGCATGATTAACACAATAAAGACATGGGCTATGCTGAGGTACCTTCCTTTATCTGGGAAGTATTCAAACATTCCAGGCCAAGTTGCTCTTGGCTTTTGGAGCTTTAATTGATTAATTTTGGGTCTTTGTTATTGGACTTTCTGGACTTTTTCTCTTTCCACCCCGTTCATATCTATTTCCTGCCTCCATATCAATAGGTATTTTGAAGGGGTGGAGAGGCATATCCCACATTATTTCTCCATTTGACTGATTTTGGTTTCAAAGCTAGTTTGCCCAGGGGTGGGAAAATATTTTCCCCCAGAGTTACAGCAACCACTGATCTGTTTTCTATCACTATAGTTCTACCTTTTGAGACTGTCATACAAATGGAAGCACACAGCATGTAACCTTTTGAGACTGGATTCTTTCACCTGCTGTCATGCCTTTGACATTCATCCATCTAGTTGTGTTCATCAGTATTTTCTTTCTTTTCATTGCTGAGTAGTATTCCATAGTGTGGATGCAGCACAATGTGTTTATCCAGTCATCTGTTGGTGAATATTTAGGTTGATTCCAATGTTTCGCTTTAATGAATAAAGCGGCTGTGAACATTCACATACAAGTATTTGTGTTAGGCAGGAAAATAGATATGAGCGGGGTGGAAAAGAGAAAAAGACTTCACAGGACAGCAGTGACTTGGTGAGGGCAGTCCCTGCTATCTACTCCTTAGCTTTGTGGATCCAGAAATTCAGCTTTATCAGTGGCCCTGCAGTAGGACAGTTCAGGGTGCTGACTCTTGATAATACTGGTCATTCCTCAGACTCCTTTGTTGGTTCTTCCTCAGCTCTACAATCTCTAAATATTGAAGTGCTCCAGGCTCTGTCCTTGAGCCTCTTCTCTATTTAAACTGATTTCCATGGTGATCTCTTCTAGTCTCATGTCTTTAAATACCACCTATGTCTAATGACTCTTAAATATGCATCTCCAGCCTGGAATTCTCCCCTGAACTCCAGATTCTCATACCCAAATGCCTCCTGAATAGCTCCACTTGGGTATCTAATGGGCAGCTCAAGCTAATTAACGTGTCTCAAACTAAACCCCTAGTTTTTTTTTACCTCAGTAAATGGAAACATGGTTCTTTTGGTAACTCAGGCCAAAAATCTTGTAGTCATGCCTGACATCCCTTCCTTCCTTCCCTTCCTTCCTTCCCTTCTTTCCTTCCCTTCCCTTCCTTCCTTTCTTTCATCTTTCTCTCTCTCTCTTCCTTCCTTTCCTTTCTTTCTCTCTTTCTTTTTATTAAGGTATGATTGATATACACTCTTATGAAGGCTTCACATGAAAAACATTGTGGTTACTACATTTACCCATATTATCAAGTCCCCACCCATACCCCAATGCAGTCACTGTACATCAGTGTAGTAAGATGCCACAGATCCACTATGTGCCTTCTCTGTGCTACACGGTTCTCCCCGTGATCCCCCACACCATGTGTACTAAACATAATACCCCTCAGTCCCCTTCTCCCTCCCTCCCCACCCTCCCTCCCACACCCTCCTCTTTGGTAACCACTAGTTCATTCTTGGAGTCTCCGAGTCTGCTGCTATTCTGTTCCTTCAGTTTTGCTTCATTGTTATACTCCACAAATGAGTGAAATCATTTGGCATTTGTCTTTCTCTGCCTGGCTTATTTCACTGAGCATAATGTCCTCCAGCTCCATCCATGTCGTTGTTGCAAATTGTAGGATTTGTTATTGGGTTCTGTGATTCTGCTGCTGTTTCATTCCTTCAGTTTTTTCCTTGTTCTTATACTCCACATATGAGTGAAATCATTTGTTACTTGTCTTTCTCCACCTAGCTTATATCACTGAGGATAATACTCTCTAGCTCCATCCATGTTGTTGCAAATGGTAGGATTTCTTTTCTTCTTATGGCTGAATAATATTCCATTGTGTATATGTACACATCTTCTTTATCCATTCATTTACTGATGGACACTTAGGTTGCTTCCATTTCTTGGCTATTGTAAATAGTGCTGTGATAAACAGAGGGGTGCATATGTCTTTTTGAAACTGGGCTGCTGCATTCTTAGGGTAAATTCCTAGAAGTGGAATTCCTGGGTCAAATGGTATTTCTATTTTGATCTTTTTGAGGAACCTCCATACTGCTTTCCACAATGGTTGAACTAGTTTACATTCCCACCAGCAGTGTAGGAGGGTTCCCCTTTCTCCACAACGTCACCAACATTTGTTGTTGTTTGTCTTTTGGATGGTGGTGATCCTTACTGGTGTGAGGTGATATCTCATTGTGGTTTTAATTTGCATTTCTCTGATGACTAGCCATGTGGAGCATCTTTTCATGTGTCTGTTGACCATCTGAACTTCTTCTTTGGAGAACTGTCTGTTCAGCTCCTCTGCCCGTTTTTTAATTGCATTATTTGCTTTTTGTTTGTTGAGGTGCATGAGCTCTTTATATATTTTGGATGTCAACCCTCTATCAGATATGTCATTTAGGAATATATTCTCCCATACTGTAGGATGCCTTTTTGTTCTATTGATGGTGTCCTTTGGTGTACAGAAGCTTTTTAGTTTGATATCCCACTTGTTCAGTTTTGCTTTTGTTTCCCTTGCCTGGGGAGATATGTTCATGAAGAAGTTGCTCATGTTTATGTCCAAGAGATTTCTGGCTGTTTTCTTCAAAGAGTTTTATGGTTTCATGACTTACATTCAGGTCTTTGATCCATTTCGAATTTACTTTTGGGTATGGGGTTAGACAATAATCCAGTTTCATTCTCTTACAAGTAGCTGTCCCATTTTGCCAAGACCAGCTGTTGAAGAGGCTGTCATTTCCCCATTGTATGTCCATGGCTCCTTTCTCTTATATTAATTGACCGTATATGTTTGGGTTAATATCTGGACTCTCTATTCTGTTCCACTGGTCTATGGGGCTGTTCTTGTGCCAGTACCAAATTGTCTTGATTTCTGTGGCTTTGTAGTAGAGCTTGAAGTTGGGAAGCGAGATGCTCCCTGCTTTATTCTTCCTTCTCAGGATTGCTTTGGCTGTTCGGGGTCTTTGGTGGTTCCATATGAAATTTAAAACTATTTTTTCCAGTTCATTGAAGAATGTTGTTGGTATTTTGATAGGCATTGCATTGATTCTGTAGATTGCTTTAGGTAAGACGGCCATTTTGACAATATTAATTCTTTCTAGCCAAGACCATGGAATGAGTTTCCATTTGTTAGTGTCCTCTTTAATTTCTCTTACGAGTGTCTTGTAGTTTTCAGCATACAGGTCTTTCACTTCCTTGGTTAGGTTTATTCCTAGGTATTTCATTCTTTTTGATGGAATTGTGAATGGAATTATTTTCCTGATTTCTCTTTCTATTAGTTCATCATTAGCGTATAGGAAAGCAACAGATTTTTCTGTATCAATTGTGTATCCTGCACCTTTGCTGAATTCAAATACTAGTTCTAGTAGTTTTTGAAAGGAGTCTTGAGGTTTTTTTATGTACAATATCATGTCATCTGCAAATAGTGACAGTTTGACTTTTTCTTCACCAATCTGGATGCCTTGTATTTCTTTGTTTTGCCTGATTGCCATGGCTAGGACCTCCAGTACTATGTTGAATAGAAGTGGGGAGAGTGGGCATCCCTGTCTTGTTGCCAATCTTAGAGGAAAAGCGTTCAGCTTCTCGCTGTTAAGTATGATGTTGGCTGTGTGTTTGTCATATATGGCCTTTATTGTGTTGAGGTACTTGCCCTCTATACCCATTTTGTTGAGAGTTTTTATCATGAATGTATGTTGAATTTTGTCAAATGCTTTTTCAGTGTCTATGGAAATGATCATGTGGTTTCTGTCCTTTTTGTTGATGTAGTGGATGATGTTGATAGATTTTGGAATGTTGTACCATCTTGCATCCCTGAGATGAATCCCACTTGATCATGGTGTATGATCCTCTTGATGTATTTTTGAATTTGGTTTGCTAATATTTTGTTGAGTATTTTTGCATCTATGTTCATCAGGGACATTGGTCTGTAATTTTCTTTTTTTGTGGTATCTTTCCCTGGTTTTGCTATTAGAGTGATGCTGGCTTCATAGAATGAATTTGAAAGTATTCCCTCCTCTTCTATTTTTTGGAAAACTTTAAGGAGAATGGGTATTATGTCTTCTCTATATGTCTGATAAAATTCAGCGGTGAATCCATCTGAACCAGGCATTTTGTTCTTGGGTAGTTTTTTGATTACTGCTTTAATTTCATTGCTGGTAATTGGTCTGTTTAGATTTTCGGTTTCTTCCTTGGTCAGTCTTGGAAGGTTGTATTTTTCTAGGAAGTTGTCCATTTCTTCTAGGTTTTTCAGCTTGTTAGGATATAGATTTTCATAGTATTCTCTAATAATTCTTTGTATTTTTGTGGGGTCCATCGTGATTTTTCCTTTCTCATTTCTGATTGTGTTGATGTGTTTAGATTCTCTTTTTCTCTTAATAAGTCTTGCTAGGGGCTTATCTATTTTGTTTATTTTTTCAAAGCACCAGCTTTTGTTTCATTGATTTCTTCTATTGTTTTATTCTTCTCAATTTTATTTATTTCTTCTCTGATCTTTTATTATGTCCCTCCTTCTGCTGACTTTGGGCCTCATTTGTTCTTCTTTTTCATTTTCAATAATTGTGACTTTAGACTATTCATTTGGGATTGTTCTTCCTTCTTTAAATAGGCCTGGATTGCTATGTACTTTCTCTTAGTACTGCCTTCGCTGTGTCCCACAGAAGTTGGGGCTTTATGCTCTTATTGGCATTTGTCTCCATGTATTGCTTTATCTCTGTTTTAATTTGTTCATTGATCCATTGATTATTTAAGAGCATGTTCTTAAGCCTCCATGTGTTTGTGAGCCTTTTTGTTTTCTTTGTACAATTTATTTGTAGTTTTATGCCTTTGTGGTCTGAGAAGTTGGTTGTTAGAATTTCAATCTTTTTGAATTTACTGAGGCTCTTTTTGTGGCCTAGTTTGTGGTCTATTCTCAAAAATGTTCCATGTGCACTTGAGAACAATGTGTATCCTGCTGCTTTTGGGTGCAGAGTTCTGTAGATATCTGTTAAGTCCATCTGTTCTAATGTGTTGTTCAGTGCCTCTGTGTCCTTACTTATTTTCTGTCTGGTGGATCTGTCCTTTGGAGTGAGTGGTGTGTTGAAGTCTTCTAGAACTAATGCATTGCATTCTATTTCCTCCTTTAATTCTGTTAGTATTTCTTTCACATAAGTTGGTGCTCCTGTATTGGGTGCATATATATTTATAAGGGCTATATCCTCTTGTTGGACTGACCCCTTTATCATTATGTAATGTCCTTCTTTATCTCTTGTTACTTTCTTTGTTTTGAACACCTGCTTTTTCTCCCTATTGTTTGCATGAAATATTTTTTTCCATCCCTTGACTTTTAGTCTGTGTATGTCTTTGGGTTTGAGGTGAGTTTCTTGTAAGCAGCATATAGATGGGTCTTGCTTTTTTATATGTTCTATTACTCTGTGTCTTCTGATTGGTTCATTCAGTTCATTTACATTTAGGGTGATTATTGAAAGATATGTACTTATTGCCATTGCAGGCTTTAGATTCACGGTTACCAAAGGTTAAAGGGTAGCTTCTTTACTATCTAGCAGTCTAACTTAACTCTCTTATTAAGCTCTTATAAACACAGTCTGACGATTCTTTATTTCTCTCCCTTCTTCTTCCTCTTCCTCCATTCTTTATATGTTAGGTGTTCTATTCTGTACTCTTTTGTGTTTCCTTTGACTGCTTTTATGAATAGTTTATTTTATTTTTTGTGTTTAGTTAGTATTTGGTTGGTCTGCTTTCTTTTTTTTTTTTTATTGAAGGGTAGTTGACACACAGTATTACATTAGTTTCAGGTGTACAACACAGTGATTCAACATTTATGTACATGATAATTCTAGGTACCAGGTATCACCATACCAAGTTGTTACAATATTTTGACTATATTCCTTATGCTATACATTACATCCCGGTTACTTATTTATTTTAAAATTGGAAGTGTATATATATATATATATTTTTTTTGTGAGGGCATCTCTCATATTTATTGATCAAATGGTTGTTGACAACAATAAAATTCTGTATAGGGGGATCAATGCTCAATGCACAATCATTAATCCACCCCAAGCCTAATTTTCGTCAGTCTCCAATCTTTTGAAGCTTAACGAACCAGTTCTTACATGGAGTACAAATTCTTACATAGTGAATAAGTTACATGGTGAACATTACAGGGGCAGTCATCACAGAAGCTTTCGGTTTTGCTCATGCATTATGAACTATAAACAGTCAGTTCAAATATGAATATTCATTTGATTTTTATACTTGATTTATATGTGGATACCACACTTCTCTCTTTATTATTATTCTTTTTAATAAAATGCTGAAGTGGTAGGTAGATACAAGGTAAAGGTAGAAAACATAGTTTAGTGTTGTAAGAGAGCAAATGTAGGTGATCAGGTGTGTGCCTGTAGACTATGTGTTAATCCACGCTAGACACGGGCAATAAAACATCCACGTATGTGGAAGATTTCTCTCAGAACGGGGGGTGTTCTAAGCCTCACCTCTGTTGATCCCCATTTTTTCACCTGATGGCCCCCCTGCGACTGTGCCTGTCTTAGGTTGTTCCTCCCTTGAGGAATCTTACCTGTCTCTGGCTAACCAGTCATCTACCGGGGCCATACAGGGAAATGTTAAGTTGGTAAGTGAGAGAGAAGCCTTATTGTTTGAAAAGGTTAGCTTTTTACTTCTTTGCATATTTATGCCCTGTGGCTTCTATGCCCAGTATTTGTCTTGAGGTGTCTTTACCACTTGGAAGAATTATGATACTCGGTAAATTCGATATGTGGCACGAATTCTATTTAAGGGTTGTAATCAGGAAGGAAGAAGATAAGCTATAGAAGTAGCAGGTGGAAGAAAACCTGGGGAGATTGATTATTTCTTTGACATATCTTCTTGTAGAGTAACCTCAGCATGTATAGTTTTTAAACTACTAAGTAAATTGTGCACACACATTAACATAATACGAGTGCAGTTACGTAACCAAAGCATACCTGTAATTACCAGCCATCTCCAGTGAGACCAAGAAAACCAGTTGGGCACCTTAGGCATTTGTGAAAACTTATCTATGATATGGTGGATATTGTCCAACTGAACTTGAACAGTCTGAGAGAATTCAGATAAATTAAAACAACCCATTCCTGGGGACTGTTCACATCCCATATGTTCTTTTAACAGTAAATAGTCTGTAGTTGTAAGATTTTGGAGTGCTACAATTTGCACTTCTCCTAAATCTTGGTTGAGTTCCAACCGTATAGATCCAGTCAAATTTGTTGTTTTACTGTATGCACAGGCCAGCTTAGATATCTCCTTCTTCATTCCCATGGCAAGTCCAGGAACTGGTGGGATGAGTGCATCTACACCTGTAGCAGTGCGTGGATCTTTGTTGGGTTTTTTGATAATCATCTTCTGGCATGAGTCTTCCCGAGAGTGCTGATGTTGAAAGTTCTTTTTCATATCGTATCTTAGTTCATTTTCGGGGTAGCCCAATTAGGCTTTGATCCTCTGTATAAACACAAACAGACCCTTTGCCTACACTTTTATATGCCCTTTATATCATTGTGTAGAGCTCATTGGAGGTCACCACACAGGAACTGCTTTTTTTTTTAACATTAATGTACACTTACATGACGAATACTTTGTTTACTAGGCTAACCCCTATACCATGTCCCCCCTATATGCCCCTTTACAGTCACTGTCCATCAGCGTAGCGAAATGTTGTAGAATCACTACTTGTCTTCTCTGTGTTGTACAGCCCTCCCCTTTCTCCACCCCCCTATGGATGCTAATCTTAATACCCCCCTTTTTCTCCCCCCCTTATCCCTCCCTACCCACCCATTCTCCCCAGTCCCTTTCCCTTTGGTACCTGTTAGTCCATTCTTGAGTTCTGTGATTCTGCTGCTGTTTTGTTCCTTCAGTTTTTCCTTTGTTCTTATACTCCACAGATGAGTTAGATCATTTGGTATTTCTCTTTCTCCGCTTGGCTTGTTTCACTGAGCATAATACCCTCCAGCTCCATCCATGTTGCTGCAAATGGTAGGATTTGCCCTTTTCTTATGGCTGAGTAGTATTCCATTGTGTATATGTACCACATCTTCTTTAACAATTCTTCTATCGATGGACATTTAGGTTGCTTCCAATTCTTGGCTATTGTAAATAGTGCTGCGATAAACATAGGGGTGCATTTGTCTTTCTCAAACTTGATTGCTGCATTCTTTGGGTAAATTCCTAGGAGTGCAATTCCTGGGTCAAATGGTAAGACTGTTTTGAGCATTTTGATGAACCTCCAGACTGCTTTCCACAATGGTTGATGCTGGGGACCAAAAGGACCCCCCACCCACAAAATGGCGAACTCCCCGCTTCTCTTCCGGGTCCTCTGCTCCCGCTGGTGCCAGCCAAGGCCCAATCACCCCTCTACACCTTCCTGCCGGCGCCACCTAAGGTCCAATTATCTTCTGACCCACCCCTTCCTTGCTAACCTGTATAAATTGAGCCTGCAAACAATAAACTGTGCCAGCTTGATCAGACATCCTGTCTTGCTGGTCGTGCTTTGTGTCCCTTGCTTGTTTCATTTCTGCAGGTTTCTTGTTTTGGCCCTCGTTGATAGTCCCGCGGGACGGGACAGGTTGAACTAGTTTACATTCCCACCAGCAGTGTAGGAGGGTTCCCCTTTCTCCACAGCCTCGCCAACATTTGTTGTTGTTTGTCTTTTGGATGGCAGCCATCCTTACTGTTGTGAGGTGATACCTCATTGTAGTTTTAATTTGCATTTCTCTGATAATTAGCGATGTGGAGCATCTTTTCATGTGTCTGTTGGCCATCTGTATTTCTTTTTTGGAGAACTGTCTGTTCAGTTCCTCTGCCCATTTTTTAATTGGGTTATTTGTTTTTTGTTTGTTGAGGCGTGTGAGCTCTTTATATATTCTGGACATCAAGCCTTTATCGGATGTGTCATTTTCAAATATATTCTCCCATACCGTAGGGTTCCTTTTTGTTCTATTGATGGTGTCTTTTGCTGTACAGAAGCTTTTCAGCTTAATATAGTCCCACTTGTTCATTTTTGCTGTTGTTTTCCTTGTCCGGGGAGATATGTTCAAGAAGAGGTCACTCATGTTTATGTCTAAGAGGTTTTTGCCTATGTTTTCTTCCAAGAGTTTAATGGTTTCATGACTTACATTCAGGTCTTTGATCCATTTTGAGTTTACTTTTGTATATGGGGTTAGACAATGGTCCAGTTTCATTCTCCTACATGTAGCTGTCCAGTTTTGCCAGCACCATCTGTTGAAGAGACTGTCATTTCGCCATTGTATGTCCATGGCTCCTTTGTCAAATATTAATTGACTATATATGTCTGGGTTAATGTCTGGATTCTCTAGTCTGTTCCATTGGTCTGTGGCTCTGTTCTTGTGCCAGTACCAAATTGTCTTGATTACTATGGCTTTATAGTAGAGCTTGAAGTTGGGGAGTGAGATCCCCCCTACTTTATTCTTCTTTCTCAGGATTGCTTTGGCTATTTGGGGTCTTTCGTGGTTCCATATGAATTTTTGAATTATTTGTTCCAGTTCATTGAACAATGTTGCTGGTAGTTTCATAGGGATTGCATCAAATCTGTATATTGCTTTGGGCAGGATGGCCATTTTGATGATATTAATTCTTCCTAGCCACGAGCATGGGATGAGTTTCCATCTGTTAGTGTCCCCTTTAATTTCTCTTAAGAGTGACTTGTAGTTTTCAGAGTATAAGTCTTTCACTTCTTTGGTTAGGTTTATTCCTAGGTATTTTATTTTTTTTGATGCAATTGTGAATGGAGTTGTTTTCCTGATTTCTCTTTCTGTTGGTTGATTGTTAGTGTACAGGAAACCCACAGATTTCTGTGTTTTGATTTTGTATCCTGCAACTTTGCTGTATTCCGATATCAGTTCCAGTAGTTTTGGGGTGGAGTCTTTAGGGTTTTTTATGTACAGTATCATGTCATCTGCAAATAGTGACAGTTTAACTTCTTCTTTACCAATCTGGATTCCTTGTATTTTTTTTGTTTTGTCTGATTGCCATGGCTAGGACCTCCAGTACTATGTTAAATAACAGTGGGGAGAGTGGGCATCCCTGTCTAGTTCCTGATCTCAGAGGAAAAGCTTTCAGCCTCTCGCTGTTCAATATAATGTTGGCTGTGGTTTTATCATAGATGGCCATTATTATGTTGAGGTACTTGCCCTCTATTTCCATTTTGCTGAGAGTTTTGATCATGAATGGATGTTGAACTTTGTCAAATGCTTTCTCAGCATCTATGGAGATGATCATGTGGTTTTTGCCTTTCTTTCTGTTGATGTGGTGGATGATGTTGATGGACTTTCGAATGTTGTGCCTTCCTTGCATCCCTGGGATCAGTCCCACTTGGTCATGTTGTACGATTCTTTTGATGTATTTTTGAATTCGGTTTGCTAATATTTTGTTGAGTATTTTTGCATCTACCTTCATCAGGGATATTGGTCTGTAGTTTTCTTTTTTGGTGGTGTCTTTGCCTGGTTTTGGTATTACGGCGATGTTGGTTTCATAGAGTGAGTTTGGGAGTATCCCCTCCTCTTCTATTTTTTGGAAAACTTTAAGGAGAATGGGTATTATGTCTTCCCTGTATGTCTGATAAAATTCCGAGGTAAATCCATCTGGCCCGGGGGTTTTGTTCTTTGGTAGTTTTTTGATTACCACTTCAGTTTCGTTGCTGGTAATTGGTCTGTTTAGATTTTCTCTTTCTTTCTGGGTCAGTCTTGGAAGGTTGTATTTTTCTAGGAAGTTGTCCATTTCTCCTAGGTTTCCCAGCTTGTTAGCATATAGGTTTTCATAGTACTCTCTAATAATTCTTTGTATTTCTGTGGGGTCCGTCGTGATGTTTCCTTTCTCGTTTCTGATACTGTGGATTTGTGTTGACTCTCTTTTCCTCTTAGTAAGTCTGGCTAGAGGCTTATCTATTCTGTTTATTTTCTTGAAGAACCAGCTCTTGGTTTCATTGATTTTTGCTATTTTTTTATTCTTCTCAATTTTATTTATTTCTTCTCTGATCTTTATTATGTCCCTCCTTCTGCTGACCTTAGGCCTCATTTGTTCTTCTTTTTCCAATTTCGATAATTGTGACATTAGACCATTCATTTGGGCTTGTTCTTCCTTTTTAAAATATGCTTGGATTGCTATATACTTTCCTCTTAAGACTGCTTTTTCTGTGTCCCACAGAAGTTGGGGCTTAGTGGTGTTGTTGTCGTTTGTTTCCATATATTGCTGGATCTCCATTTTGATTTGGTCATTGATCCATTGATTATTTAGGAGCGTGTTGTTTAGCCTCCATGTGTTTGTGAGCCTTTTTGCTTTCTTTGTGCAGTTTATTTCTAGTTTTATGCTTTTGTGGTCTGAAAAGTTGGCTGGTAGGATTTCAATCTTTTGGAATTTACTGAGACTCTTTTTGTGGCTTAGTATGTGGTCTATTCTGGAGAATGTTCCATGTGCACTTGAGAAGAATGTGTATCCTGTTGCTTTTGGATGTAGAGTTCTGTAGATGTCTATTAGGTCCATCTGTTCTAGTGTGTCGTTTAGTGCCTCTGTGTCCTTACTTATTTTCTGTCTGGTGGATCTGTCCTTTGGAGTGAGTGGTGTGTTGAAGTCTCCTAGAATGAATGCATTGCATTTTATTTCCTCCTTTAGTTCTCTTAATATTTGTTTCACATATGTTGGTGCTCCTGTATTGGGTGCATATATATTTATAATGGTTATATCCTCTTGATGGACTTAGCCCTTTATCATTATGTAATGTCCTTCTTTGTCTTTTGTAACTATCTTTATTTTGAAGTCTGCTTTTTCTGAAACCAGAATTGCAACACCTGCTTTCTTCTCTTTGTTGTTTGCATAAATATCTTTTTCCATCCCTTGACTTTAAGTCTGTGCATGTCTTTGGGTTTGACGTGAGTCTCTTGTAAGCAGCATATGGATGGGTCTTGCTTTTTTATCCATTCTGTTACTCTGTGTCTTTTGATTGGTGCATTCAGTCCATTTACATTTAGGGTGATTATTGAAAAGTATGAATTTATTGCCATTGCAGGCTTTAAGTTTGTGGTTACCAAAGGTTTAGGGTTAGCTTCTTTACTATCTTACTGTCTAACTTAACTCGCTTGTTGAGCTATTATAAACACGGTCTGATGATTCTTTATTTCTCTCCCTTCTTTTTCCTTCTCCTCCCTTCTTCATATGTTGGGTGTTTTGTTCTGTGCTCTTTTTAGGAGTGCTCCCATCTAGAGCAGTCCCTGTAGGATGACCTGAAGAGGTGGTTTGTGGGAGGCAAATTCCCTCAATTTTTGTTTGTCTGGGAATTGTTTAATCCCTCCTTCATATTTAAATGATATTCGTGCTGGATACAGTAGTCTTGGTTCGAGGCCCTTCTGTTTCATTGCATTAAGGATATCATGCCATTCTCTTCTGGCCTGTAGGGTTTCTGCTGAGAAGTCTGATGATAGCCTGATGGGTTTTCCTTTGTAGGTGACCTTTTTTTTCTCTCTGGCTGCCTTTAATATTTTGTCCTTGTCTTTGACCTTTTCCATTTTAATTATTATGTGTCTTGGTGTTGCCCTCCTTGGATCCCTTGTCATGGGAGTTCTGTGTACCTCTGTGGTCTGAGAGGCCATTTCTTCCCCTAGTTTGGGGAAGTTTTCGGCAATTATTTCTTCAAAGACACTTTCTATCCCTTTTTCTGTCTCTTCTCCTTCTGGTATTCCGATGATGCATATATTATTCCTTTTTGATTGGTCACTCAGCTCTCTTAAAATTCTTTCATTCCTGGAGATCCTTTTATCTCTCTCTGCATCAGCTTCTCTGCGTTCCTGTTCTCTGTTTTCTAGTCCATTATTGGTCTCTTGCATCTCGTCCATTCTGTTTTGAAGTCCTTCCAGAGCTTGTTTTATTTCTGTATTCTCCTTCCTTAGTTCTTGCATATTTCTCTGCAAGTCCATCAGCATGGTTATGACTTTTGTTTTTAATTCTTTTTCAGGAAGACTGGTTAAATCTATCTCCTCAGGTTCCTTCTCAGGGGAAGATGTAGCAGATGCCGAAGCTGTCTGGGTTAGTCTTGTCTGGATCATATTTTTTTGCCTTTTCATGTTGACAGGTGCTATTGACTGTCGGCTGGGAGGGCCAAACTTTTCACTTGCTGCTGGCCTTTCTTTACTGGGACAACTATGACCTCTAGTGGCTTGTGTTGGGTAATTGCGAGTAGGCTGGGTCTTTGTGTCTTGCCCGGCTGATATGGATGGATCTCCCTTTCTGTGGGCGGGGTTTGCCTTAGGCTGTTTCTCTGCTTTCGCAGTGCCCGGAGGGGTAATGGACGGTGGGGGGGGGCTGTTTGGCTGTTTACCTCCGTGAGGGGTCTCAGAGCTGTTGCCCAGGGGTTTAGTGCACCCGGTTTTCCCTGTAATTTCCTGCCACTGGGCTGTGACCTATGCTGTTTCCGTCCAGCTGTTAAATCCCTGTCCCTTTAAGACTTTCAAAAAGCCTCCGCTTTTCTTTGTCACAGGGGCATCAGCTTCGGCACTGCTCAGAGGTCTTGCTGCCCTATTTCATTAGTTACCAGCCCTCCACGCATGCACTGTGCCTGCGTTCTGGTGCGGGTGGCTGGGGCTGGGTGTTTAGCAGTCCTCTGCTCCCTCTCCCTCCCGCCGGGATCTGGGGGGAGGTGTGCTCGGGTCCTGCCAGGCTGGGGCTTGTATCTTACCCCTTTCACCAGGTGCTGGGTTCTCGCTGGTGTAGTTGTATTCTGGCGGTTGTCCTGTGTCTTCTGGTCTCTCTTTTAGGATTAGTTGTATTTGTTGTATTTTCAAAAATATATATGTTTTTGGGAGGGGATTCCCACTGTCCTACTCACGCCTCCATGTTGGCTCCGCCCTCGGTTGGTCTGCTTTCTCTGCTGTTATTTTATTTTCTATGTTGACATCTATTTAGCCTTAGGGGTGGTTCCATCTGGAGCAGTCGCTTTAAAATTTCCTGTAGAGGTGGTTTGTGGGAGGCAAATTCCCTCAACTTTTGTTTGTCTGGGAGTTGTTTGATCCCTCCTTCATATTTAAATGATAATCATGCTGGATACAGTATTCTTGGTTCAAGGCCCTTCTGTTTTATTACATTAAATATATCATGCCATTCTTTTCTGTCCTGTAAGATTTCTGTTACGAAGTCTGATGGTAGCCTGATTGGTTTTCCTTTCTGGGTGACCTTTTTTCTCTCTCTGGCTGCCTTTAATACGCTGTCTTTATCTTTGATCTTTGCCATTTTAATTATTATATGTCTTAGCATTGTCCTCCTTGGGTCCCTTGTGTTGGGAGTTCTGTGGGTCTCCATGGTCTGAGAGACTATTTCCTCCCCCAGTTTGGGGAAGTTTTCAGCAATTATTTCTTTAAAGACAGTTTCTATCCCTTTTTCTCACTCTTCTTCTTCTGGTACCCCTATAATGTGAATATTGTTCCATTTGGATTGGTCACACAGTTCTCTTAATATTCTTTCATTCCTGAAGATCCTTTTATCTCTCTCTGCCTCAGCTTCTCTGTATTCCTGTTCTCTTACTTCTATTCCATTAATGGCCTCTTGCACCTCATTCAGTCTGCTCTTAAGTCCTTCCAGAGATTGTTTTATTTCTATATTCTCCCTCCCTACTTGCTCCTTTAGCTCTTGCATATTTCTCTGCTGGTCCATCAGCACAGTTATGACCTTCATTTTGAATTCTTTTTCAGGAAGATTGTGTAAATCTATCCCCCCCCCCGGCACTCTCTTGGGGTTTGTCTGGGTAATTGTGAACTGGACCAAATTCTTCTGCCTTTTCATGGAGATAGAAGTAGCTGTAGGTAGTTAGTGCATGTGTCAGCTGGGAGCACAAAGTCCTTTCCTGTTTGCTGGTTGCCTTGCCCTTCTCCGCTTCCTGTGTTGGTTACTCACACTCCTGGAGCAGCCTCTGGATTAATCCCCTAAGTTGCCATGGGCGGGGTCACCATCAGGGTAGTCCAGAGCCCTGAGGGGAGTAGCATGTGCACCAGGTGTTCTCTCCTGCGTGAGTGGCACCCCTTCATGCCTTGCCCTGGTTCCTTCTCCCTGCACCAGGCAGCTGTGCACTGGTGGTGGCCTTTGGGTCTGGCCCAGTCGGCTGCATGCCGGGAGGAGATTCTGGGCAGCTGCTGGGGGCGTGGCTGCTCCCGGGCTGCTTTGTCAACCCTGCCACCTGCTCGCGCGTGCGCGGCCACTCTCAGGATACTGGGCCACTGTTTCGGGGGCCGCGCCCCCTGGGGGAATGACTGGCAGGCTGCTTGTTGCTGTGAGGGGCTTCAGAGCTACGCTGCCACCCAGGGGGTTAGGGTGCCTGGAGTTCCCCGGGATTCCTATCTGCTGGGCTGAGTGTGCCGGGATGATTCCGTCTAGCTGTGAGGTCCCTGTCCCTTTAAGACTTTCAGAAAGCACTCACTTTTCTTTTTTCCCAGGGGAGCCAGTTGTGGGGACCCACTTGCAGATTTTGCTTTTCCGTTTCTCTAATATCCTGCACACTGTGCACTGTGTGTCTGAGCTCCCAGTGCGGATTACTCGAGCTGGTTGTTTATCAGTCCTGGGCTTTCACTCCCTCCCTGCTCTGACTCCTTTCCTCCCACTGGGGAACTGGGGTGGGGGGAGTGCTCAGGTCCTGCCAGGCCACGGCTTGTATCTTACCCCCTTTGTGAGATGCTGAGTTCTTGCAGATGTAGATGTAGCCTGACTCTTTTACTGTATCCTCTGGTGTCTCTTTTAGGAATAGTTGTATTTGTTGTATTTTCAAAAATATATATGGTTTTGGGAGGAGATTTCCACTGCCCTACTCATGCCGCCATATTGGCTCCTTTGGCTCTCTTATTTTTAAGTTTCCATATGAAGAAACATGGATAACTTCTACATTTTGGATTTTTGTAAATGGGTGGATGGTGATGCAATTAATAAGGAAGGACTTTTAAACTTATTGATGACTTCATGAAAATAATGTAGACTGAAAGTGATGTACAAGGATAAAGTATGAAGGATGTTAAAGCTGTGGTAAATCCAGGTGGAGGCTTATTTCATGTATTCAAGCTGTTACACCAAAAGCATCTATTGTGTCAGAGACTGTACACCAAAATCTGTGTGCTCCACTGTATTTCTCAGCTTTCATTTTAGTTAAGTGGGGCCATGTGGTTTTGTTCTTGCCAACAGAATGTGGATGGGACTGACAACTGCCAGGGCCGGCCTATACCATAGTCCTAATAATTTTCCACGCCGAAACTCTCTGTTATCAGGGCAGCTGGATGCAAAGGACTCTGAAATGACAGAACACAATGTGATAAACCTGGATGCTTGAACTTTCACCGCTTAGGGGATACCTGTCTAAGAGAGCTGTTCAGATGGGAACCATCTCATGGGACTTTGTGGGAGTGAGAAATAAACCTTTGTGTTAAGTCACTGAAATTTCAGAGTTTATTTGTTATCACAGCAAAGTCTAATCTACCCTGACTAACCCATCTATACACTGTTGTCCACAGGAAAGCCCTCTCCACCTGAGCTACACATGAAGATTTAAGAGAAGCACTTAAGCTTATCAGGTACGTGAAGGACTTTTTTCTCAGCTTCATGAAGAGAAGAGCAGTGACTCTAACTATTTTTGTTCAATAAACTCACTGATTTTCTTAAGGAAAGTCATCACTTGACTATTTGAATTTCAAGAAAAATCTGTGTCTTACTGGAACAAAACCTTTCAATCTGAGTGATCATAAGCATGACTAGGTTTGACTTGAACAACCAAAATTTATGCTTTTATGACAAGCTTCATAAGTGTTGTACCATGCAAGAGAAACTGAATGCAATGATTGCAAAAACTGTCATTGCAGCACATATTCCTTGATGGAGAATGTGAGTTTGGGGTACGAAATAATTTTCATTGTCTTAATTACCTAGTTGTGAATTCAGCTGACAAACTTGCTGAAAATATTTTGATCATAATGAAGAGACACTTGAAGTGCTTGATTAAGTGTGTTCTGCAGAATTTCTCCCAAATGGATGGCAGTGGTAGTGGGTAATTGTGCCAATTTGCATCCTCCAGGAAGCAGATACTAATATGGAGTTAGGAATGCAAGATGTTGATTGGAGATAATGCCTGTGAAAGATAAAAGGGCAGGGAGCAAGACTAGGCAGGGAAAGCCCTTAGACCATAATGCTGATCTGACTCATGTGAAAGGGTAGGGGGAAGAAGAGGAGTTGAGTAGAATTGCTTTATACTGCAAAGCAGTTTTGACAAAGTCTTGGTCAACTCAATGTGGAGTTCTGGAGGAAAGACTGACTGCTAGAAGAGTCCCATGTTGGGCAGAAATGGCCAGGCCCTAGTATAGCTCCTGTGCTTGGTCATTGGCTGGAATCTTTCAAGGAAAAGTGTAGCTTTGTCAAGAATGATGCAGCTTTTTCAAGGTGCTGCAATTAGGGGCTGTCAACTAACTACACTCCTTACAGATATATGGCAAATTCTTTCTTGAAGGGAGACCTAAGCCATGCACCTCCATGCCTGCCATAGTCCACCTTTTCTGCTACCTGGATTAATTTTTCCAAATCTGTTCAATGTTCCTATGGAACTCTCTTCCTAAGGGGAAATAAAGAAAAGGAGGTTAGTGGGAAGAACCATACCTTGCAGTTGGTCTCAGGGCTGCCACTGGTTTTCAACTTGTCCCTTCTCCACTGTCCATTCTATATTCATACTGATTTTTGGTCTACTTCATCTATCAATTACTGACAAAAGGGTGTTGAAGTCTCCATTTATAATAGTAGGTGTATCTGTTTCTCCTTATAGTTCTATCAGTTTTTGCCTCACTTATTTTGATGCTCTGTTGTTAAGTGCATATACATTTAGGATTGTTATGTCTTCTTGAGAATTGACCCATTTATAATTATGTAATGCTTCTCTTTATTCTTGGTAGTCTTCTTTGTTCTGAAGCCTAGTTTATCTGATAGAAATATAGCTACTCATGTTTTCTTTTGATGAGTGTTTTCTTGATATATTTGTGTCTAGCTTTTTATTTGTAACCCACCTGTGTCTTTATACTTAAAGTGAGTTTCTTATAGACAACATATAGTTGGGTCTTGTTTTTTTTATCCATTCCATTAATCTCTGTCTTTCAACTGGTGCATTTAGACCATTCACATTTAAAGTGATTATTGATTAGATAAATATATACCATCTTTGTAACTGTTTTCTATTTGTTGCATTTGTTCTTTTTTCCTCCCCACTCTCTTTTCTGTCTTCTAAGGTTTTAATTGAGCTTTTTATATGATTCCATTTTATTTACTCTCTTAGTATACCAATTATAGTAGTTGCTGTAGAGTTTTTAATGTACATTTTAAACTAATCTAAGTCCATCTTCAGATGATACTATGCTTCTTCATGTGCGGTGCCAGTACCTTATAACAGTATTTTGATTCCTACCTCCCATCCCTCTGGGGGGTTCAATGGGACTCTTCTGTACCTCTGGCAAGAGTGTGCACCCTATGGGGGCAAGTACCTCTTACACCACACTGTCCAAAAGCACAATATCTCCTTACCATTAGGTTATTGGGAATAACTGTGGGGCCACTCCTGCTTCCATCCCTTGGTTCTTATACCCACGTATTTTTACTCTTGGGAGTATGGTACCATATAGAGGTCTTTTATTTAGCATTTACATTGTATCCTGGAAGATGGTACCACATCCTTGCACAATATTGCTTCTGAGCTGCTGCTTCAGCTGCATCTGCAGCAGGCCATTCATTTGATTTATCAGGTCAGTTACTTCTGAATGGTGTGGAATGTGACATGCCCAGGATGTCCTATAGTCACAAGAACACTCCTACAACTTCCTTTGTTTTGAAGTAAGTCCCTGGTCAGATGCTATGCTGTGTCAGATTCTGTTCTGATCAGGCACTCTGGATAGTGGTGCTGGCTGAGCTTCTGTGGGCAGGAAAGGCCAAACTATACCCAGTGTAAATGTCCATTTCTATGAGAATGAATTTTTGGTCCTTTTAGGTTGGAAGAGGCCCTATCATCCCCATTGCTAGTTATGAGGCCAGCTCTGTGATGGCCCCTCCTACTGTCTGCCCTGGCTTGCAGAGGAGAGCCACATGAACTTCTTAGTGATGCCCTTCTTATCAGCAAACATGTTTCCCATGCTTCTGGGATCCATTGTGGCAGTGTGTTTGTACCATCTCTCAGGGTCTTTGCCAGGGTGTTAAATCCTATATCCCAGGAGAATACTTGCATATTTACAAACTATTTTTAATCCAAATTTGTGTTCTACCTCCCTATTGATTACCTGGAACTCCTTGCCAGAGAGAAACTTTGGGTCTCTGGGTATCAATGTCCAGTAGTCTCCCATTCCTCTGGTATACAGTCATCCAAATAAATGGCCATAGGTCCCATCAGGAAGAACGAGAATTATTATTATTGTACACAATTGCCATGGTGATGGAGGTTTCTTCCTCCTGGGGACCTAGCCACCTCTTCAGTCAGTGGGTTCTGGATCTGAAAACTGACTCAGGTCAAGCAACTGGGCAGGGGATCATGGCTTTTTATTGGAGTGTTAACCTCTTTTCTACTGCTGCTTTAAAAAATTATAGAATTAAACAATATCCTCATTGGTTGTCAATCAGTTTGCCCCTATGGACAGCATACTCTATTAATCTTCTTTACTCCCCGAGGGTCAAGCCCATTTGGGTGCCCCTCTGATGTTGCTGGTCCTATGGTTATTGTGGCCTCCTGGCTTTGGGCAGTTAAACACAGCCTCTTGGACCTTATTACTTTGGCCTCTATTAATAAATCCAACCAATGATAGCAAAATTTAAAAAAAATTAAAAAAATAATCCAACCATGTGATTACCTCTCCTACCACTTCCTCTGGCCTGCAGAGATGAACCACCACAGAACTTCTTGGTGACGCTGGTGCCACTCTCACCAGTGCATCCCTGTTGGCTTTGGTGAGGGGTATGTCTCCTGAGTCCTCCCGTTCAATGTACTTCTCTGAGGGGTCTTCCAGCCTCAGGTAACATATCCATCACAGCAGCTTCCCTGAGCCTTTTAATTCCTTTCTTTAACATCTGCTGTGGCAATTCAGCCATTTTAACCTCACCCAGCATGGTCATCACTTTCTTCAGGCTTCTGGGAGCTGCCATAACAGTGGGTTTGCACCTACCCCTTGGGTCCTTGCCAGAGTGTTAAGTCCCGTATCCTGAGAGAGTGCCCCCAAGTCAATAAACTCTCCTTTATCCAGTCTTATGTTCTGTCCCCATTGATCTAGCACCCTTGAAATCCAGACCATGAGATCTTTCTGACTTCTTCCAGTATATGTTGCCTAGGTCTTGCAGATCCTCTGGCATATAGACCCTTTTTTTCTTACCAAGCCCAGCATATCTCTGGCTGGGTTATACCCTGACTTAACCCTAGTTACTGGCTTTGTAGCTAGGAGAAGAGGTAGAGGCAGATCTTGTTGCCTTATAAGGGAGAGGCCTTTGGATTGTCTTCTCTTAAGGGGTGGGGAGAATGCTAGCCCTTAATAGGGAGGGGTGGGTTACCTTTGCATGCTTTGAGGGTTCAGAGTAGTATGGGGAGCCAAAATTCCTTGGAGGCATCCACTTAGATGTTCCCATGCCATTTGCCAGTTTCCTGGGTTTTCCCAACTAGAGCCCTGGCCTTGACATAATAGACCTGCCTTGGATAAGCATTCAGTCATCTTTGAAGCTTGGGGACTCTAATTATTAAGTCCTGAGTTTGGTCTTTAGGTTTTTTTGCTCTCCCATTGAAGGAGCTAGGACCTCTATGTGCTACCAAAGAGGCCCTCTGGCCTTTACGCTTAGTTTTCTATTGTTAATTGCCCTCAGCAGTTTCATTTTCCCTCCACTTAACAGCCAGTGTTATCCACTTTTGCTTTTCATTGCACCTGCCAGAGCATTTTGTTTCTCCAGAATGTTCTCCCAATTCTCTACCAGTGATTGTTTTAGCAATTGGGCCATCATCTTGTACCAGGGACTATCCTTGGCCCATATACCATCCGGGATGAGCTCTTCATTTCATTTCAGGTGGTAAGTGGTCCAGTCCTAAAGCCCCACCTTACCTCTGCTTTCTCAGACTGATCCCAGTACCAACTGTGCCAGTTCAGTTCCTCTGGAAAGCAGATACTGAGACAGAGTTAGGAGTGCAAGAGGTTTCTTGGGGGCACTGCCTGTGAAACATAGAGGGAGAGGAAGAAGGATTGGATGGGAAATGTCTCGGATCATGATGCAGACTGATACTTCTTAATAGAAAGGGGATAGGCAGCAGAATTGGGAAGGGAGTCTTAGACTACAATGCGGGTCTGACAAAATCTAATCTCTAACAGTCAGAATGCTTCAGGAATCAGTCCTTGTCCCTCTTCTCTTCTCTAGTCACACTCACTCCCTTGAGAATCCCTTCCAGCCCCCCAACTTTAAATACCACCTATACCAATGACAATAAATAAATAAATAATCAGCCAATCAGTCCAGCTCAGACCTTCCCCCTGAGCTCCAAACTTACATATTCAGTTGCCCATTTGACCTCTCCACTTGAATGTTTACCAGATTTCTAATTCAGCATGTCCAAAACTGAGCTCTTGATTCCCACCCTGATGCGATCTGTTCTTCCTAGGGTCTTCCTCACTTCATCTCTGTTCCTATTCATTATTTGCTATCACTATTCACCCAGTTTCCAAGTCAGTCATCTTTGATTGTTTCTTCTCTCTTATTTCCCATGCATATCCAGTGCATTGGCAAGCTCTGATATCCCTTCTGTTCTTCGAATATGCTAAGGTATTTTGACAAGCAGTTCTCTGCCTGAAATGATTTTCCTTTCGCCTTCAATTCTTAGCTTAAAGGTTTATCTCTCCAGAGAGAACTTCTATGACCACTCTTATATTTTCTCATAGTGCTCTGCAGTTCTTTGATATCACTTAAAAAGTTTATCCCTGTATGTTTGTTTCATATCTGTCTCCCTCTTTAGCATGGAAGCTTCATGAAGGGAGGAACTTGTCTATTTTGGTCCCTACTGTATCTCCAGCAAGGGCCATTAGTAATTGTTCAATATTTATTGAACAGATGAATTTAAAATAGTTCCAACAATTTATTATTATATCCTATTATTGAATAAAAAGCATTTTTTATTCTTTACTTCAAGAAGTAAAGAAGTGCCCTTAAGGACATCTAGTTCCAGGAATATGGTGGACAAGATTAATGCTTCCCAATTGCATTAGTAACATTAATATTAATATTAGTTAATATCACTAACACAGTAGCAGGAACAAAGTATCACAGACTAGATCAGAGCTTTATTGTCTCACAGTCCTGGGCACTAGAAGTCTTAGATCAAGGCATCAGCAAGTTGATTTCTTCTGAGGGCTGTGAGACAGAATCTTTTCCATGCCTCTCCCCTCGCTTCTGGTGGTTTGCTGGCAATCTTTGGTGTTCCTTGGCTTGTAGATGTATTGCTCCAGTCTCTGCTTTCATCTTCCCATGGCATTCTCCTATGCCTCTCTGTACCCAAATTTCCCTTTTTTAAAGGACGCCAGTTATATTGGATTAGGGCTCACCTTAATGACCTCACTTTAACTTGCTTACCTCTGTAAAGGCCCTGTTTCCAAATAAGGCCATATTCCGAGGTACTGAGGGTTAGAACTTCAACATGTCTTTTTTGGGGGTATAGTTCAACCCATAACACCAGCCCTTTTGAGGAGGGTAGAAAAATATTAGAATATATATTCATATTTTTAAACCAAAAGTACAATATTAATATAATTTTTATTGAAGTGTAGTTAATATACCAATTATATTTGTTTCAGATGTACAGCAGTCATTTAACAATTATATACATTACTAAATGTCTACCACAATAAGTCTAGTTACCATCTGTCACCATAAAAAGTTATTACAATATTGCTGACTATATTTCCTGTGCTGTAATTTCATCCTTGTGATTAATTTATTTTATAATTGGAAGTTTGTACCTCTTCATCCCCCTTTCCTAGGGCAACCACCAGTCTATTCTCCGAGTTCATGAGTCTATTTCTAATTTGCTTGTTTGTTTTGCTTTTGAGATTCCACGTATAAGTGAAATCATATGGTATTAATATTTAATATATGGATTGATGTCTTGGGCATGCTCACTTAACCTTGTGTCTGACAGTTGGTGCCACATAGAGGACACAAGGTATCCTGAAAAAAGAGTGGGAGCTGCACAACACAGAAGGTCTGGTCCTGGTGTGGTACTCATTCTTTCCCTTCCAGTGTGTTCCAAGGTTTTTCCCGTTTACTAAGTCAAGTTAAATGTATTCATGGATAATATGGTCTTGCTTTAATTAAACTAACCCTTACAAAATGTAAAAGTGGATTTAAAAGTTTCCTATAAAAACAAACAAATACCCCTCTGCTCAATCTCCCCACAAACGCAGCCATAGATTAAAAATAACACTAATACTGCAAGCACAAATAAATAGCTTAAAAAGGAAAAAAAGAAAAGTTGGGTAAATAAATGCACAAATCAAGATGGTAGAAAGAAATTCAATAAGTTAGCAATGACAAGTGTAAACAGATGAAATTTACAATAAGCAACATATATTGACAAATTGTATCTTTAAAACCTAGCTCTGTGCTATTTATAAATGATATACCTAAAATGTGAGGATACAGAAAGTTTGAAAGTGCAAAAATATATGCCCAGAAGATGTAACTAAAAGAAAACTGATGCTACAATATTAATATCATAAAAATAAACCTAAAAGTAGAAAAAATTTATTAGGCATAAATATAGTCACTGCATCATGACCAAAGGAATAATCCACCAAGAAGGTATACAAATTCTAAACCTGTATGGATTTAATTATATTATCATAGGAAAGCAAAAATGCACAAAATTACAAAGAGAAAAGGATAAATACACACAAATAGGAGAGACTTTAATATACTTCTCTTCATATTTGAGAGATGCTGACAAGAAATTAGTAAAGCAAAAGAGATTTGAAAACACAAATAATAGGCTTTCTCTATACTGGACATAAAAAGAATTTCAAAAAGGTAAGAGCAGAAATTACTGGAATAGAATACCAAGCCAAATCAAGAGGAACAACAAAACAAAACAATAGGTTATTTTATATCAATATAAAGATGATAAATATACATGCTAGATATGCCAGGATATGCTTGATACTCAGATATTTACCTGTTAACAGATAATTGTTGTTGTTAAAGTTTGTATTTCTTCTCATGTAATTTTTTTTCTAATAATCATTATTGATCATATAGAGAATAAATGTGACTTAGCTGTTTTAAGTCCATTCTGTAAATGAATTCACAAATCAGAAAAAAATACAAGAAAACCTGGTTGTTTGAAAAAGATGAATAAAACAGAAAACTCTCTGGAAAAAAGGAGAGAAGGCACAAATAAATAAGAATGAGAATAAGTGTAAAGTAACTGAGACAGTAGATAGGGTATTGAAACAATACTAAGGGAACTTTATGAACATCTTAATGCCAGTAAATTTGAAAACGTAAATGCAATGGATTCTATTATATAAAAGTACAGCCTATCAAATCTGACTCAAGAAGAAATGGGAAAACTGAGCAGATTTATAATTATTAATAAAATTAAACAGTGCTGAAAATCCACCAACCAACCAACAGATAAACAAATACACAAGTCACCAGGCACAGGTGAATTCTATCAAACATTCAAGTAACAGAAAACCTCAATATGATATAAACCATTGAAGTAAATCCCCTCTAACTCATTTTATAAAGCTAGTATAACCTTGATATCATACCAGGCCAGGCTATTATTGAGAAATGGAAGTTAAAGGAAATTTCACTTATAAACATACATGCAAAAATGCAAGATAAAATACTAGCAATCAGAAACAATGTATAAAAATACATTATGGCCAAGTTGTATTTATCTCAGTAATATGAGTTTATTAACACTAGAAAAAGAATCTATTAAGTCACTAAAATAATAGAATAAAGGAGTGAAACTCTCAGTTCTATTCAATCTCATATGTGACCTAATCAGTATGTTAAAAAAAAGGAAAGCAAATAAAAAAGTAAGGCTCAAAAAAGGAGAAACAAAGGTTATTATTAGCAGATGACTTGGCTGTCTATGTAGAAAATACAGGAGAATATGCACACTACTGAAAAATTAAGAATATTTATAAGGTTTGAGGAAATAAGAATAACAAAAAATTCAGTAGTATAACTAGAGCTTATAGTAGCAACAAAAACTAAAGGAAAGCCAGGAATAAATCTAACAAAAAGATGTTTAAAAACTGTGTGCAGAAAAGTGTAAATCATTATTGAATGACGTTAAAGAAAACCTAAGATAATGGAGGGGTAAAATATATTCATGTATAGAAAAGCTTAAGTAATGATGACAATTCTCCCTAAATTCACTTAGACACTTAATGCAGCTCCAATTAAAATTCTAAATAGGACCAAGAATAGCCAAGACAATATTAAAGCAACACAATATACCCTATCAGATGTCAACAGTTCTTATAAGCTGTAGTAATCAAGACAGTGCAGAGAAAAATAAATAGATCAGTGGAACAATACAGAGAGAGCAGAAACAGACCCACACATAAATGGAAAATTGATACATGACCAGTGTGGAATGGATGAATTATTTAATAACGTGGCTGGAACCATTGTTATCCATATGGAAATAAATATAATTAGATCCTAAGTGCACACTGTATACAAAAACAAACTGAAAGTGGTTTTATGACCTAAATATAATAAGCACTTGAAAACTTTTGGAAGATAATATATAGGCAAATATATTTACTACCTTGTGGTAGTGAAGGATTTCTTGAACAAAATGCAGATAGATAAACCATCAGTAAAAGCTTGATAAATTTTACTACAGTAAAAAATTTAAAAATTTATGTACAAGGAAATAAATCACAAAGAAAATGAAAGAACAAACCATAGAGTAGGAAAAAATATTTGCAACATCCTTGCTCCAAACCTCAGACACCTTGGCATCTTCCTCTGTCTGGAGCAGTCTTTATCCAAATATATACTTGGCTTTCTAATTCAATTCAGTAATATCTCTGTCCAAATGTCACCTCCTTGGAGAGGCCTTCCCGACCCTATTGAAAATAACACCTCTATCACTTCACCTTCTTCCTCTACCTTCTCTTCATAGCACTTATTACTACCTGACATTCTACATCTACTTGCTTATTTATTTATTGCCCATCTTGCCACTAGAATTCAAGCTCCTTGAGCACAGGGACTTTGGTTCACTAGCTTCCATTTTTCTGGGCCATCAAACAATGTCTAGCACATAGTATGCACTAGTAAATGCTTACTGAATGAATTAGTAACTGAATGTAAATGATAAAGGACTAGTATTCTGAATATGGAAAGAGCTATGGATCAATTAGAATACTTTGAACAAAACCTTTGTTCAGAACTTCAGCTCAGTAGGAAAATTAAGGGCAATGAAGAGGCAGTTCACAAAAGGAAACCTGAAGAGATGATAAAAATGTGGAAAGATATTTAATATGACTTACAATGAGGAAAATGGAAAATTAAACAATAATGAAGCACTACTTCACACTCAACAGATTGGAAAAAATTAAAAGTCTAATAATGCTAATTATTGGGAAGGAGTAAAGGAAAAGGGAATTCTGTTCACTGTTAGTTTGAGTATAAATTGGCCCAACTATCTTGGGGGAGAATTTGGTAATATCTAATAAAGATAATTATGCATATACCCTAAGACCCAGAAATTCTACCTCCAGGTAGAGATACTTTTTCATATTTGAGCCAAAAGACTACACAAGAATGGTCATAGCAGCATTGTAATAAAAAACAACTGGATATAGCCCAAATGTATATCAACAGTAGAATAGACAAACCATGGTCTAGTTATACAATGGGATATTATACAGCAGTTAAGAATGAACAAATTATTTCTACACACATTGATATACATGAATCTCATAATTGTAATGAGAAAAAGACAATTGCAGAATACATGTTGTATAATCCCTTTTATGTAATGTTTCAAAACATGGTAAGCTGTGCCATATATTGTCTATGGGTAGGTGAACATGCGGTCAAGGGGTAGTGGTTACCTTTGGAGTGTAAAGGCAGTGGCATGGAATTAGAAAAGGGTACAACAGGGGGCTTCAACCATGTGTGTTTTGTTACTTTAAAAAAGGCAAATATGTTAAGATTCAACAAGGATAGGTAGTGATAGCATCATGACATGTCATGAGTTATTATTTTCTTATTACCTTAGTGTATGCTTGAAATGATTAATTTCAAGAAAGTACCAGTATTTCAGTCTCATCAATTTTTGTGTATGTGTGAATCAAGAGCTTAAACAGTTTGGCAATGCTATTTTCCCACCCTGTGGCCTCTTCTTTCTGTTTACACTGTCCAGGCAATTTGCTGCACAGGGATTACATAGTTCTTGAGCTCGAAACTCAGCTTCATTTGGTACTGGAGTCAGTCAGCTTTTTCTATAAAGGGCCAGAGAGTAAATATTGTCCGTTTTGTGGGCCACATGGTTTCTGCTGCAACTACTCAAGTCCGCCATGGTTACTTGAAACCAATGTGTAGGAAGAAATCTAACATGGCCCTCAAGATCCCTGGCCCCTGATATACACGCACTATCCCAATTATTCCATTAAACACTAATCTAGGTGCTGCTGTGAAGGGATTTTGGGGATGCAGTTAAGGTCCCAAATCAGTTGACCTCATTAAGACTATCCTTGGTAGGCTTGACCTAATCAGATGAGGCTTTAAAAGGGAGAGGGCTTTTCTAGTAAGAATGATTTGAAGTATTGAACAGCTTCAATGTGAGGGAGATTCTCTGTTGCTGGCTTTGAAGATGGAGGGGCCATGTGGCAAGGAATGTGGGTGACCTCTAGGAGCTGAGGGCAGCTATAGTCTGATGGCCAGCAAGAGACAGGAGGCCTCAGCCTTACAGTTGAATTCTGCCAATGACTATGTGAGCTTGATAGAAGACTTTGAGCTTCAGATGAGATTACTGTCCCAACTGACACCTTCATTTCAGCTTGGTCAGCCCTGAACAGAGAATTAACTAAGTCCTGACCTACAGAAACTGTGAGGCAATAAATTTGTATTGTTTTAAGCCACTAAGCCTGTGGTAATTTGTTACATGACAGTAGGAAACTCATACAAATAACCACAGACAAAATTTAAATGAATGAGCAAGGGAGGCTATGTTCCAATAAAATTTTATTATGGGCACAGACATTTTTGAATTTTACATCACTTTCATGTGTTATGCTATTCATCTTATGTTTTTTTCAACCATTTAAGTATATGAAACCCATTCTTCACTTTTGGGCTGTACAAAAACCAGTGGTGGGATGGATTTGGCCTGTGGGTTTATAGTTGGCAACCCCTGATCTAGGAATTGGTGCATTTTTCAATCAAACCCTCTGAGCTTTTGAGAATATTTCAGGTTTCATAAGAATATGGAAATGAATTACATTTAAACATTCTTTTCTTCCAGATTTGAATCGAGTTATAGCTCATTTTCTTCACATAGCATTATAAGCATCATAGCATTTTTCACACATGATACATTTTAAAACATTTTCTTTAATGATCTAAGTTAAGTCTCTTCTAAATACCAAATCTAAACTATAAAACTATTTAATTTATACATCAATTTCTAACACTCAGGTTCAAAGGAACATTGTCAACTATCTAATGAAAATATCATATTTATTTATTTTATATCCCCAAGGAAGTGTACTCTTTATTCTTTTGATTGTATGATTCTGATTAGTTGATAAACATGCACGGCCTTTCTTAAGACATGTTAATTAGTATGGATGTTGCTCTAACAATCTTCTAGCAATTGACATCTTCTGAATATCTGGTATATCATGCATTAATTTTTATCATTTAATGAAATTACCAAATCAGGAATTTAGAATGCTGTGCTTAAGCTTTCTTTAACTTGAAATGGAGATCTGAAAACCATCAGGACCCTTGGAAACAACAGTTTGATAAGAGCAGATAGACATGACATTGGGAAGACATTCTGAATTAGTTTCCTAGGGCTGCTGTAACAAAAGCATCACAAACTGGATGGCTTAAAGCAACAGAAATTTCTGGAGGCTAGAAGTCTGAAATCAGGGTGTCAGCAGGGCCATGCTCCTTCTAAAACCTGTTGGGAAGAATCCTTCCTTCCTCTCTTCCCAGCGTCTGTTTGCTAGATGTATTGCTCCACTATCTGCCTCTATCATCATATGGCCGCGTTCTCCCTCCCTCCCTCCCCCCAACCTCTTTTTTAAACTAATGTGTGTTCTATATTGCATGGAAGGATTAGATACACTATATTTAACAATTGGTAGCTCTACTTTCAGCTCAGCAACCTCAATTCAAGAAACATTATATTTTTATATATCTACGACTGTATTATTACGGAGTTCATTAACATCTATTAGAAAGTTTATTTTATGAATAAGAAATAGAAAGTCAAGATTTGCAGGCTACTATAAAATGCTTAGGAATGTTTCATAATACTTCTAATTGTTACTAAATGCCCGAGAAGTCAGAAAAATAAGACTGAAGAGTTTGTTAAAGGCTACTTTCTTAGTTTGTGAAAATTTTAGGGTAGAAATGTTACTTCATGGTACAGATATACATAGTTTTAAAGGCATATCAAGTTGATTTCTTAAGGTATTTTGGATTTCATTGATATGCATGTCAACTTTATCTGATGCTTATGACAGTTGTTTCTGATGATTATGAGTGTGAAAATGGAGTTCATTACATATTTTAGGTGCCTATTGACCTATGTTCCCAAAGCTAAATGTTTCCCTGTGTGTTTCGGTATGTCTTCTCCTTCTTTTAGGGACACCAGTCATACTGGATTAGGGCCTACCCTAATGATCTCATGTTAACTTGCTTATATCTGTAATTATTTCCAAATAAGGTCATATTTACAGGTACCAGGGGTTAGGAGTTCAATATATCTTCTGGGGGGTGGTGGTGGTGCACACAATTGAACCCATAACACTTTCCCAAGGAAAAAGACAAGACTGTGAAATAGAACCAGAATGTTAGAATAGGAATGACCTTAACATTTTCTACAATAACCACCTAGTTTTACGTTTGGAGAAACTGAGGCACTGAAAGACTGGGAGACTTGCTGAAGGGGATACAGCTAGACAAAGACAGAGTCAGGATTGGAATTCAGTAATGACTGGGAAATGTAGAAAGTATGCAATTATGTTTCTGGGTAAACACCTGAAATAGTCAAGGTTGGCCCTAAGAAAAAAGTGGGAATTAGGCAAAATTTATCTTTTTCACCTCTATATCATTCCCCCTTTCTTCCCTGTTGGAACCTCCTTAGCCTTACTCTCGCCTCCAGAAACAGGTGACATTTACTGAGAGCTTCTTATGTGTGTGCTGGACATTGGGCTAAGTCTTCTGTGGTACTATCTCATTCAATTCTCCTAACATAGCTGTTAAGTGCTATTATGATCCCATTTTACAAATAAGGAACCTGAGCCTCAGGGAGGTTAATTAACTTGCTCAGAGCCTCACAGCTTGTAAGTGGCCAGGCTGAGATGCAAACACAGGCAGAGTGCACATTCTTAATTACTTTGCTACTCTGCATCTTCCTTTTTGCCATTGACCCCTCCCTACTACCAGATGCTTGCACATACTTTATACTTACCCTTCACTCAAGAAGTCAGGCCCTCCATAAGTCCACCTTCCCAGAGAGGGTCCCACAATTCAGAATCATCCCTTGGACTCTGCCTCTTGCCATAATGAGGTGGTAAAGAAAGAAACGAGCTGGCTGTATGAAAAGGGCCTCCTAGGGGCCTAGGGTCTGTTTCTGAAAGGGTCTAGGGTCTGTTTCTTAAATTTGAGGATTCATGAACTTTGTCCTGTTGGCTTTTCCAGAAATCTTCAGGTCTAGGGTCAGAATTGCCCTATCTAAATTTACAAGAGGTTGATTGCTAATCTAGAATACCAAATTTGGAATTTACACTGAGAAATATGCCTGCCAAGTGTTCCAAGTATTGCCAAGAGAGCAATATTGCAAAGGGAGAGCTGCTCTTACAGGGCCTTACCATGGATCCCTTACAGATTGGGCTCCCAGGATCTGGGTCCTGGTCTCCTTCCCTCAAAGGGATAAGGGCAAGTGGGGTGGGAGTGCTGGCTACAGGCTTATCTTCTGGGCTACAGGGTCCCACGGGCTGGGTTGTCTCAGGACTTTTCATTAGCCTGAGGCAGAGAGCCAGGCAGTATGTGGAGAAGACCCAAGATTCTTTTATTTACTTTTGTATTTATATTTATATTAAGGTATCACTGATATACACTCTTATGAAGGTTTCACATGAAAAACAGTGTGGTTACTACAATCACCTATATTATCGAGTCCCCTCAATACCCTATTGCAGTCACTGTCCATCAGCGCACTAAGATGCCACAGAGTCACTACTTATCTTCTCTGTGCTACACTGGAGAAGAGCCAAGATTCTAACGGGAAAGCCAACATCATAAACTGAGTCCAAAGGATGTGAGAGGACCAAAGAGGGGCTGTGAGGGGGAATTTGGTAGCTCAGAGAGGTGGGGACAGGTGAACTGAGAGGTGGCATAGCACCAAATTCTTGGCTCAGTTTGGACCTTGCCTCTGACTCTTTGGATTTGGGCTTGTACCAGGTCATCCTGGTGATAGGACCTATGTATTCTTGTAAGGGCTTTAGCTTGAGCTGATCTTCAGGTTCTTGGCAGCCTATGCTGACTCTAGTAAAATCCCCACACTCTGGCTCTGGCCTCATAAAACCCAGTCCTCCCTAGGAAGGGAGGATTCAGATATTTAGCTATAAATAAATCTATGGTTCCTGAGGTTCCCCACCAGCTGTCCTGGCAATACCCTGCCACTCTCCACACCCTGAGTCTGATGATACAGAAGGAAAACCCAGAGTTCTCTGGGTGGGTTTCCACTTTGGTGGCCCAAACAGTACAACTGAGAGCAGTCAATTCCATAGTCAGTTCCGAGGGCTAGAAAGGCTTGAGGCAAAAGTTTTACAAGAGATATGTTGGATTTTCCAACATTGCTTTTCTCTTTTTACATCATTAGAGTCAAATGTTCTGCTTCTGTCATGTTCACTTCCAATTTTGGACATTTCTATGACAGGCACTAACTTCTTATCTTATTAGCAGTCATTAATCATACACAATTGATCCGGGCTGTATCGGTTCTTTCTGTTTGACTGCTGGCTTTGCAACCACCCATATGAGTGAGTTGCCTTGGATGAGAGCATTGTCTGTTAATCACTAAGGGCACCAAGTACCTGGCACATAGCAGGAATTTAGGAGATCTTTGTTGAATGAATGAAGAAATGAATGTGTGATTGAATGAATTGCTTAAGACTGTAAATTTTGTGATGCAGTTTCTCCAGACATACACAAGAAGGCAGCTTGTAACTGCTCTTGCAATAGAGTTATGAGCTACTATTTTTTTAATTACACAAGTTATACATGAATACATTATCTTCATAAGAGATTCAAACATTCTAGATGTATGGGAACAAAAGCCTTGATTACCCTCCCTGCCACCACCTAAATTCTAGTCCCCTCCTCAGATTCGTACATCAGCACCTGTTTTTGCTAAGTGAAATAAATTCAGAGATTTTCAATTTTACAAAAAAAGCTGTTACCCTACTAATGTAGGTCTCTCATGAAAGTGAAGTCATGTGATGTAACTCAAACTTTCAGAAAACGGGGGATATCAGTGATGTGGAGTTACCGAGATTATGTGAATATTTTTGTAGGAAAAATTTCCAGCAGTGGAATTGCTAGTGTGAAAGGTGTTGTCCATTTAAGATTTTGAGTGATACTGCCAACTTGCACCCCCCAAAAATTTTCCCAACTGTAAAAGAGAGTACATGTTTTTCCAAAATCTTGTCAATACTAGGATTATTAATCTTTTAAATATTTGCTGATCTATAGTTGTCATCTATTTCTGAATTAAGGGTCAGGGTTAACAACTTTTCATGTTGGCTGGCCATTTGTAACTTGTCTTCTGTGCCTTATCAATTTTTGTCTTTTGCCAATTTGTCCACTATTTTTTTGTCTTCTTGACTTATAACTGTACTTCGTGTGTTAATAATATCAGTCATTGACTTTTCATGTTTGTTCACAAAATGCTCCAATTTTATGCTTTTGGGTTTTACTTATGATGCATTTCTGCTGTTTTCTGAGCATTGGCTTCATTCATCTCTCTCTGTGACTGGCGTTCTCTGCTGCTTGTTCCTATTGGTGGAAGTTAGCCATACCAGAGCTCAACAACTAAGATTTTAGGTCTCCTCCCTGCAAGACAGCAGCCCTTCAAATGACCAGAGACTGATCAGCTCAGTTCAGGCCCAAATAGCAGCACTTACCAAATGTACACTTTATTACAGGAAGAGAACACAGCAGTGCGTCCTACCGCCCTTCTCTATACGGGCTGTGGCAGGAACTTCCTCACTGGGAGGAGGAACCACTGCTGGGTACATGGAGCACCTCAGAACCAGGGAGTCTAAAATGGAGTCTTGGTTGGGGTTTTTTATATTTTGCCAGTCACAGAGGCATATTCCAGCCTCCACAGTAGAGTACGGGGGAGAGAGGAAGGAGTCACACTGAGACTGAGTGCAAATTATCAATCTCACTTATACATAATATTGACCAGCTGGTACAACACACCTTAAATATTCTCAGACCCATGGTTGCAAAGTGACACCATTAATCAGTATATTTCATTCCTTGAGGAGGGGTCACTACCATGCAGGAACTTCAGTAAAACAGCTCAGGCTAATTCTAGACCTACCAGAATGCGCCTCACGGCACACACAATTTTTTCTCTCTTCTCAAGCCTCTGCACCCCTTGCCCCATCTTCACCCTTAGCTCTAATCTTGCTTCCCATTTCACTTAGAAAAAGGAGCAAGAAAAGAAAACTGCTACAAGCTCTCATCGTCACAACCTACCCCCTTACCTGCAGGGGGTCTCTGTTCACTGCTGTTCCTCTTGTTGCTATGCACGAGCTGCACATGACTGTGTGTATGGCCCATCCCTGTGTGTGTGCACAGGGTTCCCTCCTCTCTCCCACCCAGGGACCTGACAGCAGCAGCTTCCCTCTCCTGTGCCCGCAGCCTTCCTTTCTCCATTGCATCATCCAGCAGCATACAAAGATCTTATTTCTATTCCCCATGTTAAAACTTTCTCTTGAACTCACATCCTCCTCTAGTTACTTTCTATCTCTGGTCCCCCAAAAACAAAGTTCCTTAAAAAAGTTGCCCCCTCTTGGTGCCTGCGATTCCTTCCCTCCCATTCTCTCTTGTACCCATGCAGACATTCTTTCACGCTTACTACTCTGCTAAAGCTGCTGTTGTAAAGGTCACTAATTACTTCCCTGTTGCTAAATCCAATGGCCTATTGGTGACATTTGACCAACTATTGGTGGCATAATTGATTACTCCTCCCCCCTTGAAGCATTTTCTCTACTTGGCTTCCAGAGCACACACACACTTTGCTGGGTTTCTTCGATCTTTTTTGAGTTGCCTTTTCAGTTTCCTTTACCAGATTCTCACCCCTTCTCACCCCATCTTCTGCAACCCAACCTCTTTGGGCCACCCCAGGGCTCAGCTCTTAGATCTTTCTTTGTCTGAATTTACTCCTATGGAGCTCTCATCTAGTCTCATGGCTTTAAATACCACCTATACGCTGAGGACCCCAAATTTTTATTTCCATTCCTGATCTCTCCCACAAAATCCAGAGCCACATATCCAACTGACCACATCCCCCACACTTTGATGTCCAAAAGATCACTCAAATTCACAACCTAACTTCTAGTTTCCCTCAAAATTTGCGTCCCCTGACAGAATTTGCTATTTCTGACAACCCCATGACAGTAAATGTCAGCTCTATCCCTCAGTTACTTAGGCTAAAATCCTGGGAATCATTCTTGATGTCCCTTTTTTATTTATATCTGTCAGCAAATCCTGTTGATTCTACCATCAAAATATATCCAGAATGAATATATACTACTTCTCCCCCACGTCCACGCCCATCACCGAAGCCCAAGCCTTTTTGAAGCAACCATCAATCACCTCTTCTCTGACTTTGCAGTGACTCTGGTCTTCTGCATCTTCCCCACAAAATATTCTCAACACAGCAGTCTGAGTGGTTCTTTGCAAATACAAAACATCAAATCACTTCTCTGCTCAAAATCCTCCAATTACTTTTCATCTCATCCTGCATAAAAGGTAAAGTCAGCATCATGTCTTACAAGGCCCTGTGTGATTGCCACAAACCACTCCCCTAGAATTGCGTTACCTTATATTCTACTAGCTCTCCTCCCAGCCTCCCTCCACCCGGACCCTTGACCCAGGCTCACTCCACCCTAGTCACAGTGGTTGCCTCGCTGTTCCTTTAATATGCTAGCCACACCCATCAGCCACTCAACATTTGTTCTCATCATTCTTTCCAGTTCAGAGGCTCTTGTTCAGAGGCCATTTTACACCCCAGGTGACATTTGGCAATGTTGGAAGACATTTTTGATTTTCATGACCCCGGGGAGCTGGGAGGCACCCTGACATCCAGTGGATAGAGGCCAGGGCTGCTGCTAAATGTCCTACAGTGCCCATGACAGCCTTGCATACAAGGAAATAACTGGCCCAAGCTGTCAGTATTGCTCAGGTTGAGTAACTGCTCTGTCTGGCCTACTCTCTCCCCAGATAGCTACATGGCCCATGCCTTCACCTTCTGGTCTTTGCTGAAAAGTCACATCTGGGAAGTGACGCTCTTTTTAAAATTGCAATCCCTTCTTCCTGTAAGCCGCCTGAGGTGCTCTCTGAAAATGGATTGCTATTCACTTGACCCAGAAAACCGCACAAAATCATGCAATCAAGAGGTTCAAATGTTTATGTTCACTTTAAGAACACTCGTGAAACTGCCCAGGCCATCAAGGGTATGCGTATCTGAAAAGCCACCAAGTATCTGAAGGATGTCATCTTACAGAAGCAATGTGTGCCATTCCATCACTACAGTGGTGGAGTTGGAAGTGTGCCCAGGCCAAATAGTGGGGCTGGACACAGGGTCAGTGGCCCACAGAGTGCAGAATTTTTACTGCATGTGCTAAAAACGCAGACAGTAATACTGAACTTAAGGGTTTAGATGTAGATACTCTGGTCCTTGAGCACCTCTAGGTCAACACACAGCCCACAGGATGCAGTGCAGAATTTACAGAGCTCATGGTCTGATTAACCCATTCATGACCTCTCACCCTGCCATGTTGAGACAATCCTTACTGAAAAAGAGCAGATTGTTCCTAAACCAGAAGAAGAGGTTTGCACAGAAGAAAAAGATATCCCAGAAGAAACTGAAGAAACAGAAACTTCTGGCCTGGGAATAAATTCAGAGTAAGATAAATGCAAACAAAATAAAAGCAGGAAAAAAATTGCCACCCTTCTTGACTCCATCCTCCCTGAGTTTTCTCAATAGCACTGATCACTGTGTGATGTACTGTATGTTTTGTTTATTGTTTGTCTCCTCCATGAGAATTTAAACTCTACTGAAGGCAGAAATTTTGAGTGTTACATGTCTACATCAGATATGGCTCAATAAGTATTTGTTGAATGAATGAATGAAAGCCAACTCTATATATAGTACTACTGTATGTTCTCCCATATACTGGAATCTGTTTCTATACTCCTTTTTGATCCATTAAGCTGTCAGTTCGTGTACCACACTTTTAATTAATGTGGCTTTGTAATACAATTTACTGTCTGGTAGGATTAACCCCCACTTATTACCCTTCTTTTCCAGGTTTTAATGTATTTTATGATGATTTTGTCAAATTCTCTCTCTCTCCTTTCAGAAAATTTCTTTCTAGAATTTCGGTTGGGTGTGTGTTAGATTTCTAGATTAATTTATGGAGAACTAGCATTCTTATAATGGTTGAGCCTTTCTATTTACGAATAAAGTATGTCTCCATTTATTGAAGTCTTATTGTATGCCCCACAAGAGTAACAGTTTTCATTGTAGAGAGTTTATTTCTTGTTTAGTCCAGGATATCTTATGGGTTTTGTTACTATCATGAATGGAATAATTACTTCTATTATCAATTCTAACTGATTATTGATTTTATATGAAAATCTCATAACCAGCCATCTCGGGTAAGTATAAAGAAAAAAATTTAATAGCAAATATTCATTTTCCTGGTTTTGTTTCCCTAACAGGAATGTTTGAAGTGTCTGTTTCTGTATTCTGATATTTGAACAACTTCATAGTTTCTTGTGATATGAAAGATTTTGTGAATTTTTTTTTTGGTAGTAATTTAAGTCTGGATACTCTGTTTAGTTTTCTTTGGACACTTACTGAATTCAAAATTTACCTCTAAAATGTCTGGACAACTTTGGGAAAGAAACAAAATTGAGAACTCTATTTTGTGAGTAGCTGACAGCATTTTTTTTGAGTTGACTTGTTAATCATTAAGAAAATTACTCGAGGACATTATGCTCAGTGAAATAAGCCAGGCAGAGAAACACAAATGCCAAATGATTTCACTCATTTGTGGAGTATAACAATGAAGCAAAACTGAAGGAACAAAATAGCAGCAGACTCAGAGACTCCAAGAATGAACTAGTGGTTACCAAAAGGGAGGGGTGTGGGAGGGCAGGTGGGGAGGGAGGGAGAAGGGGACTGAGGGGTATTATGTTTAGTACACATGGTGTGGGGGATCACGGGGAGAACAGTGTAGCACAGAGAAGGCACATAGTGGATCTGTGGCATCTTACTACACTGATGGACAGTGACTGCATTGGGGTATGGGTGGGGGCTTGATAATATGTGTAAATATAGTAACCACATTGTTTTTCATGTGAAACCTTCATAAGAGTGTATATCAATCATACCTTAATAAAAAATTTAAAAAAAATTAAGCAAATAAAAAAAAGGAAACTACTATAACAATTCAGTTCATTAAACTCTTTGATGTCAGCTTTTAGGTTTAAAGAAAGTTCAACTTGCAGTATTCAAATTCTGTGGAAGCAACTTCATTTAACAGACCAGTAGTGGTTTCTAACCCATGCTAGACAAAAGTATCTCACCATAGAGCTTAAAAAAAAAGCCCTCATGATTAAAGAATATTTTGGAATGGAATTACTTTATTTCAAGCCTGCTTTATAATGAAATGAACTGAAATGCATTCAAACCTGGAAAATGGCATTGCTACCATTTTATGTAATTTGCATGCTGAAAATGTTATATTTTACAAAAGGGCTGAACAAGCCCATAATAGGCTGTCTTACTCATATTTGTTCTCCTGTTTGTTAGAAAAAGAACATGGTCCCATTAGCCCCTGGGCATTGTGAGGCCAAATACACAGAAGCATTTATTGAATATGCAGAAGTCTCAATTAGGCAGTAGTTTTTGCCTATAATATAAAGAGAAATGTCTGGATTAAAGTTGGGGGTGGGGAGGGGCGATTTTGTCCCCATTGCAGATGTCTGATTAGCTGTGAAAAGAGAACGTGTTCTCTCTAAGCTTTTGGTTAATAATCTTAAAATCTATTTCTATGGTTCTTGTTAAAAAATGATCAGATGTGACATCGAAGGCAGAAACCATTAAAAGAAAACAAAGCTTAGACCATATTTAAAGAAAAACTAAACTCTATAAAAAATCCGTTTTGGGAAAAATATTTGCAACATATATAACACATTTCTAACAAATTGATTAAAATAAAAAGAAGATACATGATCAAATAGGAAAATCAACAAAGGCCCCAGTTGTAATAAAAAAGAAGAAATAAAAATGGAAATAAACATGGAAAACCATTTTGCTTTACTGCTGATCAAAGACATGAAAATTAAAATAACACCACTATTTAGAAAATCTAACAGGGTGGCAAAGATGAAAAGATTATTAATATCCAGTGCTTGAAAAGATGTGGGAAAAGGACAGTGCTGAAATATTACTGATGAAAATGTCAGTTGAGGGCATTTTGGCAGTGTGCATTGAAACTGAAAATATGCACACTCTTTGCTTAGCAATTTCAGAAGTCTATCTTGAGGCATATTTAGCACATGCACAGAATTGCATGTCAAGTATATTAATTGCAGCATTATTTCTTTTTTTTTTGTAGATAATTATTTTTTATTGAAGGGTAGTTGACACACAGTATTACATTACATTAGTTTCAGGTGTACAACATAGTGATTCAACATTTATATACATGACAATTCTAGGTACCAGCTATCACCATACCAAGCTGTTACAATATCTTGACTATATTCCTTATGCTATACATTACATCCCGGTTACTTATTTATTTTACCATTGGAAGTGTGTACTTTTTTTTTTTGTGAGGGCATCTCTCATATTTATTGATCAAATGGTTGTTAACAACAATAAAATTCTGTATAGGGGAGTCAATGCTCAATGCACAATCATTAATACACCCCAAGCCTAATTTTCATCAGTCTCCAATCTTCTGAGGCATAACAAACAAGTTCTTACATGGAGAACAAATTCTTACATAGTGAATAAGTTACATGGTGAACAGTACAAGGGCAGTCATCACAGAAACTTTCGGTTTTGCTCATGCATTATGAACTATAAACAGTCAGTTCAAATATGAATTCTCATTTGATTCTTATACTTGATTTATATGTGGATACCACATTTCTCTCTTTATGATTATTCTTTTTAATAAAATGCTGAAGTGGTAGGTAGATACAAGATAAAGGTAGAAAACATAGTTTAGTGTTGTGAGAGAGCAAATGTAGATGATCAGGTGTGTGCCTGTAGACTAAGTGTTAATCCAAGCTAGACAAGGGCAATAAAACCTCCACATATGCAGAAGATTTCTCTCAGAACAGGGGGGGTGAGGTTCTAAGCCTCACCTCTGTTGATCCCCAATTTCTCACCTGATGACCCCCCTGCGACTGTGCCTGTCTTGGGTTGTTCCTCCCTTGAGGAATCTTACCTGTCTCTGGCTAACCAGTCATCTTCCGGGGCCATACAGGGAAATGTAAAGTTGGTAAGTGAGAGAGAAGCCTTATTGTTTGAAAAGGTTAGCTTTTTATTTCTTTGCATATTTATGCCCTGTAGCTTCTATGCCCAACATTTGTCTTGAGGTATCTTTACCACTTGGAAGAATTATGATACTCGGTAAATTTGATATGAGGCACGAATTCTATTTAAGGGTTGTAATTAGGAAGGAAGCAAAAGCTATAGAAGTAGCAGGTGGAAGAAAACATGGGAAGATTGATTATTTCTTTGACATATCTTCTTGTAGAATAACTTCAGCATGTATAGGTTTTAAGCTACTACTTAAGTTGCGCACACACATTAACATAATAGGTGTATAGTTACATAACCAAAGCATATCTGTAATTACCAGCTATCTCCAGTGAAACCAAGAAAACCAGTTAGGCACCTTAGGCATTTGTGAAAACTTATGTATGATATGGTGGATATTGTCCAACTGAACTTGAACAGTCCGAGAGAAATCAGACAAATTAAAACAACCCATTCCTGGGGAATGTTCACATCCCTTATGTTCTTTTAACAGTAAATAGTCTGTAGTTGTAAGATTTTGGAGCGCTACAATTTGCACTTCTCCTAATTCTTGTTTGAGTTCCAACAGTATAGATCCAGTGAAATTTGTTGTTTTACTGTATACACAGGCCAGTTTAGATATCTCCTTCTTCATTCCCATGGCAAGTTCAGGAACTGGTGGGATGAGTGCATCTACAGCTGTAGCAGTGCATGGATCTTTGTTGGGGTTTTTTGATGATCATCTTCTGGCATGAGTCTTCCCGAGAGTGCTGATGTTGGAAGTTCTTTTTCATATCATATCTTAGTTCATTTTCGGGGTAGCACAATTAGGCTTTGATCCTCTGTATAAACACAAACAGACCCTTTGCCTACACTTTTATATGAACTGCCTTTTTTTTTTTTTGGTATCATTAATCTACACTTACATGACGAATACTATGTTTACTAGGCTCTCCCCTATACCAGGTCCCCCCTATAAACCCCTTTACAGTCACTGTCCATCAGCATAGCAAATGTTGTAGAATCACTACTTGCCTTCTCTGTGTTGTACAGCCCTCCCCTTTCTCCCACCCCCCCATGCATGCTAATCTTAATACCCCCCTTCTTCTCCCCCACCCTTATCCCTCCCTACCAACCCATCCTCCCCAGTCCCTTTCCCTTTGGTACCTGTTAGTCCATTCTTGAGTTCTGTGATTCTGCTGCTGTTTTGTTCCTTCAGTTTCTCCTTTGTTCCTATATTCCACAGATGAGTGAAATCATTTTGTATTTCTCTTTCTCGGCTTGGCTTGTTTCACTGAGCATAATACCATCCAGCTCCATCCATGTTGCTGCAAATGGTAGGATTTGCCCTTTTCTTATGGCTGAGTAGTATTCCATTGTGTATATGTACCACATCTTCTTTATCCATTATTCTATCGATGGACATTTAGGTTGCTTCCAATTCTTGGCTATTGTAAATAGTGCTGCGATAAACATAGGGGTGCATTGGTCTTTCTCATACTTGATTGCTGCATTCTTAGGGTAAATTCCTAGCAGTGCAATTCCTGGGTCAAATGGTAAGTCTGTTTTGAGCATTTTGATGTACCTCCATACTGCTTTCCACAATGGTTGAACTAGTTTACATTCCCACCAGCAGTGTAGGAGGGTTCCCCTTTCTCCACAGCCTCACCAACATTTGTTGTTGTTTGTCTTTTGGATGGCAGCCATCCTTACTGGTGTGAGGTGATACCTCATTGTAGTTTTAATTTGCATTTCTCTGATAATTAGCGATGTGGAGCATCTTTTCATGTGTCTGTTGGCCATCTGTATTTCTTTTTTGGAGAACTGTCTGTTCAGTTCCTCTGCCCATTTTTTAATTGGGTTATTTGTTTTTTGTTTGTTGAGGCGTGTGAGCTCTTTATATATTCTGGACATCAAGCCTTTATCGGATGTGTCATTTTCAAATATATTCTCCCATACTGTAGGGATCCTTTTTGTTCTATTGATGGTGTCTTTTGCTGTACAGAAGCTTTTCAGCTTAATATAGTCCCACTTGTTCATTTTTGCTGTTGTTTTCCTTGTCCAGGGAGATATGTTCAAGAAGAGGTCACTCATGTTTATGTCTAAGAGGTTTTTGCCTATGTTTTCTTCCAAGAGTTTAATGGTTTCATGACTTACATTCAGGTCTTTGATCCATTTGGAGTTTACTTTTGTATATGGGGTTAGACAATGGTCCAGTTTCATTCTCCTACATGTAGCTGTCCAGTTTTGCCAGCACCATCTGTTGAAGAGACTGTCATTTCGCCATTGTATGTCCATGGCTCCTTTATCAAATATTAATTGACCATATATGTCTGGGTTAATGTCTGGATTGTCTAGTCTGTTCCATTGGTCTGTGGCTCTGTTCTTGTGCCCGTACCAAATTGTCTTGATTACTATGGCTTTATAGTAGAGCTTGAAGTTGGGGAGTGAGATCCCCCCTACTTTATTCTTCTTTCTCAGGATTGCTTTGGCTATTCGGGGTCTTTGGAGTTTCCATATGAATTTTTGAATTATTTGTTCCAGTTCATTGAAGAATGTTGCTTGTATAGTTTCATAGGGATTGCATCAAATCTGTATATTGCTTTGGGCAGGATGGCCATTTTGACGATATTAATTCTTCCTAGCCACGAGTATGGGATGCGTTTCCATCTGTTAGTGTCCCCTTTAATTTCTCTTAAGAGTGACTTGTAGTTTTCAGAGTATAAGTCTTTCACTTCTTTGGTTAGGTTTATTCCTAGGTATTTTATTTTTTTTTGATGCAATTGTGAATAGAGTTGTTTTCCTGATTTCTCTTTCTGTTGGTTCATTGTCAGTGTATAGGAAAGCCACAGATTTCTGTGTGTTGATTTTGTATCCTGCAACTTTGCTGTATTCCGATATGAGTTCTAGTAGTTTTGGGGTGGAGTCTTTAGGGTTTTTTATGTACAGTATCATGCCATCTGCAAATAGTGACAGTTTAACTTCTTCTTTACCAATCTGGATTCCTTGTATGTTTTTGTTTTGTCTGATTGCCGTGGCTAGGACCTCCAGTACTATGTTAAATAACAGTGGGGAGAGTGGGCATCCCTGTCTAGTTCCCGATCTCAGAGGAAATGCTTTCAGCTTCTTGCTGTTCAATATAATGTTGGCTGTGGGTTTATCATAGATGGCCTTTATTATGTTGAGGTACTTGCCCTCTATTTCCATTTTGCTGAGAGTTTTGATCATGAATGGATGTTGAACTTTGTCAAATGCTTTTTCAGCATCTATGGAGATGATCATGTGGTTTTTGTCTTTCTTTTTGTTGATGTGGTGGATGATGTTGATGGATTTTCGAATGTTGTACCATCCTTGCATCCCTGGGATGAATCCCACTTGGTCATGGTGTATGATCCTTTTGATGTATTTTTGAATTCGGTTTGCTAATATTTTGTTGAGTATTTTTGCATCTACGTTCATCAGGGATATTGGCCTGTAGTTTTCTTTTTTGGTGGGGTCTTTGCCTAGTTTTGGTATTAGGGTGATGTTAGCTTCATAGAATGAATTTGGGAGTATCCCCTCCTCCTCTATTTTTTGGAAAACTTTAAGGAGAATGGGTATTATGTCTTCCCTATATGTCTGATAAAATTCCGAGGTAAATCCATCTGGCCCGGGGGTTTTGTTCTTTGGTAGTTTTTTTATTACCGCTTCCATTTCGTTGCTGGTAATAGGTCTGTTTAGATTTTCTGTTTCTTTCTGGGTCAGTCTTGGAAGGTTGTATTTTTCTAGAAAGTTGTCCATTTCTCCTAGGTCTCCCAGCTTGTTAGCATATAGGTTTTCATAGTATTCTCTAATAATTCTTTGTATTTCTGTGGGGTCTGTCGTGATTTTTCCTTTCTCGTTTCTGATTCTGTTGATTTGTGCTGACTCTCTTTTCCTCTTAATAAGTCTGGCTAGAGGCTTATCTATTTTGTTTATGTTCTCGAAGAACCATGCAGCATTATTTCTAATTGCTGAGATTAACAGATCCAAATGTCCATCAAAGGAGACCTAGGTAAGTAAATTATAGTAATCCTTATACTAAACAATTTAAAAATAATGAAGTACATCTATAAGTGCTGATAGGGAACAATCAATCCCAAGAGCTTTTACTGAGAAAAGCAGGTCCCTAAACATCAAGTATGATCACTGTATCTACTCCGTCCATTCTCTCTGACTCCCTCCAACCGGGTCTTGGCAAGTTCTCCATTACCAGTGACCTCAATGTTGTCAATGTTCAATCTCAGGTCCAGCATCTAATTTTCAGTCTTCCTATTACTTGAAAGAGTTGATCACTCCTTCCACTTTTTTTTGCTTTTTTAAATTGAAGTGTAGTTGATATACAATGTTATGCTGATTTCACGTATACAACACAGTGATTCAACAGTTACACACATTATTAAATCCTCACCCCAACTAATGCAGTTACTATCCATCAACATAGGAAGATTTTAAAGAATCATTAACTATATTCTCCATGCTGTACTACTATCCATGTGACCAACTTATATTATTATTGAGCTTTTGTGCCCTTTTATCCCCCTCGCCATCTCCACCCACCCACCCCAACCCCTCCCCCATGGTAACCACCAGTCACTGCTCAGTGTCTTTGAGCCTACTGCTGTTTTGTTCATTCTGTTTTACTTTATTTTTATATTCCAAAAATAAGTGAAATCATATGGTATTTGTCTTTCTTCACCTGGCTTATTTCACCAAGCATAATACCCTTTAGGTCCATCCATGTCATTGCAAATGGGAGGATTTAATTCTTTTTTATGGCTGAATAATATTCCATTATTTATATGTACCACTTTTTTACCTATTCATCTATTGATGAAGACTTAGGTTGCTTCCATATCTTGGCTATTGTAAATAATGTGGCAGTGAACATAGGGGTACATATATCTTTTTGAATCAGAGATTTTGTTTCCTTCAGGTAAATTCCTAGAAGTGGAGTCACTGGGTTGTATGGTATTTCTATTTTTAGTTTTTTGAGGAATCTACATATTGCTTTCCACAGTGGTTGCACCAAATTACATTCCCACCAACAGTGTAGGAGGGTTCCCTTTTCTCCACATCCTCGACAACCCTTGTTATTTCTTGATTTGGACAGATGCCATTTTGACTGGTGTGAGGTGATTATCTCATTGTGGTTTTGATTTGCATTTCCCTGATGATTAGCGATATGCAACATCTTTTCATGTGCCCATTGGTCATTTGTATTTCTTCTTTGGAAAGGTATCTGTTCAGGTCCTCTGCCCGTTTTTAAATTTTTTTTTTAATGTTGAGGTGTTTGCGTTTTTTATATATTTTGGATGTTAACCACTTATCAGATGAGTCATTTATGAATATATTCTCCCATATTGTAGACTGACTTTTCGTTCTGTGGATAGTGTCCTTTGCTGTACAGAAGCTTTTTAATTTAATGTAGTCCCACTTGTTTATTTTTTATTTTGTTTCCCTTGCCCAAGGAGATGTGTCCAGGAAAAAAATTGCTCATGTTTATGTTTAAAAGATTTTTGCCTATGTTTTCTTCCAAGAGTTTTACGGTTTCTTGTCTTACATTGAGGTCTTTAGTCCATTTTGAGTTTACTTTTGTGTATGGAGTTAGACAATAATCCAGTTTTATTCTCTTATATGTAGCTGTCCAGTTTTGCCAACACCAGCTGTTGAAGAGGCTGCCATTTCCCCATTGTATATTCATGGCTCCTTTATTGTATATTAGTTGACCATATATGTGTGGGTTTATACCTGGGCTCTCTATTCTGTTCCATTGATCTATGGGTCTGTTCTTGTGCCAGTACCAAACTGTTTTGATTATTGTAGCTTTGTAGTAGAGTTTGAAGTTAGGGAGTGTAATTCCCGCAGCTTTGTTCTTCTTCCTCAGGTTTGTCTTGGTTATTCAGGGTCTTTTGTGGTTCCATCTAAATTATAGGATTATTTTCTCTAGTTGCTTGAAAAATGCCATTGATATTTTGATAAGGATTTCATTGAATCTGTAAATTGCTTTGGGCAGCATGGCATACTGACAATACTAATTCTTCCTATCCATGGGCATGGGATAGATTTCCATTTATTGGTGTTTTCTTTAATTTCTTTCATTAGTGTCTTATAGTTTTCAGAATACAGGTCTTTCACCTCCTTGGTTTGGTTTATCCCTAGGTATTTTTTTTTGATGCAATTCTAAGTGGACCTGTTTTCTTGATTTGTCTTTCTGCTTGTTCACTGTTAGTATCTAAGAATGTAAGAGATTTCTGTACATTAATTTTGTATCCTGCAAATTTGATTTACCCATTTATTAGTTCCAATAGTTTTTTGGTGGAGTCTTTAAGGTTTTCTATATATAGTATCATGTCTGCAAATTGTGCGAGGTTTACTTCTTCCTTACCCATTTGGATGCCTTTTATCTCTTTATCTTGTTTGTCTTCTGTGACTAGGACACTCCTTCCACTTTGAAACACATTGTTCACTTGGCTTCTAGGACCACACACTCTTCTGGTTTCTTCTAGCCCCATTGGCTCCTATATCGGTCAACTTATTCATCAACTTCACCAACAGTAGAGTTTCCCAGGGCTCTGTCCTGGTGTACCTCTTTTCTCTCTTTCTCCTTAATCCATATCCAATCTCACAGATCAAATACATTCCATGTGCTGCTGTCTTCTTAATTTACTCCTGCTGCCAACCCTCTCCCATGAGCTCCAAACTCACATATTCAATTGCCTACATGATAGCTCCTCTTAGCTGTCTCATAGATACCTGAATTTTTCCTGTCCCAAACTGAACTTCTGATTTTCACCTTGAAAACTTCTCTTCTGTTAATCTTCTACAGCTCAGTAAATGGCAACTCCATTCATCCAGTTGCTCAGGCCAAAGAGCTGGGCATCATCCTTGACTCCACTCTTTCTCTCACACTCTACATCTAGTATCAAATTTACTGTTGAAGCTGATAATGAAGCTTAAGCATGAGAGTGCCTCACTTGCGGCAGCTACTTACAAGGCCCTAACAGTGGGATAGCATGGTTATATACTTTTGTAAAATTTACAGAAATAAAATATTTTAATTGCAATCAGTTAAGGCAGTTGTCTCTTTCCACTCCAGCTTCCCCTTGTCACTCTACCCCTCATGGTGAGGTTAACTTTGGGTGACTGTGGCTATTTTGGGGTCATACAAAGGGAAAGTTAAATTAGGTTTACATTTACTTTATTTACTTTGGGTTTGATCAAATGTATTTACATGGCTTGTAAGAGCACATGAAATGTATTTGAATCTTTGTGATTGGATATGTAGTGAGGAGGGAGAGAGAAAAGAGGTGCAACAGGACAGAGCCCTGAGAAACTCTGTTGTTGGGGAAGTTGATGAATAAATTGACTGAAATAGGAGCCAGTGGGGCTGGAGAAACCAGGAGAGTGTGTAGTCCTGGAAGCCAAGACTTCTATGTCATTGCTAGCTATCTTCGCATAGGAATGGCCTCCCAGAATACTCTTATCTTATGCTATGCTGACTAAACGTATAGGGCCAAAGATCATATCTCAGTACTAATGTGTCCTACAGCATCCAGCATTGGAAATGTTTGTGCAGTTGAAGAGAAATAAGGTTTAGAATGTAGAGCCAGAAACTAGTGTGTGGAAAATTCTTCCATTCACTGGACATGCAAAATTATATATGGAGGATTCAGTACTGCCTAGTCAGAATGGGAGTTTTATTCTGTCACTAATGTATTTGATAATGTAGCATATACAACTATAAATACAATATCTTTTAAAAAAAATTGTGCTAAGTACTCTTAGTATGAGATTCACCCTCTTAACAAAATTTTAAGTGTGCAATACATTGTTGACTGTAAGTACTAGGTTGTACAGCTGATCTCTAGAACTTATGCATCTTGCATAAATGAAACCTTATATCCAGTGAATAGCAACTTCCCATTACCCATCTTCCCCCAGCCCCTGTGAACCACTACTTATTTTATGCTTCTGAGTTTGACTCCTTTAGATTCTCATATAAGTAGAATCATGCAGTATAGGTCTTTTTGTGATTGGCTTATTTCACTTAGCCAGTGTCCTCAGGGTTCATCCATGTTGTAGCATGTGAAAGAATTTTTCTTTTTTAAGAACTGAATAATATTCCATTATAGGTATATACCACATTTTGTTTATCCATTCATATTTCCATATCTTGGCTATTGTGAATAATGCTGCAGTAAGGGTGGGAGCGTGTTTATCTCCCAAGATCCTGATTTCAATTCTTTTGGATTTATACCCAGAAGTGGGATAGCTGGATCATGTGGTAGTACTATTTTTAATTTTTTGAGGAAACTCCATACTGTTTTCCATTGTGGCTATACCATGTTTTTATGGGAATCTTGTGAAAACGAATCTATCAGAAATCCTATGTTTACAGAGCATAAGCCTATAGCAGTATGACAAATGTGATTTTTGTCTATGTATGAATTTGCATATTTCATGCATCTTAACATATTGGATCATGTTTTGGTGTATCTGACATATCTTGTTCTGATGAAGTCTGGCAGTTTCAGATGAAATAGTATGTGAAAGTGTCACAGACACAGCAAATTAGCCTGAAGAAATAAGTGTTCCAGTCACAAAAAGCCTGAACATATTAATCAATAACTCAATGTGTGGAATATTAACAGTGATTTGATTATACCATTACATAACTCAATATAATGCAGAATCAATTTTAAAATGCATTCAAATTGCTCATATTAATGCCTTATTTTCAGATCAATTTTATATTTGGTTTTCAGAATTTTTGAATAAGAATTTAATTATGATAGGGAGAAAGCTAACTAAATATGTAAACTGAAAGAAAGACTAGCCTGTCAAAACCTGTCTTATTATTGTCACAATGGCAATTAAAAGCTCTATCAATGATAAAAATGAAATAAAAATATTAATAATAAAATACAAATTTTGATCAACTATGCTAGAGAAGAGAATTTTTTTATTTCATAAAAAAATTATAAAATAATCATATGGATGGGTGAATAAATAGTATGCAACCAACAATACAGGAAAAAAGACCTTCTAAGGAAGTGACTGACAGTGTCAGGAAGTTAATATTAGGTTATTTTTCTAGATTTTTCAGATTTTTGTAGTATTTGCCAACTTTTATAAATGTGTAATACATTATTATTTATTTTATTTTAAATAAATACTCACTTTTGTACCTATGTCCAGTCCTTCAGCAAATGCTGTTGGTGCTGTCTTCCACATATGTACAGAATCTGAGCACTTTTGACCATCTTTGCTGCCACCACCCTAGTGTCAGCCACCATTACTCTCCTTCTGGATCAATGCAATACCCTCCTAATTTTACTCCCTGCTTCTTGCCTTGCCCTCTTTCCGTCTGATCTCAATGCAGTAGACTGAAGTCTTGTCAGATCCCTCCTCTGCTCAAAACTCTCCAATGGTTTCCATCATCACTCAGAGTAAACTCCAAAATTCTTTTTATGGCCTTCAGAGACCTATGTGATCTGTGCTCCTCCAGGCCTCTCTGACTCCAGTGCTCCTCTGACCTCCTTTCTGACTCCTCTCCCCTAATTTACTCCATTTCAGCCACCCAGGCTTTTTTGTTGTTCCTTGAACATGCCAAACCTACTTCTGTCCTGGGACCTAGGTCTTGGCTATTTTTCCTGCCTGGAATGCTCTTCTTTCACATATCTGCATGACCTGCTCTCTTGTTTCTTTCAGGTCCCTGCTCAAATGTCACTTTATCAGTGAGGACTTCCTGGTATAAAATTACAACCTCCTTATTACTCATTATCTCCCTTCTCTGCCTTGTTTTTCTCTATGTCATTTGTCACCATCTGACATAATACATAATCCCCTGTTTCTTTGTTTATTGTCTTTATCCGCCATTAGAAGTAAGCTCCACAAGGGGAAGGGTGTTGTTTTTTTCACTAATGCATTCTTAGCACCTAGACATATGCTTGGCATATAGCGGGCATTCAATAAATGTCTGTAGAATGAATGAATGAGTAATGAACCCTGTGTACCAACTTAAGCAGTGGGATCAGAAAGTGATCTTCCCTTTCTTCTATTAAAAGGTTGTTCATTTTTAAAATTGTAAAGTATACATATACAATTTACCATTTAAACCATTTCTAAGTGTACAGTTGATTGGCATTAAGTACATGCACATTGCTATGCAACTATCACCACCATCCTCCCACAGAACGTTTTTAATCTTGCAAAACTGAAACTCCATACTCTTTTTTTCTTTATACACTGAGTTAATGCCTGAATTTCTTATAACGAACATTTATTATTATAATGTTAAAAGGCGGTTTCCATTTTGGAAACAGACTAATCGGAAATTTATATTCATTTTATAAAAACAATAATTGAGAAATGACTGTGTTCCTATTCCTTCAATGGATTAAGTGTGAAGCTGTCCAGCTTTAAAAGTGATTCATTAATGTGTTCCTCTGGGAGTGTGAATATTCAGTACCAGCTGTTTTCCTCATTAATATTTGAACTTAATATTTTACCTTAAGAAATCTGATATGAAAGAAACAGTAAATATTTGACTACTTATGGTATTATTTTAATTTTTTTTCTTTGCCTAGAGTTTAATTAGCAATACTGTTGCAGTTATGAAGCATCATTAATACAGAAAAAGGAGGGAGGAGAGTGGCACAGATTGAGAGATTACTAGGTGTCAGGTGCTTTATATATAAGTAAACTGGCCTTTGCTTCCTCAGACCCCACTCATCAGTGGGGTACATCAGTGTACTCCAGGCTGACTTTCACTATCTGCATTTCAAGGAAATGCTCTTAATGAGATCACCAATTACTTCCCTGTCACTAAATTTCAACAAGACACTTTTCGGTGCTTGTTAGCTTGACTTCCTAGCAGCAGTCAGCACAGATAACCATATGCTTCTTACCAAATCCCCTTCTTCCTTTGATTCATCATCAGAGATTTCTGATGCTACTTTCTAAATAAAATATCTTTCCACTTCTCTCCATGTCCACTGTCACCACCCAAATGAGTCTGAGAACCATCACCTCCTGCTTGGAGTACTCCAATACCTTCTTAACTGTCTTTGCCTCCACTCTTCCCTGCCCCCCATTGAACCATTTCCTATGATGTCTCCAAAGTATGACCACACCACTCCCTTGATTCTAACTCTTCAGTGGATTTTTCTTGCTCTGACAGTAAGTGTCCTTACTCTGGTCTACACAGTCCTTCACCCTGTGGTTCCTGCCTGCCTTGCCTGACTCAGCTTGAGCCACTCTCCTTTTTCATCTTTGTCGTTGAGACTTCTTTGAGATCCTTGAGTGAGCCACACACTCTTTAATCTCTGGATCTTTGCACATGCTCTTCCCTCTGCTTGGACCACTCTTGATTTATTTATTCATTCATTCAACAAATATTTATTGAGTGCCTACTAGGTGCCAGGCACTATTCTGAGTATTGAGGATATAGCAGTGATTAAAATAAAGATTACTTTGCCTCTGAGTTTGCATTCCAGAAGGTGAGAGACGAAAAATAATAAACATAGTAAGTAAGTAAATTGCCTAGTGTTTTAGAAAGTGCAAAGCACTACGGGAAAAAGTAAAAAGTAGAGCAAGGTAAGCAGGACTGAGACCGCAGAAGAGGGTGGGTGGGTGAAATTCTTAATGGGGAGGTCAGGGTAAGCTTCACTGACAGAGTGATATTTAAGTAAAGACTTGAAAGAAGTGTGAGAAAAAGCCATGTGGGTGTCTGAAGGAAGAACTTTCCAGAGGGAGGAAGAAGCCAGTGTAAACCTATGAGGGGAATCTTGTGGTAGGTATTTGAGGAAAAGCAAGGAGGATGTAGGACCGGACGGGAGTAAGCGAGGGGCAGCATGGTAGGAGAGGGTGCCAGATTGTTTTGGAGGCTAGAACATGAAGGGCCTGGTTGGCCGCTTGGGCTCTGGTGGTAGCAGTTGAAGTGCTGAGCAGGGCTTGTGTTATGGGTATATTTTGACAGTGTAGCCATTTGGGGTTGCTCACTGGTTATAGAGTGTGAGCAGGGCCATTCCCTATATGTAGGGCCTGAAGCTTATATAATGAGTGAGGCCTTGTTTAAAAAAATACAAAATTACAATAGTCTTCCCTAATCCATGGTTTTGCTTTTTTCTTCCCTTATTCCATGGTTTCAGGCACCCACGGTCAACTGTGCTCTGGAAGCAGATGATCCTCAGTAGTAGCCTAACACTGCATCACAGCGCCTCCGTCATTCGCCTCACTTCATCTCAAAATGTAGGCATTTATCAGCTCACATCATCACTGGAAGGATGAGTACAATACAGTAAGATATTTTGAGAGAGAGACCATGTTCACATAACTTTTTTTACAGTATGTTGTTATAATGGTTCTTTTATTATTAGTTGTTAATCTCTTACTGTGCCTAATTTATAAATTAAACTTTATCACAAATATGTGTAGGAAAAAAACATAGTAAATGTAGTATTTGGTATATTTGGAAAGATCCCTAGGAATGTGTTCACACTGTCATATATTTATGCAAAATTTGGAAAGGTAAGATATTTTACCTGCCGTCACTTAAAAGCACTGTCTCTTTCCACCAACTTTCCTTCCTCACATACGTGTTTTCAGGCTTCCACTGGGGGTCTTGGAATGTATTCCCCTCGGACATGGTGGGGGGGCTACTGTAAGTACAAACGTGAGTATGTAAAGTGAGAAAATAATCACCATGACCAGGCAGACTTGGGACAAGATGAGTCAGATACTCTAAGACATGATTTGGCATGCTGGGATTCATCAAATAAACATGTGACTGACTTCACACACATACTCCTAGTACTGCTTCAGATTTGTGCCCTACAAACACAGGTGATCCTGATCAATTCTACTTAATGGGATTCCCATCACAAGAGAAAAAAAAGAGTAGGCTGTGCTTGTAATTGTGTGTGCTGCAAATCCAATATATTTTTAACAAGAGAGAAATTTCATTTTTATTTAGGAATCAATAAAAATGAAATCCTCTGCATACAATTCTACAATTTGGGAGAATTTTCCACAGACTAGCTTCTAGCCATGTACATTTCAAACCTTGTGTCACCTTGACTACCTGTGTCAAGTTCCATAGGACAGATTCCTGTCACAAGATGACTTCCACTGCTCTGTCCTTCCACCAGGAAGTGACTGAAAACCACATAAACATATTTCCCCACAGCTCAGCTAAATGTGTCCCCAACTCAACTTCACCTAAGCAGGATCCCCAAAATGCCCATGGTGACCCCAATACCACGTGACACAATGGGGAATGTGAGGAAGGAAAGTTGGTGGAAAGAGACAGTGGTTTTAAGTGACTGCAGCTAAAAGATCTTACCTTTCCAAATTTTGCAAAAATATATGACAGTGTGAACACATTCCTAGGGATCTTTCCAGGGCCTTGAAATGTGGGGGACCCTGAAGCGAAAACATCATTAGCTTCAAGTAAAGCTGCCATTGGATAGGGGTGGGACAGAAAGAGACATTCAGGATGATTCCAAAGTTCCTTGCCTGAGTAATCAGAACAATGAAGCTGGCATTTCTTTTTTTTTTCTTGGTTATCTCATTTTTTTTCTAAATTAAAGTATCATTGATATATAATCTTATGTTGATTTCAAATATACAACACAGTGCTCCAATAGTTACCCATATTATTAAATCCTCACCCCCTCTAGTTCTGTCACTATCTGTCAATGTAGAAAGATGTTACAGAATCATTAACTGTATTCTCCATGCTGTACTACTGTTCCTGTGACCAATTTATATTGTGATTGTGAATTATTGTGCCCTTTTATCCCCTTTGCCCTCTCCCCCAATCCACCCCAACCACTCTTCCTTGGTAACCACTAGTTCCTTCTTGGTGTCTGTTAGTCCACTGCTGTTTTGTTCCTTCTGCTTTGCTTTATTTTAATACTCCACATATAAGTGAAATCATTTGGTACTTGTCTTTCTCCGCCTAGCTATTTCACTGAGCATAGTACCCTCTAGATCCATCCGTGTTGTTGCAAACAGGAGGATTTCTTTTCTTTTTATGGCATTTTTGATATGGTAAAGACTGAAGGAGGAGCAGGCTGGTCAAATGACAGTGGGGTGAGGAGTTAGCACATCAGGAGTTTAGCTTGACCATGCTGAATTTAAGTTGCCTATTAGACAGGAAGTGGAGATGTCAAGTGGCGACCCTCACCATTCCTTCTGTGGCCTGCTCCTACATATAGTTCACAGCTCAGCTAAGTGTCACCTCCTCATGCCAGACTCACTGGACAAGATTAAGTCTCCTGTTTACCCTCTGTAGCTGTACCTCTCCTTTTGCAAGACTCAGCACCCCTGTGGTGACTTTTTAAATGATTGTCTCTCCTGCACTGTGCTAGACGAAGTAGCAACCAAGCTGCTGCTATACCTACTGTGTAACACGCTGCCCAGCACTGAGTGGGTCTTCAAGAACTGTTTGCTCAATAAACGAAGAGAGGCCAAATAACTTTTCCAAATCATGACTACAAAATGGCAGAGCTAAGATTAGTGACAGCATCCCACAGACCCTCATGCTTTCATATTCAGGGGTGAATATGTCTTTTTGAATCTGAGATCTTGCTTTCTTTGGGTAAATTCCTAGGAGTGGAATTCCTTGGTAAAATGGTATTTCTATTTTTAGTTTTTTGAGGAACCTCCATATTGCTTTCCACAATGGTTGAACTAGTTTACATTCCCACCAGCAGTGTAGGAGGGTTCCCCTTTTCTGCATCTTCTCCAGCATTTTTGTTCCTAGTCTTTTCAATGTTGGCCATCCTAGCTAGTGTGAGATGACATCTCACTGTGGTTTTAATTTGCATTTCCCTGGTGATTAGCAATGTGGAGCATCTTTCATGTGCCTGTTGGCCATCTGAATTTCTTCTGTGGAGAATTGTCTGTTTATATCCTCCACCCATTTTTTAATAGGGTTACTTGCTTTCTGGGTGTTGAGGCATGTGGACAAGCGGCAGTCAGCTCATGTTTATATTCAAGAGATTTTTTGCCTATGTTTTCTTCTAAGAGTTGTATGGTTTTGTGACTTACATTCAGGTGTTTGATCCATTTCAAGTTTACTGGTGTCCATAGTGATTTTTCCTTTCTCATTTCTGATTCTGTTTATGTGTGTAGACTCTATTTTTCTTGGTAAGTCTGGCTAGGGGCTTATCTATTTTTTTAATTTTCTTGAAGAACTAGCTCCTGCTTTCACTTATTCTTTCTATTGATTATTCTTCTCGATTTTATTTATTTCTGCTCTAATCTTTATTATGTCCCTCCTTCTACTGACTTTGGGCCTCATTTGTTCTTCTTTTTCTAGTTTCATTAATTGTGAGTTTAGACTGTTCATATGGGATTGTTCTTCTTTCCTGAGGTAGGCCTGTATTGCAATATACTTCACTCTTAGCATAGCCTTTGCTGCATCCCACAGATTTTGTGGTGTTGAGTTATTCTTTTCATTTGTCTCCATATATTGCTTGATCTCTGTTTTTATTTGGTCATTGATCCATTGGTTATTTAGGAGCATGTTGTGATGCCTCCATGTGTTTGTGGGATTTTTCATTTTCTTTGCCTAATTTATTTCTAGTTTCATACCTTTGTGGTTTGAGAAGCTGGTTGATACAATTTAAATCTTTCTGAATTTACTGAGGCTCTTCTCGTGGCCTAGTATATGATCTATTCTTGAAAATGTTCCATGAGCACTTGAGAAGAATGTGTATCCTGCTGCTTTTGGGTGGAGTGTTCTGTAGATGTCTGTTGAGTCCATCTGTTCTAATGTGTTGTTCAGTGCCTCTGTGTCCTGACTTATCTTCTGTCTGGTTGATCTGCCCTTTGGAGTGAGTGGTGTGTTGAAGTCTCCTAAAATGAATGCATTGCATTCTACTTCCCCTTCAATTCTCTTAGTATTTGTTTTATATATGTAGGTGCTCCTTTGTTGGGTGCATAGATATTTATAATGGCTATATCTTCTTGTTGTACTGACCCCTTTATCATTATATAATGTCCTTCTTTGTCTCTTGTTACTTTTTTTTTGAAGGCTATTTTGTCTGATACAAGTACTGCAACACCTGCTTTTTTCTCCCTATTATTTGGATGAAATATCTTTTTCCATCCTTCACTTTTTTTGTCTTTTTTTTTGGTATCATTAATATACAATTACATAAGCAACATTGTGGTTACTAGACTCCCCCATTATCAAGTCCCCACCACATACCCCATTCAGTCACTATCCATCAGTGTAGTAAGATGCTACAGAATCATTACTTGTCTTCTCTGTGTTATACTGCATTCCCTGTGTCTCCATCCCTGCTAGATGATGTGCGCTAATTGTAATATCCCTTTTCCCCCCTTATCCCTTCCTTCCCACCCATCTTCCCCAGTCACTTTTCCTTTGGTAACTGTTAGTTCATTCTTGGGTTCTGTGAGTCTGCTGCTGTTTTGTTCCTTCAGTTTTTCTTTTGCTCTTATACTCCACAGATGAGTGAAATCATTTGATACTTGTCTTTCTCTGCCTGGCTTATTTCACTGAGCATAATACCTTCTAGCTCCATCCATGTTGTTGCAAATGGTAGGATTTGTTTTCTTCTTATGGCTGAATAATATTCCATGTGTGTATGTACCACATCTTCTTTATCCATTCATCTACTGATGGACATTTAGGTTGCTTCCATGTCTTGGCTATTGTAAATAGTGCTGTGATAAACATAGGGGTGCATATGTCTTTTTCAAACTGGGCTGCTGCATTCTTAGGGTAAATTCCTAGGAGTGGGATTCCTGGGTCAAATGGTATTTCTATTTTGAGTTTTTTGAGGAACCTCCATACTGCTTTCTACAGTGGTTGAACTAATTTACATTCCCACCAGCAGTGTAGGAGGGTTCCCCTTTCTCCACAACCTCACCAACATTTGTTGTTGTTTGTCTTTTGGATGGTGGCCATCCTAACTGGTGTGAGGTGATATCTTATTGTGGTTTTAATTTGCATTTCTCTGATAATTAGCGATGTGGCTCATCTTTTCACATGCCTGTTGACCATCTGAATTACTTCTTTGGAGAATTGTCTGTTCAGCTCCTCTGCCCATTTTTTAATTGGATTATTTGCTTTTTGGGTGTTGAAGTATCTGAGCTCTTTATGTATTTTAGATGTCAACCCTTTATTGGATATGTCATTTACAAAAATATTCTCCCATATTGTAGGATGCTTTTTTGTTCTACTTCTGTCCTTTCACTTTAGTCTGTGTATGTCTTTGGGATTGAAGTGAGTCTTTTGTAGGCAGCATATAGATGGGTCTTGTTTTTTTATCCATTCTGTAACTCTATGTCTTTTGATTGCTGCATTCAGTCCATTTACATTTAGGGTAATTGTTGATAGATGTGTATTTATAGCCATTGCAGGCTGCAGATTCGTGATTACCAAAGGTTCAAGGGTACCTTCTTTGCTATCTAACAGTCTAACTGAAGTATGCTCTTTCAAACACAGTCTAAAGTTTCTTTTTTTTCTTCCCTTCCTTTTCTTCCTCCTCCACTCTTTATATATTGGGTGTCATATTCTGTACTCTTTGTGTATCCCTGACTGACTTTGTGGGTATTTGATTTAGTTTTGCATTTGCTTAGTAATTAATTTGTCTATTTCCTGTGGTTTTATTTTTTCTGGTGACAGCTATTTAGCTTTATGAGCACTTCCATCTATAGCAGTACCTCCAAAATACATTGTAGAGACAGTTTGTGGGAGGGAAACTCCCTCAACTTTTGCTTATATGGAAATTGTTTAATCCTGCTTCAGATTTAAATGATGGTCTTTCTGGTAGAGTATTCTTTGTTCAAGGCCCTTCTGTTTCATTGCATTAAATATATCATACCACTCCCTTCTGGCCTCTAAGATTTCTGCTGAGAAGTTTGATGATTGACTGATTAGTTTTCCTTTGTATGTGATCTTTTTTCTCTCTCTGGCTGCTTTTAATACTCTACCCTTGTTCTTGATCTTTGCCATTTTAATTATTATATATCTTGGTGTTGTCTTCCTTGGGTCCTTTATATTGGGAGATCTGGGCACCTCCATGGCCTAAGAGACTATTTATTTCCCTGGATTGGGGAAGTTTTTAGCCATTATTTCTTCAAAGACACTTTCTATCCCTTTTTCTCTGTCTTATTCTGGTACCCCTATAATGTGAATATTGTTCTGTTTGGTCACACAGTTGTCTTAACATTCTTTCATTCCTAGAGGTCCTTTTTACTCTCTGTGCCTAAGCTTCTTTGTATTCCTGTTCTCTAATTTCTATTTCGTTTTTTGTCTCCTCTACCTCATCTAATTGGCTTGTAAATCCCTCCATTATATGTCTAATTTTGGATACTATATTTTTCAAAGTTTCTTTCTCTTTTTTGAAGTCCTCCCTGAGGTGTTGAATATTTTTCTATAGCTCTGTGAGCATGTTTATGATTTTATTTTGAAATCTTGATCAGGCAGATTGGTGGTTTCAATTTCAGTTATCCCTCTTTCTGCTGTTTGTGAGATTTTGGTTTGTAGCAGGTTCTTCTGCCATTTCATATTTGTAATGAATGATATGGAATAACTGTGTAGGTGGTGCCCTCTAGTGCCCAGAAGCTCTACTCTCTGGAGCTGCCCAACACCTAGAGTGATGGCCGGGATGGCAGGTGATCGGTGCCGGTGCCTGCCTGGAGGAAAGAGCTCCTTTCTGCTTCCCAGCTGTAGTGCCTGCATCCATGCTAAGGCCAGTGGGCCACGCATGCAGGGAGCAGCCTCTGCATTATGCCTCTGTGGCTGCCATAGGTGGGGCTGCCCTTCCACAGGCCTGGCATGATGGTGGGGGCAGCAGGTTTGCAAACTGTTGCCAGCCAGGAGGAAGGAGTGGCCGGCTGCATATCGCAGTGGGCGGCCTCAGTGCTGTGTCGGTAGCCAGGGGGATGGAGTGCCTGAAGCTCTTGAAAGTTTCCAAGATGGTGGGCTGAGTGTGCCAGGACGATTTTGTCCACTTGTCCTTTCTCCTGAGCAGCAAGCTCTGTGTAATCCTTGCCCCTTTAGCAGCTCTCTTGCTGTTGGGAAGTCTTTCAGAGTACCTGCATTTCTTTTGTCCCGAAGTGGCTGGTTGTGCGTACTTGTTCTCCACAACTGGCTGGAATCTCAGTCTCTCCGAGTATTCTGCCTGTCTTTGCTTTCCAGCCCCACTAATCTCCAGAGCACCATGTAATGTATGTTCATGCTCCTGGGGCAGATCTCCAGGGCTGGATGTTCAGCAGTCCTAGGCTTATACCCCTTCCCTGCTCTGTTTCTCTTCCTCCCACTGCTGGTGAGCTGGGGTGAGGGGAGGGCTTGGGTCCCACCAGATCGTGGCTTTGCTACTTTACCCTTTTCTGTGAGGTCTTCTCTTTTCCCCAGATGTAAGCAGTCTGTTACAGTCTTCTTTCTGGTCACTCTTTCAGTATTAGTTGCATTTGCTGTATTTTAATATTATATGTGGTTTTGGGAGGAGGTTTCTTTCTCACTTTTCATGCTGCCATCTTTAAGCCTTTCCCTGGAATACATTTTTTAACCTCTCTGTGGCTCTGTTTCCTCAGCTACAGTAATGGTCCCACATTGTATAATGGGTGTTAAGAATTCCATGAAGTTGTATCTGAAAAGTTCTTCCAATACTCCCTGGCCCAGAGTCCACACTCTTGGTGCTGTGATTTACTTATTTATTTGGATGGTCCTATTTTGAGTGGATGGTGCTAGGCTGGTCCTTGGTGGATACTGACATAGTATCTGCTGAATATTCCTGGCCTTTCAGTAGTACCAGAAGTACTCCTAGAACCAGTTTTCTGGTATGAAAGGCCAACCTTTTCTGTAGGGCAAACTAGGGAGCCTGGCATTGCTGTTCCTTGGTGGTGCCTAAAGTATGACATGAAGAGGTACTTAGAAACAACCATATCAGTACTATACTTAGGTAGCACAGTAAATGTAGTAAATGCTCCAAATAAAAGACAAAGTTGTCACAGTGGCAAAAAAAAGAAGGCTTCCTTTAAAAAGCCTAGTTTCAGTACCTAGGTTAATGTAAAAGGACAGAAAAATTTATACTAAACAAAGACTAATCATATGAAATCAAAATCTAGCGACTATATTAACATCAGGTAAAGTAGACTTTAAGACAAAGAGTATTATCAGAGATAAAGAAGGATATTTTGTAATGATGAAAGGGCCAGTTCATAAAAAACATAATTCTAAATGTGTATGTACCTAAAAACAGACCTGCAAAATATGTGAAGCAAAAAACGGTAGAATTTAAATCTACAATTATATTTGGAGCCTTTAACATTGCTCTCTCAGTAATCAATAGAACAAGTAGACAATCATTAAGACATCATCAATCAACTTGTCTTAATTGACATTAAGAGCTCCTTCCCTCCTCCCTGGACAACAGCAGAGCACACATTCTCTTTGTGTTTTATTTTTTAATTGAAATATGTTTGATATACAATATTATATTGGTTTCATGTGTACAACACAATGATTTGACAATTATATACATTACCAAATACCATGAGAAGTGTGTGGTTGCCATACAAAGATATTACAATATTATCGACTATATCCCCTCTGCTGTACTTTCAACCACATGACTAATTTCTTTTATAATTGGAAGTTTGTACCTCTTTATCCCCTTCACCTATTTTGCCTACAGAATATACATTCTTTCCAAGTGCATGAGGAACAGTCATCACGAGAAACCATATTCTGGAGCATAAAGAAAGTGTCAATAAATTTAAAAGGTTAAAAATAAAAGAGCATGTTCACTGACCATGAAGGAATCAAATTAGAAATCAGTAACTAGGAAGAAAGCTGGGAAGTCCCCTAAGTGTTGTTTGGAAACTTACCAGATGCAGTGCTAACTGGGCACTTTTGACTGATTGAACTAGACCAGTCACTACCAAAGTATACAATCTCTCTTCCTCCTCCCTCTCCCCCGAACACATATCAGTGTCTATTTGCATCCATTCATATTGGTGGGGTCATTTACTCTGTAACTTTAAGAAAAGGGAAGGGTCTTTGGTGGTGAGAAGATGTAGAAAAAGATAAGAGGAGTTCTGAGCAGATAATGTAGCACTGATTCCTTTTCCAGACCTGTACCTTCTATGGCTAAGCAGGTGAAAGCCATGAGTTGCCGGACCTGGCTATGGGAGACTTTGAGACATGGAGCAAAAGTAGAGCTACTTCAAGGCCTAGGTGACAGACTGTGGCACAGAATTGGGGAGAATATCCAATGGCACCCCAAGGATTGCAAGCTTTAGGAGGAGCTACAGAAAGTACTGTTAGCATGGCCATTGATATCTCATTATGGACACTAAGCAGTCAAATTTCTGTAAGTATCTTTGCAAGCAGATGTGGAGAAGTGGAAGCTGGAACATATAGGAAAATAGGGTGGGACTCCCAGAAATAAATGGTATGAGGTGGACCACTTTAAAGGGGCATGTGGTCCTATTATTACACAGATGCTTATCTAATGCACATGTATAAGTTACTGAGAGAAAAAGGTGGAATAGTTTACTTTTCTGAAATAAGCAACAAGATTCTCGAAGGGCAAGTCTAGAGACCCTTCTGGTAATCTAGGGTTGTTTGAGGGTCTGTGAAGAAAGAAAGGGATATGGCAATTCCTTCTAAGTGGTCTGCTTGGACTCCAACAGATTTCCTTGCACAGAGAATGATTGTGGCTTGTTGATTCTTGATGAAGAAAGGTCCTTTACCTTCAGTTCTTAGCAGGTCAAATTTGGAAAGGAGCTCCAGAAGGCCAATAATAAATGCAGGAGGCTGATTAGACCTATTTAAATAGTGTACGGAAGGCTAAACACCATATGTAGACCTGAGGCCTTCAGGAATGGTAAAAGCAACATAAAGAGTTTTTTATAAGTTCTGTAAAGAGCAAGAAGACAATCAAGAAAAGGATACAGTTGGTAATGACATAGTGATGGATGATAAAATATGGAGCAGATCTCCTCTGCTCTCACTGTGTACCCATATTGTCTGTCAAGAAGAAAATTTCATACTGAAAAGTCTAGCACAGTGCTTTTCAAACTTCCACATTCACATGCATCATGTGGGGATTGTGTCAAAATGGAGATTCTGATTGGTAGGTCTGGGTGGGGCCCAATAATTTGCATTTCTAAGAAGCTCACAGATGATGCTAATGCAGCTGCTCCTCTAACCACACTTTGAATAGTAAGAGTCTACAGCAAACATTGGTAAAGAAAGAAAAGTCCAGGATGGGTGAAATGGGTAAAACAGCTTTTAAGAGTATCTCCTTTCTCTAATCAGGCTTAAGTCTCTGGTCTTGACAAATTACCCGTGTCAGAGCCTTGGGAGTGCTTACAAATGAGATCTCTAAACCACTCTTGAGGATACTTTTATTTTCATCAATGTGCAAACTAGGAGAGTTGCTAGAAGCCTGAAGACAGGTATATGTGATCATGGGTTTCAAAAGAGGAAATGAGAGAGGAAGTGTTAGCAGACAGATCAGTAAGCTTAACGTTGATTCCAGGTGACAATCTAAAAGGGATTATTTTACAAGGATGGTTTCTGTTTACTGGATCCAGTGTGATTTCACTGAAATAAAACATGTCAGACTAGTTTCATTATCTTTGGTAGGTTTACTAGAATGTCAGGACAGGGCTGTGCAGTAGGTAGAGAGCAAGTGAAATTGAGCAAAGCACTAGCTGAGGACTTTAAAGCTGTCATTTATGCAAAGTGGTAGTGACAGCTGTGAAGACAATGAGAGGGATTAGTAACTGGCTGACCCAGTCTGCCCCAAAGTCCGTGATTAATGATTAATAGCTCCTAAAGGATAGTGTCCAGGCTGGTTATAGGGCTTCAGTGATTTTTATCAGTGGCTTAGATCAGTGGTTCTCAAATATTAGGGTATATCAGAATCTCCTGTATTGTATGAATTAATGATTTAAAAAATAAGTCCAAGACTTCTGCTTTCTAGAAAATGGAATACACAGACTTTTTGCTATTTCTCTGATGAAGTACAACTAAAGACCGTTAACATGATGTATGAAACAAACACATGAAGACTTGGAAAGGTAGAGAGAAGAAAGTAGACTATCTAGTGATCTTAGGGCCCAAGAAACGATACGGTAGTGAGTTCCCTCAGTTTTCTTTTCGCCTCATATATCCTAGATTTGGTGCTGAAGCAGATGGCAACCCAGAATTGCAGAGGCCAGAACCTGAAACTGCTGATGAATACAGACAGATAAAGCCCCAAGAAAAGCCTGCTTTCTTTATCCAAAGACTGGAAAAGGAACAGTCTAGAATGACAGAAGACATTTTGACAATAACTGCTTTACTCCAGCCAAGCCCTACAAACTGTGGCCCTACTGCCACCCATTGCAGTAAAGGCCAAGTGGGGAGCTGAGATTCCACCCTCACAAAGTTGTAGTGAGGCACCCCAAAACTCCTGCCAGGGTGGTGTCAGAGGAGGCTTGGAGAAGAGTTAAGACTTTGAGCACTGCCTATCACCATGAGGCCACTTCTCCTCATGGTGACTGGAGAAGCCATGCGGAGACCAGTGACAAGGCTGGGGAGGTGTCAGTGGAGCCAGAGTGGGGAGCTGGGACTCCCAGCCCCACTCAGCAGTCCCTCCTCAGATGTGAAAGGAGGCCCAGGGGTCACTGGACTTTTACCCCCATATGGCAGTATCATGGCAGCATCTCCTATTTCCCCTGATGGAAGTGTGTCACAGAATGCCAGCTAAAATAGAAGGTCTAATTAGGATCCACGGTCTCCCAGCACAGTACCCCAGATGTCAAGGTTTCAGTTGAAAATCACTCATCATCCCAAGAACCAGGCAGATCACAAACTGAAAAAGACAACCAATGGACAGCCAGGGCTGCCCTAACAGTACTACAAGCTGAGCAGTTTAAAAACAACCAAAATTTGCTGTCTCATGGTTCCAGAACCTAGAAGTCTGAAATCAAGGTGTTGGCAGAGCCAACTTTATAAAGTAGACCAACAAAGATAGTCTACTTTCTTCTCTCCACCTTTCCAAGTCTTCATGTGTTTGTTTCATACATCATGTTAACGGTCTTTAGTTGTACTTCATCAGAGAAATAGCAAAAAGTCTGTGTATCCTATTTTCTAGAAAGCAGAAGTCTTGGACTTATTTTTTAAATCATTAATTCATACAATACATTCCAAAGGTGGATATCTCTGATATCCACAGGGGAGAAAACTCTTCCTTGCCTCTTCCTAGCTTCAGCGTTAAAACACCAATCCATGTCATCTGTCATATCAACAGGCTAAAGAAGAGAACTTACAGGATCATATCAATTGAAGCAGAAAAAGATTTTTGACAAAATGCAGCACCCATTCAGACTAAAAACTCACAGTTCACTAGGAATAGAGGGGAGCTTCCTCAGCTTGGTGGAGAGCATCGACCAACCCTGCCAAAAGCTGTGAATATGTAATCTTTCATGGCTAAAGAGACTTTGGAGATGTGATGAAGGATTCTGAGATGGGAAGACTATTCTGGATTATCCAAGCGGCCCTAACATAGTCACAGGGGTCCTTATAAGAGGGAGACAAGAGGGTCAGAGTCAGAGAAGGAGATGGGATGATAGAAGCAGAGGTTGCCATGATGTGCTCCACAGATGGAGTAAGTGTCACGAGCCAAGGAATGTGGATGGCCTTTCGAAGTTGGAAAAGGCAAGGGAACAGTCTCCCCCTCGAGCCTCTAAAAGGAACTGGTACTCTGACTGCAGGGCTTCTGACTTCAAGAACTGTAATAAATTTGTGTTGTGTTAAGCCACTAAATTTGTGGTAATTTGTCAAAGGAACAATAGGAAATAGATATAGAAATGATGGCAATTGCTAGTGAGAGGTTTGAAAAGGCTGTCTGGCAAAGCTCTGGGCTGTTGTTTTCTGGAAGATGGGAAAGATGCAGATCCAAATTTCTAACATATTCTCTGTATTTTCATTGTGGCTCTTACCATATGTTCCTGTGTTAACAGTAATTATACTCCTATTAGACTGATGCTATGTAAGGACCAAGGGCAGTCGACCCCAAGATGTGCCAGTTTGGCATACAGATTATGTCAGAGCTGCAAACAATCAAAGCCCAAAAGACTCAGAGAAACTCTGATCTTCCTAACTGCATAAAAATAATTTAGATAGAGGACCTGCTCCAGGAAGAGTATTATCACCATAGATAACTACAGTATAATATGATCTAGGGTGGTAAATGGGGAGGGATTTAACAGTCTGTCTGTTAAAATTCCTCTCTGTCTCTCATTGTTTCCATGTGGCCCAGCAAATGTTTGTTTACCAAGTATTTACTCTTTCATCTTCCTCTGACTTGTCTTCCTTCCCTTTGAAGTCCCAGACCCCTACCCCCTTCTTAGTTCAGGATGACAGATATACCTCATTTTGCCTGACAGTCTTTGTTTGGACTCTCGTATCTGTGGATTCTCTGTAGGAACATCATTAAACGTAGTTTTCTTCCTCCAGTTAATCTGTCTCATGTCAATCTGATTCCTAGACCAGCTAGAAGAACCTTGAAGGGTAGAAGAAATTTTTTCCTCCCAACAGCTACTTGCGGGCAAGTTGAGTCAACACATCACACAAGACCTAGCCTGCCTAACAGGCAGGCAGTGATAATGCTTCACAATTGTATCATATGTTGGAATTTCTAAAAGGTTTTCATATATGACATAAGCATCAACATAAATTGAAAATATGAGAGCAGGATCAGAAAAGGTCTCCAGAGGGGACTCTGAAAGTGGCCCTGAGTGAAAAAGACAGGAAAGGGACAACTACCCGGGAAAGGAAATGAGCTCTCTCTCCCCTGGGAAAATTGGTGGAGGCTCCCAACCTCTAAGTCTTAGCTTGAAAACAAGCAATGGACAATTGAGACACGGACATCTTTGGGGCGCCATTATTTTGCCTATCAGGGTTTGCCATCTCTACTCTGCAGAAGCCATTTCCCTCAGACATCTTTCCCTGTGGCATCTCCCATAGTGTGTGGGACTAGGCTTTCTGTTTATGTTCATTGCACAGCTATGTAAGAAACTTGGCTTTTCTGTTTGTTTGTTTTTTGGTTCTGCTTCTCATCATGATGCACCTCAGGATGGAAGGACTGTGTTGTCTTCACTGGTAGAGTTCTCTATCCCTGAATGTAAACTAGAGACCCAGAAGGGCTCTTTGTAGTCCTGACATTTCTGGGTTTAAATCACAACAGATTTTCAGGAGGGAAGCTGGTGGGTGTTTGGGAGTAGCCTGTCCCTGTGAGCTCACACATGTCAGTCAGGCCTTGGTCTCCACCACCCTCAACTCAATGCTCCCAAGATCTACCCCTCATCTCAGTAAATAGCAAGTCCAGTTTTCCAGTTTTTCACACAAAACTTTTTCTCTCACATCCAACATCTAAATCATCAGCAATTCCTTTTGACTCTACCGGGAACATATATTCAGATCCTAGCCCTTTGTATACCTCCAACTGTACCCACCCACTTTGATCTAAGCCACCACCAGCTTTCTCCTTAATCATTGCTTTAGCTCCCCATTTGGTCTTCCTTTTTCCATCCTTGTCTCTGCTTAGTTTGTTTTCAACACAGCAGCCACAGTGACCCTCTTAAAAATGTACTTGAGATAATATCACTCTTCATCTTGTAACCCTCTAGTGGCCCCCCATCTTGTTCTGAGGATAAGGGAAGTTATGGCCCACAAGTGTCTATGCTACCAGGTCTGGCTACCAGGTTCCTCTCTGACCCTAGCATCTTCTACTCTCCTCCTCCCTCCATCAGTCCGAGGCCCACAGGCCTTCTTGCTCCTCTTGGAACATTTTAGATGGGCTCTTACCGCAGGTCGCTTGGTCCCACTGCTAGAATGCTCTCCCCCAGAAAGCTCTGTGGGGCTCCTCTCTTCCATCCTTCAGATCTTGGCTGTTTCCTTCTCAATGAGTCCTTTTCTGACCCCCATTTCTAAAATTGCAATGCCCCTTCCAATACTTCCATCCCCTTCCCTGCTTACTTTTCCTCCATAGCTCTATTCACCCTCTCACATATTTATATATATGTAATATAATTATATATAAAATATAATTTGTTAATTGTCTGTCCAACCCCCTAAGTATAAATTCCTAAGGGCAGAGATTTTACTCTGTTTTATTCACTAATGAGTCCCGCAATGCTAACAGTGCCTGTCACATAGTAAATGCTAATAATATTTGTTGGATGATGAATAAATTAATTTTACATGTTCCCTGCAGCCCAGTCCCCCACTAACTATTCTCTCCCCCAATTCCAGCATCACAAACTTACACCGCTTTGAGACATGAGTTCACTTTGCATCTTAAAAATGATGTCCCAGAAGATTAGCCCCACCCTCACTGAGGGAGTTTCTGGTATTCTAACCAGAAAGTTACCATTCTTGGTAGATATCTTGGTTTGGGGACCAGATGGACCTGGATGTGAATGCTGGCTCTGCCGATTGGTAGCTGTGTGTAAGACCCAAAGCAATTCACTTCCCTTCTCTGAGTCCCAGCTTCCCCTGTGGAGAGTGAGAATTTTATCTGCAATCATAGGGTTGCTGGGAGGACTGAAAGTAGGCATGTATTTCTTAGGCCAAGAGCAGTGCCTGGCACAAAGATGGATCATACTATATGAACTGCTCTGTAATTTGTGATCCCTGCAGGAATCGGTTTTGAACACATATCCTTACATACTGGTCCTTTAATCTCTATAGGATAGATTTCCAAAGCAGAGTTGCTGGCCCCAGTGGAATGTGCTTTTAAAGAGTAAATAAATGGTGCCAGATTATTATCTAAAAAGGTTGTAACAATTCATACTCCTACCGACTATGTATGAGAATGCCTGTTTCCCCAGAGGCTTACTAGCACCAAATGTTATCAATCTTCATTTTTGCCCATCTGATGGGAAAAAAATGATATCTCATTGTGTTGATTTCCACTTCCTTTATCACTTGTAAAGTTGAACATCTTTTTATATGTGTATTATCCATTCACATGTCCTCTTCTGTGATTGCCTTTCCTTTGTCCAGTTGTCTTTTGGGTCATTGGTATTTTTCTTACCAATTTGCAGGTTGGGGGTATGGAGAGTAACTGCTAATAGGCACAAGTTTTCTTCCTGGGGTAATGAAAATATTTTAAAATGAGATTACTAACTAATCTAGTTTCCACAACCCTGTAAATATACTAAAAAGTTTTGAATTTACACTTTAAAGCAGTAAACTGTGGTATATAAATTATTCCTCAATAAAGCTGTTAAAACTGAAAAAATATTTAAAAAGGTGGTTTTAATGGCTACATAAAATTCCCTTTTATGGAATCACCATATTTTATTTAATCACCTCCAATTGCTTTGACTATTTCTAATATTTCACTCATAAAAATTGTGATAAGTAGTCTGTATATAAATCTCTGCTTTTTCTTAGGATACATTCATAGAATGGGAATTACTGGGGGAAAGATACAGATTTTTTTAAGGGGTAAGTATAATTTCCAATAAAAAATATGAAAATAGTTGACACTGATTCCATGTCAATTTGAACATTTTAGAATTTTCTCATTAAGTTTAGAGTGCCATCATGTTCAGTACATCAAAACTATTCTTGGCCTGGTTCCTCCTTGCTATGGTGACACCAAGTGCCACTATAGTTGATGATAGAGAACAATTTCAGTTTGGCCACTCAAAAATATAAAGTGTACTTCTCTCTTTATCACCAGTTGTTTAATTGCTATAAACCAATTGCCAGAAAAACAATATGAGAAGCTAAGTTGCTTTCCCTGGCTCAAATCTGTGGGGAAAAGAGGCTAATTTTAGCACAATTTTTGGCAAACGCAGGATGCAGTGCCTATGTGATTTCATCTGCTACTGTTTCATACCACCTTCCCATCTGGCTAACATATGCTGGAAAAAAATGCAATAATAATAAGAGTAATAATAATAATAATAATAGATACTATTGGCTGGTAACATAAGGTCCTTCTCTGGACAGAAAAGAACCTATCTTGGGTAATGGTGCTAAATACTAAGAAAGAAATTCACCCAGAAGGATTGTGAAGGAAAGAGCTTGTATTTCCTACATGTTTTCTAGACCCACTCTCAACCCAAGCCCTTCCTTCACCATAAAATTTTTAGGTTTAGCTGGGCAAATTGATTGATGGCGGTTGATTTACTAATATCTAGGACCATAAATACTTAAGAGAAGAGGCCCTGTGCTGTAATGGGAAGTTCATTTGGCTGGGAACAAGAATCCTGGGTTTTAGTGCTGACTCTGCCATTTACCTATTATATGACTAGGCGAGTCAGGTACACTCTGCGGATCTCAGTGTTCTATCTCTAGTTGATTTCTAAGAGCTCTTCCAACTCTGACATGCCAGGGTTTTAAAGAAACGATAGAATTAGAAGTCTTCCATTAAGGAGTAGGGCAGGGAACATATTTGGGAGCTGAGGTCAGAAGAGAGAAACTGAGTCATGTCAGAAACCCATTATGATCTAGGCTGTTTTACGTTTGATTTTTAAAGTCATCATTAAAGAATTACATTTGAGGTTGCACAACATTTACTAAAAATCACAGAACCATACGTGTACAATGTGGAATTTGTAATGTGTAAGCTATGCCTCAATAAAGCCTGAAAGATATACCTTTGATTGTCATTTTATCTCCAAATAATCATGGGTAGGGTGTATGAAATCATGTGAATTGAGAATCTTCTCATTTACTTGCATGCATGAAAATGAGTAAGAGCAAAGGGACATGTTAATAATCTTGGGAGTTTTGTTGGTTCAGAGAAGCTACTGGGCTCTGGGGAGATTGATGGAGCTAAAATGTCATTGTCCCAAGGGAGGCAACTATTGATTTCACTGACAAACCCTGTAATTGTGGAACACAATGCCTAGTTACATTAATTGGAAGGGAGTGAGAGAGTGGAGATGGAGGCCCTGCTGGCAGGAGAGAGGGAAAGTGTAGATCAAACTTCCCTAAGGTGTAGCTGGAGCTTGAAGGCTGTGGAGAGAGGGGAAGCTGAAAAATAGGTTGAAGGCAGGAATCAGTTTGGAGGTCTCTGTAAGAAGGGTATAAGATTGCTACCTTGGGTTGCATGTATGTTAAATAAAATCATATATGTAAACACACCTTAAAAATTGTAAAGCTCTACATAACTAAAAATATTTTTAACAGGCAATACAGGCATGTGGTAAAAATTCAGATGGCATAAAGAAATGGTATAAAAGGATAGACAGTGAAAAATAAGCCTCCTTCCTGTCTTTGTCACCTGTTTGCTTTCCCAGAAACATCTGTTTCAGGTTTTTGTGTATCCCTCCAGAGATATCCTATTATTCTATGCATACACAAATACATGTGTATATGTATATATACAAATATATATTCTCTCACAAATGATAAGATCCCATTCACATTGTTTTTTGTCTGTATTTGTTTTCACTTAACAATATGGCTTGGAAATCACTCCTCATATTGATCAAATACTGTTCTTTTTTATGTCTATATAGTATTTCCTTGTACTGCAATTTATGTAACCTATCCCCTCTGAAGGACATTTAATTTATTTCAGTGGCATCTGGTCTATCTTCTTAAAGTTCACTGCTGAACAGCAAAACCAAAAAAATGGTTTTGTTTTTTTTTTTTGCTTATTATACCAATTTACTTTTATTTGTATTTTTTCAGTAAGAGAAGTAATCTCAATATCCCCAAGACATTTAAAAACAACCTGGATTTTAATTATGCAATTAAGAGCTGCAGGTAAATCCTAGTATAAAATCACTTCTAAAGAACTGATTTGGCCTGGCCAAATAGGGTCTGCTAGGCTGGGCAGAGGTTTCTACATATTCAGGCTCTGGCGTGGAAGGGAAGGGCAGAGCAAGATTTCAAGAACACGTCCCTGAAGGAGAAGAACCCAGAGAGGTAGTGCAATGGAGAGGAAAAATTTCAGGGTCCAGAGTTAGAAGACTTGAGATCCAACCCTGGTTTTGTCACTAACTAGCTGTATGGCCTTGGGTGAGTCACACCCTTAGAGGTTCAGTTTTCCTCACATGTTAAATAGGGAAAGAAATATCAAACTCATAATGCTGTTGTAAGAACTAGATGAACTAATAATTTCATAAGGTGCTTTATAAATGTTAAATGTAAGTATTACCCGCAGGTACAGAGACATAAAACCAGAATAACTAGCGCTTCAGTTAGAGTAGATACAGATACATGTGCAAATCACAACCTGAAAACTAAAAGATGGGTTGAGAGAAAAAGAGGTCCTTCTTGGCTAGGGCTTAGCAAATATACTAATGCAGGACTTAACAAAGGGTAGGGTAACTCTTTTTCAAAATTCCTGTAAGTCTACAATTTAAGTGTCTATCCTTGTCATGAATTATTGGAAAGCATACTGCTTTTTTTTTATAAACAAATACTTTCTTATTTCCCCTTTATAGTTCTCTGCATTACAACTCACCACCAAGGATATAAGCCCATAAGCGTCAGAGTGAAAGAGAGGATTTACATTTTGAGGAGACAATGCTGGGTATTTAGATGTGCCAATACAGAGAAAGCCAGCAGATGTTTTTAAAGAGAATTGGACTGTTTGACGTTTCACTGCAAGGAGACCTAGAAACAGTAGTAGGGAGGAAAAACCAACTGGCACCCTGTGAGAAAAGGAAAGGAGAGGGTGAGGGAGAAAGACTAGAGTGTAAAATTGATGTAAAATTTTTGGAGAGTAATCTGACTATGTATATAAATATATACGATTGAAATGCACATACTCTGTCTTTCTGCCTCACCTTCTTGAAAAATTCAGTCCTAAAGCCATTAGGTGAGGCACAGCTAGGTAGGCATCCGTGGTGGGGAGTGTGGGAGGCCCACGTTAGGGTGTCAGAGAGCAAGCAGGGTGAGAGGAGTGTCCCTGTGGAGGGGAGTCTGGTATGAGCAGAGTCCAAGCAGGCGGATGCAGGTATCCTCATGGAAGGGCAGGGTGGTGTAGGGACTCAGAGCCTGAAAGGGCTGATGAGGGCATCCCATGATGGAGTGGCATGGTGGAGAGGTGCCGGAGCCTGAGTGGGATGAGTTGGGTATCTATGTAGGAGCACCTGGTCATTGGGACTGAAAGGCTCCAAGCAGGGAGAGCAGACATAATATCAGGGAGAGTGGCAGTAGAAGTGGAAGATTGATTACACTATTAGTTATCTATTTCTGGGTAACAGTTTACCCCAAAACTCAGTGGCTTAAAACAACAAACATTTATTATCTCAGTTTTTGTGTGTCAGGAATATGGGCGCAGTCTAGCTGGGTGCCTCCAGCTCAGTCTCTCACAAAGTGTTTCACAAACTACAATCTGAAGGCTCAACTGAAGGAGAATCTGCTTCCAAGCACAGTCATGTGGTTGTTAGCAGGGTTTAGCTCCTCATGGGCTGTTGACTGAGGTCCTCAGTTTCTCCATGGCTGTTGGCCAGGAGCCTCCCTCAGCTGCTTGCCACATGGGCCTTTCCACAGGGCAGCTAACTTCCACAAGAGCAAATGAGAGAGAGAGAGAGCAAGTGAACAAGAGAGGGTAAATTACACAAAAGTGAGCATCTTCTTAATCTTGGAAGTGAAATTCTATAACTTTTGCTGAATTGTGTCATTAGAGGTGATTCACTAGATCCAGCTCACACTCAAGGGGAGGTGATTACACAAGTGGATGAATACCACTAAGCAGGGATTGTTGAGGGCCATCTTGGAAAAAATATTCATACTACCAAAAGTGATCTACAGATTTGACATAATTCCTATCAAAACCCAATGGTAATTTTCACAGAAATAGAAAAAAATCCTAAAACATATGGAACCACAAAAGGCCTTGAATGGCCAAAGCAACCTTGAGAAAGAAGAAAAAAACTGGAGGCATCACATTTCCTGATTTCAAAATATATTACAAAGTGACAGTAATTAAAACAATATGGTACTGGCATAAAAACAGACATATAGACCAATGGAAAACAATAGAGAGCCCAGAAATAAACCCATGCATGTACAGTCAACAAAGGTGTGAAGAATACACAATGAGGAAAGGATAATGTCTTCAACAAATGGTGCTGGGAAAACTGGATTTGAAAATGGACCCTTATCCTACAGCATACACAAAAATCAACTCAGAATGGATTAAAGATTTAAATGTAAGACCAGAAACAGTAGAACTCCCAGGAGAAAACAGGGGAAAAGCTTCATGACATTGGTCTTGTCAATGAGTTCATGGCTGTGACACCAAAAGCAAAAATAAACAAATGAGATTCCACCAGACTGAAAGACTTTTGCACAGCAAAGAAAACAATTAACAGAGTAAAATGCAACCTTCATAATGGGAGAAAATATTTGCAAACCATATATCTGACAAGGAGTTAATATCCAAAATATAGAAGAAACTCCTACAACTCAATAGCAAAAACACAAATAATCCAGTTAAAAAATGGGCAAAGGGCTTGAATAGTTTCTTCAAAGAAGACATACAAATGGCCAACAGGTATATACAAAGGTGATGAACATTATTTTTATGTATGTACTTATTTATTTTGGTGCCATTAATGTACAATTACATGAGAAACATTGTGGTTACTAGACTCCCCCCATTATCAAGTCCCCACCACATACCTCATTACAGTCACTGTCCATCAGCATAGTAAGATGCTATAGAGTCACTACTTGTCTTCTTTGTGCTATACGGCCTTCCCCGTGTCCCGCCCTCCATGTTATGTGTGCTAATTGTAATGTCCCTTTCCCCCTTCTCCCTCCCTTCCCACCTATCCTCCCCAGTCCCTTCCCCTTTGGTAACTGTTAGTCCATTCTTGGGTTCTGTGAGTCTGCTGCTGTTTTGTTCCTTCAGTTTTTTTCTTTGTTCTTATACTCCACAGATGAGTGAAATCATTTGATACTTGTCTTTCTCTGCCTGGCTTATTTCACTGAGCATAATACTGTCTAGCTCCATCCATATTGTTACAAATGGTAGGATTTGTTTTCTTCTTATGGCTGAATAATATTCCATTGTGTATATGTACCACATCTTCTTTATCCATTCATCTACTGATGGACATTTAGGTTGCTTCCATATCTTGGCTATTGTA